>NC_088195.1:0-318216 GCF_028769735.1 Zonotrichia leucophrys gambelii | reverse complement strand
TGCTGATAGTAGCTGTGGTAACAGCTTTACCGTGCCTCCCTGGCCCAAAGGCTTTGTGTGTGACTAATTAAAGGAAACCTTGCTAATCTGTTTGCTCACATTTTGATGCATAGAAGTGCTGCCCTGAATAAAAACAACTTCTGAGTTAAAGATCTGCACTCTTGAGAGCAAATTTAGTTTGATTTAATTTTTTTTGTACAAATTGTATAAATGGAGCTGCAGTTGCCAGCACAGGAGTGGGGCCTGGGGCTGGGGCAGCTGCTGCTCCTCACACAGGACCTGTCTGACGTGGTCCCACAGCCCTCAGGTCCCCAGGGGCCATGGACAGGGTTCTGTCCTGCCTCGGCAGCTGCATTTCTTTGGAGCAGTAATAGTTGTGTCTCAGATGTGGGTATATTTTGGGAGCAGGTGGAGTTCAATCCTCTGAACTTTCCTAGGGGATTGCATAACCCTGGACCACAGCAGTGATTTGTCTCCAGCAGTTGTGTTAAACACATAGATGTCAGTGGCTGCAAATCAGGATTTTATCTGCCTGTTTGCTTCCCTCACAGTGACAAAAACACATTTCCCTTCATGGGCTAGTTTTACTTCTGCTTCAGATTTCAATGATTCTGAGCTCTGGTTGTTTGAGCCCAGTCCTGTGGTACATTATAGGAAAGGACAGGCACTTGCAGAGGAGGAGTACCTTAGTTTGTAAACATGTCATCTGGTTGTAGCACAGTCTGCAATAATTGATATTCCTGCACGCTTAGAGACAAGCATTTTGCATCTGGCATTTAGCAGAGAGAATCCATGCGTGCAGATGACACAGCTTAAAATAGTTTTCCTCTCCCTGATGGTATCAGGCACTTGTTGGCTGGCACTGGCCCCGTTGCTGTGTGTCAGAATGGAGCTGCTGAGCAGACACTGCTTGTTGAGCTCGCTCCTTTTTGCCCCTCTCCCCAAATCCTGCCCCTTTCCTCCTTGCTGTCTGACTGACTGACTGTATTCACAATATTCTTTCCCAGCGCTTCAGTTTGCTTCCTCTGTTTTAAAACTTCTTTGGGAAAAAAAACAAAACTTTTTTTTTTTTTTTTTGCCTGAAAGTAGCTTCCTGTCCACTACATAAATTTCAATGTTCTCCTTGGAACAGATTTTAAGCCTGACTTCTTATTGTGCTCCTTTTCCTGTAGTTATAATTGTGTTTATATCATCCAGAAAACCCAGATGCTGTCAGAGAGTTGCATAATCCTGAGTTGGGCTCCCAGTCCTCCTTGCAGTGTAGGAAGGGTTGCAGGAGCCACAGGTTTGCCTTCTGAAATAGCACACCACGCCTGGAAACAATTCAATATTTAAATGGATCCCTATCGCTGTGTTAGAGCACTGTGTTCCCTCCCCCCTGCTTTCCATACATTAGAACTGAGGTTCTGTTTACTTTTAGAAAACAGGAAGCAGCTTCCTGGCTTGTTCCTTTATGTTAATAAGGCCCTAGGCAATTTACGCTGGAATAGAAACTATTTTGTGTTAATGACTGGGAGCTGGTATTCATCTCTTTGCTCCTGATGCAGTGATGCACTATAAAGCAATATTAATGAGAAACTAGGTGTTGTTTGTTAGTGGATTTAGAAACTAGATTTACAGTGCAGTTTGAAAAACTTAAGCCTGCCTCTTGCTTAAATAAAAAGAAAAGTTCAGTAATACAAAACCTTCCTGCTGTTAAATCTTTCACAGATGGGGCAAATTGGGCTTGTGCATCACTTAGAGAGCAGCTTCCATGGAGCAGAGTTCCCTTGGGTGCTGTTTATGGAATGCAGGCATTCCTTACAGCCTTTATTGCAAGCCTGGGGAGGTTTTTGTTTGTGTCTTGCTGGAAGCAGCTCGGTTTGCCAGTGTCTTAAAAAGAGCTCTGATTCATGCTCACCTGGGGTTCCCAGCGTGTCTGGGGTGCGATCTGTTGGAGTGTTCCTGCTGGAGGGTTGGGTTTCCTGTCTCTGGGGTGCTGTTCCCTGGTTTGGGGTGCTGTTCCTGGGTTTGGGGTGCTGTTCCCTGAGTTTGGGGTTCCTGGTTCTGGGGGTGCTGTTCCTGGGTTTGGGGTGCTGTTCCCTGGTTCTGGGGTGCTGTTCCCTGGGTTTGGGGTTCCTGGGTTTGGGGTGCTGTTCCTGGGTTTGGGGTGCTGTTCCCTGGGTTTGGGGTGCTGTTCCCTGGTTCTGGGGGTGCTGTTCCCTGGTTTGGGGTGCTGTTCCCTGGGTTTGGGGTTCCTGGGTTTGGGGTGCTGTTCCCTGGTTCTGGGGGTGCTGTTCCCCAGTTTTGGGGTGCTGTTCCCTGGTTTGGGGTGCTGTTCCCTGGTTCTGGGGGTGCTGTTCCCCGGTTTTGGGGTGCCCACAGCCCGTCCTGAGCGCGGGGCAGCCCTGCAGCACCACCCCAGCCTGGCACCAAGCTCCCAGCAAAGGAAGCTGCAGCTCTGTGCTGCTGGACATTTCCTGAGGAAGCTTTATTCTGTTTTTCAAAGCTGATAACAGCACAGATAACAGGTCTTACTTGGGCAGATGTGGGTGGCTCTCGTTTATCAGGTCTGCTCGCTCGAGATAATGATGGCAATTAGGGCAGATGCTGCATTTGGGCAATTCACTGGTGGCTCTGTGCCTGGCATTGCTGCATTGCATTGCATTCACTGGTGGCTCTGTGCCTGGCATTGCTGCCAGTCCCACTCCAGCATTTTGGCATTTACTTTTGGGCAAAGCCAGAGGTCCCCACCCCCATTTCCCCCCTCTCTCAGTGCTTGCTGTGACCTCAGCCTGCCTTTATTCCCAACTTCTGTCTCTGGGGAGAGAAGCTAATAAGGAAGTTCAAGCTGTAAGGAGCTATTTAAAGCTTATTCCACTCTGTGCTGCATGAAGGAGGAACTTCTGTGCAAATTATCACTGGAGAACTGCAAACTCGGTAGCTGGAGTTAATTAAGAGTGTGTTTGTTGTGTACCAAGGGTTAAAACCTGAACTCTGAAATTACAGGGAGGAGAAATGCTCTACTTGATGTCCAAAAAAACACTTGAAACAGGTCCTGGAAATTCCCTGTTTGATGTTCCAGTAAAACAAGTTGTAAAGATTACTGAACAGAGAGAGAATATTCTGTCACATAAACAAGGTTTCCGTAGAAAGAAATATTTTATTTTTTAAAAAATACAGAAATAGGTTGTGGGAAACATCCCAAAACAGCCTCGAAATCCCAAGAGGAAACAGTAGCTTTTTCCTAACAAAGCAAAGCCTTTGCTTTGCCTGCCTGCACAGGAAACATCTTTTCAGTTGGGTCAGATGTTACTTCTGCCCCATAAAATCAGAATTATCTCTGCCCAGACAGACTAGCAGTGGTCCTTTGCCCAAACTGGAGCTCAAAGCCAGCCAGTTTCACGTGGAGCCCCCTCTGCTTATGGCTAATTTTTCCAATCTCCTGGAAGTTTATTTTTAAGGGTAGTTCACATGTAGAGTTGCTTCTGTTTTTTAAAAGCACCCCAAGCTTATACGTTATCTTTGTTTCCTGTTGGGAGACGTCAGTTTGATAGTCTTGAAAATTGCTGAATTATCCATTTAGTTGTTTCTGGAATTTGAGTATTTTGTTGGGAAATCCACAGTTCTGCATGTTTTAGATGATAGAGGTGGAGGTGCTAAATCAGAAGATGTAATTGCACAGAATTGCATCTTCTTTCACAGCACCATTGCTGATGCTGGAGGTATTTATGTCATCTCTGGTGTTCAGATGAAATTTTCCACTCCTTAACTAACACTGCATTTTGTAACCTTATTTCCTTTTCGTTTAACCTTGATTTTCTGTGGATTTGTGTTTTCTGTGCTGGGATCTAGGTTGATTTTTTCACTTTGGGCTCGCTAATAGAGTGTTCCTCCATCACGTCCCTTCTGTTCTGAAAGCTGAACAGCTGTTTAAGGTGGAGTCCAGCTCAGACAGGCCGCAACCAGAAGGGTTGAGGATTCTGATGTGAGCTGCAGTGGCAGCAGCTGAGCTGCAGAGCTGTCTCGGGGAGGGGCACAATCCTCTGTGACATTTCCACACCTGCACGAGGTAACTCTGGGCATTGTGGCACTGTAAATGCATTTTCCACGAGCTGCCCCAGTGGTCCAGGTGGCCCAGGGGCTGCTCTGCAGGACAGAGGTGTCCAGGCTGGAAAATCCCAGTTTGCATTTCCAGCGCCAGAGCACTGGGTTTGTTTGTGCAAACGGGGTGTGCTCGGTGGAGGGTGACCTGGTTCAGACTTTCTCCAGTCTAGACAACTTTAATTAAATGTTTATGCTCTGCTGGCTACCGAAGAAGAATAGCTGGACTTGAGAAAGCCCTTAATGTTATGATAGTCTCATCTGTTTGTCATGCTAGTTCAGGAAAATACTTAATTGCTCAGAGTAGCAAGGAAGAACTTCTTGTTCTTTCCCAAACAGGAAACAAACCACCCCACTGAATTCAGAGTGGGTGGTTTATTCAGAGTTCAGATCCTGTATGGAGCAGAGGAAAACGTGGCTTTGGTTACACCTTCAGTACTGCAAAAATCACCTTGATCTCAGATTTTGGAGCTCTTATTTGGTAGCCCAGCAGTAAAGGCAGGGTTTGTGTGCACAGCTGAAGCACTGGTGCCCTTCTGAAGGGTCCCTGCCGTGTTTCTGGGTGGAATGGCAGCACTGGGATGGGGTGGGATTAAACTCATCTGTCAAAGCAGTAAGGCCAGCTGGATGGAGATCCCAGTTCATATTTACAGACTTATTAATGCTTGAGTCACTTAGAAACTCCCTCCACACTTATATGGAGCTTTCACTGAGTCATTTTTATAAACACTTCAGAAAAACAGAAGATTCCCTGTTCCTAAAAAAAACCCCAAACCTGTAGTTTTTCCTGTGATTCATTAAACCAGGGCTGCCCCATTATCCAGGGCTGCTCTCCCATTTCCGGGCTGCTCTTTTCCTTCCTCCCCTTTTTATTGTTGTGTAAAGTTAGAACAATATCTGAAGCTCTGATCAAAGGTGCCCACAGCTCCTGACGGATATTGCTGATAGAGAGGGAGGGGTGTCTGTGAGTGTGAGTTTGTTTGCTGCAGGGTTAAAATCCAGCTCCAAACTGGACTCACAGGGTGAATGTCTCTAATTTGGTCATGGAGAAGATATTTTGGGTTGGGTTTTTTATGCCTCTTGTCAAGGTAATGCAAACACTTTTCCTTTTAAGAGCAAAAATGAATTTTTTTAGTTTATTTCATGTTAATCACATGGCTGCATTTCAGAATGCAGGTGGGAGCAGCAAATTTCACCAGCTCTTTGAGTGAAGCCAAGTTGTGTTATTTAACTCTCAGTGTTCCAGTGTGGCTGTGCAGCTGCTGTGTGGGGCTGTTCCACAGTTCTGGGACTCCTGCTCAAGGGAGCAGTTGTGGTTTTGATGCTGGGACATGGCAAAAGAGCCATTCCAAGGAGCACTGGCTTCTGAGCTGTCTTTCATTTGAGCCAGGCCCATCTTTCCTGTCTGAATGCCGTCCTTGTGCAGCCCCGTCAGCAGCGGGTGATTTCTGACGTTTGCCGTTGCTGTTCGTGAGGGTTTCATGCGAGGCTGGCACGGGCTGGCGCTCAGAGCTCTGTTCGTGCCATGCCCGGCTGCAGCAGCAGAGTCTGGGGCTCGTTTAGGGCCCGGCAGCAGCTGCAGAGCTGCTGTGCCTGCCTGGCAATGGGAGATGTGCTGGCTGTGCTCTGCAGCCGGGAGCACAGGGTGAGCGCACCTGGGCAGGTGCAGACAGCGCTGGGTTGGAGCAGGTGCTCCAGGGAAAGCGCGTGTGCTGTGTGTGCTGTGTGTGCTGTGTGTGCTGTGTGTGCTGTGTGTGCTGTGGCAGCAAGGGCAGTGAGGGTCAGAGCCCTTGAGGAGCTCACTCGTGCTAAGGTCTGTTCTACATTAAGCACTCTTTGGTCAGGTCCTGCATTTCAGTGGTGCAGAGGGAGCCCCGTGTTCCTCTGTGGCCACACTGGGAGCACGCCAGTGCAGAGCAGAGGAGCCATTCACACCCTGCAGGAAGCAGAAGCTGTGACCTGCCCTGGTCCCAGTGCTCACAGACAATCGGAGGATCCCAGCTGCAGTCTCACATCCAGGTGTTGTTTCTGGCAGGTGCCTCAGCCCTGCTGGGTGTGGGTGGTGCTGTCAGTGACACCCCACTGTGGGAATGGAGCACAGTCACAGCTTTTCACAAATGCTCAGGGTTCAGCCCAGAGCCATTTCACTGGAAATCAGTGATAGATTCCTTTGAGCCAGGACGCCTCTGAAGGCTCTTTTGAATCTACATCTGGTTTTCTGTGTCTTTTGTTGCATAAATATTTGGTTTCTTACCATTGTGGTGAACACACAGATAATACTTTCATATCTGTCTATGAGATTTTGCTTCATTTTTAGACCTTTACAGTCATCATTGAATAGGATAAGCCTATGGGTATCCTGACAAACAGATTTCCATGGAATGGCTGATTCATGGAATGATTGGAGTTGGAAGAGAGCTCTGAGCTCATCGAGTCCAGCCATTAAGCACTGTGAATGCAGAGCCTGGGATGTGTGAGTTGTCTTAATTCCTACAAGCACCAAAGGAAACCTCATCATTCCTGTCTTGAGAAACTAAACACTGTTTAGTCTGGATGAGAGCATTAAAGATTTTATTAACAATTCACAGATTGATGGCTCTTGCGAGAGTGAAACTCTTTAATTGCTCAACATGAAATTCTTTGATGGTGACACAGCCAAGGAAAGCACACAACTGCTTCTTTCACTGATGCGACAATAAATGATTAAATCTTTTGTTGAGCAAGAGTTGGTACTTACCTTCTTTCCTTTCACAGCTGTGGAATGTAAGTCATGGCCCTGGCAGGTAGCTGTGGTATGAGGATGTTTGTAGACTGGATATATTTGTGGAGGTGATGTGTTTTTAAGCAAGATTTGTCTTTATTGCCTTTATTTGTAGCAGATAACAGGATATGAATCAGACTGTGTTAAATTCTCTTTAAATGGAAAACTGGGGAAAAGGAATATTCACTACAAAGCCCTGTTTCTTTAGCTATTTGAGTATATTAAAATGCAAATTTGGTTTTGTGTTGCAGGCCCAGCACAGGGACACATTCATCGAGGAGCGCTATGGGAAATACAACATCAGTGATCCACTGATGGCTCTGCAGAGAGACTTTGAGACACTGAAAGAGGGGAACCATGGTGAAAAGCAGCCAGTATGCTCCAATCCTTTGTCTATTTTGAAAGTGGTGATGAAACACTGCAAGAATATGCAGGAGAGAATGTTATCCCAACTGGCTGCTGCAGAAAGCAGGCACAGAAAGGTAGGTGTTGCCTCAATTAGGATGTGCAGAGGTTACAGCTGCATTTTAATAACAAGTTGACTTCAGCAAAAACACTTCAGTTCCTGAGGCTTGGTAACTGGAAGGACTTTGCACCTTTGTTTAAACTTCTCACTCCAGAGCATGCAGCTGGTGAGCTAGTTAGTTATAGTTCCAGAATTTGAAATGTTTTTGTTAGGACGCACCAAAGAGGATCCAGCTTACAGCTGGGAGGTGTAATCCTTCCCAAAATGCAAGAAAGGCTTTCTGGAAGATGGAATTCTCAGCAGAACTATCACTGTTCTGCCTGGGACTTGTTCTCTGTGGTTGTTGAAGAGCTGCTGCCAGGGGAAGGCACCTCCTTGTGCTTCCCTAACGAACATGGAGTGACCAAAAGTATTTTTCTTGCCATTTGGCCTCTTTAATGAAGCACCTGTTATTGTTCAGACATACCTTTAATGTATATTGACACCATTAAAGTGCTTGCTCATGTGTCAGGCCATAGTACCACAAAAATTGATGCCACTAGAAGTAAGGACAAGGCTGGGCTTCACTTTTCAGCAAAATATCCAACTAAGTCATACAGTAAAATCAGATATTGTATCACCTTTTCCTCTTCTTGTCTTCTTCAAGTATACAAGGATGTACACTTGGTAATATTTAAGCATTATTTGGAAGCTTAAATTTCAGGAAGACTGAGGAGCTGCTAAATTCATGGGTGAGCATGTGTTGGGAGAGCTTAGTTTTGGTGATGAGATAAGTAGAGCCTTTTGGGAAGTTTGTGTTCTGGCTTTTTTGTTAATAGCATTTCAATTATTCATGTAATTCAGTGTTAAAGCTGAAGGAGCTCCTTCACTGGGCCCTTATGGGAAGCAGTTTCACTTCAAGAGCTCATCTTGTTCCTAAGTGGAAGAACAAATTAATGTTCTTTAAAATAAACTTTACCCTGGAGCCCTCAGATGGCTGTGAGGCAGGGGAGCAGCCTGCTGGGAGTTGCTGCAGAGCCACAGAGGGGCTGTCCTGCTCTGGAGCCCTGGGTCTGCTCGTGCTGCACCTCTGCTCCTGCTGGGCCCTGGAGCGATGCTCCTGCCAGGAAATTCTGACTTGCAGGGGACAGGAGGCACAAACTGGAATACAGGAATTTCCAGCTGAATACGAGGAAAAACTGACTGACTTTGAGGGTGACAGAACCCTGGAACGGGCTGTGGAGGGCTTGTGGATTCTCCTTCCCTGCCAGTGTTCAGAACCTGCCTGGGCTGATGTGTGCAGCCCTCTCCAGGGCAGGGGGAGCACTGGGTGATCCCCAGAGATCCTTCCAGCCCTTCTGGAATGAGGACACCGTTCATAACATGGGCAAGGGGGTGCACTGGGTGATCCCCAGAGATCCTTCCAGCCCCAGCTGTTCTGGAATGAGGGCACCATTCATGGCATGAACCTCCCAAGGATATTGCACAGTCTGGGGGAAAAGGGTGCAATTTAGACATTTAATAGTAAAATACATCCAGTGTGAGGTTTCCTGAACATCTTTCACAAACTGACTCAGTTTGACCAGATAATAACAGACATTGTACTTGTCTAAAAGCTGCTTTTCTGTGACTTGAGTTGAGCTCAGATGTCTGGAGCTGCAGTGGCGGCTGTCCCATGGAGCTGCTGTGGTGGCTCTTCTGTGTCACTCTGGAGCTCCTGTGTCACTCTGGGGCTCCTGTGTCCCTCTGGAGCTGCCCAGGTGTCTGTCCTGTGTCACTCTGGCTCTTCCGTGTCCCTCCAGAGCTGCCCTGTGGTGTCGATGTCCTCTGGGCTACTGTGTCACTTGGAGCTGCCAGGTGTCTGTCCCTGGAGCTGCCTGGTGTCTGTCCCATGTCCTTGGAGTTCTGTGTCCCTGAGTGCCCTGTGGCTGTCATTCACTTGGAGCTGCCAGGGTCTGCACATGGAGCTGCCTGGTGTCTGTCCATGTCCTCTGGAGTTCTGTGTCCCTGGAGCTGCCCTGGTGGCTGTCCTAGTCACTCTGGAGCTGCCCAGGTGTCTGTCACATGAGCTGCCTGGTGTCTCTCCATGAAGCTGCCAGGTGTCTGTCCCATGGAGCTGCCCTGGTGTCTGTCCTGTGTCCCTCTGGAGCTGCCCAGGTGTCTCTCCCATGGAGCTGCCCTGGTGTCTCTCCCATGGAGCTGCCCAGGTGTCTGTCCCATGGAGCTGCCCTGGCGTCTCCCCCGTGTGCCCCCGGAGCCGGGCACAGCTCTGCTCCCTGCCTGCCTGCTGGGCCCTGTCCCTGATGGCTGCTGTGTTTGGGCAGGTGATCCTGGACCTGGAGGAGGAGCGGCAGCGGCACGCGCAGGACACGGCCGAGGGGGACGATGTCACCTACATGCTGGAGAAGGAGCGGGAGCGGCTCACCCAGCAGGTACCAGCACAGGGCAGGCTGGGCTGGGCTGGGAGGGCAGCGGGAGCTCCCTCTGCGAGGCGCTCCGAGCTCTTATCACCCAGATATGGAAAACAGCCCTGCCCCGCTGCTCCGCGTGCTTTGGTAGCTGAGCAGTGCTGGAAGGTATTAATAGGCAATCAAATGCTTTGAAATCTTACTTCAGCCTGAAATCCGAGGAGTTGGGAAGAACAGGGTTGCGTTTACAGTTGATAGCTTGCTGCAGTACTCAAAATTCAGAATAAGTCATGGAAGATCTCCTGGGGGTGTTGTTCAGAGATGCTAATAAATATTTAAGCCACTGTTTTCTGTTACTCAAGCCTGTAGCCTTTGTTAAGCATACATAACACATCAGCATTTTAAGGCCTAAATGCCTTTAAAAGGCAAACTGACAAAGTGGTAAATGAGGTGGAAGGAAGCTTTGCTTGTTCTGTCAGTGCATGGCAGACTGGGTGTGTGTCTCACTAAAGGCCAGTCGAATTTCACACAGGATAAAACTACTAGGAAGTAATAATTATTACTGTGTGCAGGCTGAGTTGTGCCAGACTATTTTGCTGATTTCTGGTGCAATAACCTCTTTCTTATTCATTGTCATTTTTTCCTGTGTAATTTCTCCAAGATACACAGTAAACCTGTTCCCTTTTGGGGTGTTTCCCTTCATTTGCTCTCAGGAGGTTTTATGGTACCCTTAAAATCTCTTTTGTTCTTAACTTCAGGTGGAGTTTGAAAAGTCCCAAGTGAAGAAGTTTGAGAAGGAGCAGAAGAAGCTGTCGAGCCAGTTGGAGGAGGAAAGGGCACGCCACAAGCAACTGTCATCCATGCTTGTTGTGGAGTGCAAGAAAGCCACTGCCAAAGCAGCTGAAGAGGGCCAGAAGACAGCAGAGCTGAGCTTGAAATTGGAAAAGGAGAAGAGTAAGGTGAGTAAACTGGAAGAGGAGCTGGCAGCCAAGAGGAAGCGGGGCTTGCAGATGGAAGCACAAGTAGAAAAGCAGCTCTCAGAGTTTGACATTGAAAGAGAGCAGCTGAAAGCTAAGCTGAACAGAGAAGAAAACCGTACAAAAGCACTCAAAGAAGAGGTGGAGTGTCTGAAGAAAGCCCTGAAAGAGCTGGAGGCTTCCTGCCAGGAGCACAGTCCCCCCAAGGCCGTGCACCCCAACCCCTCGGTGACGTCCAGGGGGGTCACAACTGACAGTCCCGCAGTGAAGTCAGTGTCCTGCCAGACCGAGGGCCTGCAGGCAGAGCGAGCAGCCCCTGCCAGCGCCAGCAGAGCTGCCCACGCCGTGTTTGCCAGCGCCCCTGCCCCTGCTCACTCCTATGCAAAGTCCAACGGGCACTGTGACACAGACGGGCCGATGGCTGGGGACACGCATGCTGCAGAGAGCCCAGCTCACAGGGAGAAGCCTGCCGCAGCCCCCGAGGGTGCAGTGGAGAATGGGAGCTCCCCTGCAAGAACAGAGTCCCCGGTGCACCAGCTCCCCTCCGCTGGGGCGTCCCTGTCCCCCAGCAGCACAGCTGCCTCCTCCCTCACCCCGTCTCCCTGCTCCTCCCCAGTGCTGGCCAAGCGCCTGGTGGGAGCCTCTGCCGGCAGCCCTGGCTACCAGTCCTCCTACCAGGTGGGCATCAACCAGCGCTTCCACGCGGCCAGGCACAAGTTCCAGTCCCAGGCCGAGCAGGAGCAGCAGCCCGGGGGCCTGCAGAGCCCCCCGTCCCGGGACCTGTCCCCCACGCTGGCCGACAACTCGGCGGCCAAGCAGCTGGCGCGCAACACGGTGACGCAGGTGCTGTCCAGGTTCACCAGCCAGCAGGGCCCCATCAAGCCCGTGTCCCCCAACAGCTCCCCGTTCGGCACGGACTACCGCAGCCTGGCCGGCGCCGGCAGCCCCAGGGCCGAGGCCGGGCACTGCCCCAGCCCCGCCAAGGGCTCCAGCCCGCTCAGCCCCCTGTCTCCGGGGATCAAGTCTCCCACCATTCCTCGGGCCGAGCGGGGGAACCCTCCGCCCATCCCTCCCAAGAAGCCGGGCCTGGCTCAGTCGCCTGCTGCTGCTGCTGCTGCTGCTCCCCTCAGCAAAGGCTCCTCCCTGGGTGCCCCCGTGGACGTGGCCAGCAGCTGCTCCAGCAGCTCTGTCGTGTCAAATGGCAAGGACCTGGAGATCCTCCTGCCAAGCAGCAGCTAGTCTCCAGAAAACGGGAATGTGACATTCCGCAGCTTAGCTTACCCTGCAGCTAAGACACTGTTTTTCCACTCCATGTTATTTATTTCCATAGTAGCAGATTCTGTCTGTATAAAGCATTTAGTATATTTTTTTTTCCTTTTTTAATAGGTAGGAAAATATTTTTGTTTATGAAGAAACCTTAACTACAGCTATACAGTAGCCTCCAAATGTCTCATGGCAGCAGTCAAATCATTAGAGATAACAACCATAATCATGTGGTGGGACCTATCAACCTCTAATGGGACTGAAATGCTACTTTTAAATTATGCAGAAATAATTTTTGCAGACTTTTTATTCCAGATGAACATTTTATAAAAGTGCCTGAACTAAGCCTGCAATATGAATGTGATTCTCGGGAAAAGGTGAGGAGGGGAACATCTAGCTGCAGAAGCAAATTCTTCTGAGTCCTGAATGTTGAAACCAACACTGGTTTTCCTTTTAATTCTTTCCATTTGCTAAGGTAAGTTAGCAAATGTGCTACAGATTCTGCCAGGTGAGCACCAGACTGGTGCAGCCAGCCAGGCTGTGTCCTTCAGGACACAGCTCCAGCTATTTGAGGAAGCACACAGGAATTTCTTGGGATAAAATTTAGTTGTGTTATCATCCAGGTTACTTCTCTGTCCATATAGTTCTTTCTGCTTTCCTGCCAAGATGCCTGTGTGCTTTACATGGCTCAGCTCTGGTTTCTGGTGTATCACCTGTAATTTTCAAGCTCTTCAAGCATTCTACTGTTGTGTGTAGAACTTCTGAGAAAAGGATCTTTCTGTTACTTGGCAAAGATCTCACTATTACTTGAAAAAGTAACTCATCCATCCAGTACAGGTTTTTTGCAATACCTGTAAATGGGATCTTCAACTTTAAACAATAGCAATAATTTTGTTCCCCATCTGTGTCAGTTAAGTCTGACTGACCTGGATTTTACCCACTAGCTGTGGCTAGCTTTCCTTGGCTGCAAATATGGAACCAAATCATTGCTGCTGTGGAATTAAATATGTGGATATGTGTGTCACACACATACATGCTAAACACACAGTGTGTTAGGGAAGTATTTATCTCTTCTTGATCTTCTGCCTCATAGGAAGAAAACATGGCAATTCACTGATATTTTAAAAAATTCCTTAGTGAGGAATTGCCTAAGTTTGAGGCAGATCATGTGTGTGCAGAAGTATTTGGACCCAGAAGAAGCAGGTGGTTCCTGTGCAGAAGTGTTTGCTGCAGGAGAACCAACAGGCCCAGCACAGTGGTTTTCTGAGTCATTGTGCTGAGAAACCCAGGACAAACAGCACAGATCAGTGGCACAGGCTGAGAGCACAACCCCGAGTGAATGATCTCGGTGTTGGACGGGACCTGATCCTAAATTTAGGAACTGGACTTGCTGCTCGGTGCCATCCAGCGTGGAGCCCTTCCCTGGGCAGCACAGTGGTGTTTGCACAGCTCCCGGTGCCAGAGACACGTTATCCTTGGGGAATTCTCACTGTTCCATTAGGCAGGACCCCTCTGTGTGGGGAGGATCCCTGTGCCATCGAGGGGCAGAGCTGTGCCATGGCCAGAGCTGTCCATTGCAGAGAGGTTCCCGTGCTCAGAGGTTCCTTTGGGCTTGAGCCTTTTGTGCTGTGCCATGGAGGGGCAGAGCTGTGCCATCGAGGGGCAGAGCTGTCCATTGCAGAGAGGTTCCCGTGCTCAGAGGTTCCTTTGGGCTTGAGCCTTTTGTGCTGTGCCATCGAGGGGCAGAGCTGTCCATTGCAGAGAGGTTCCCGTGCTCAGAGGTTCCTTTGGGCTCTGAGCCTCTCTCTGCAGGACAGGGAGCTCAGTGCTGCTCGGGGGTGGCTGCTGTTGCAGTGACCCCACACAGCCAGGGCAGGGCTTTAGAGGCTTGCTCAGACCTTTTGGGCAGTGGTATTACGCGCTGTTGTTGCTAATCCAGTGGAACAGTCTGTGCATTAACAGCAGGGACACAGAGGCAGCCAGAGCTGAATGGGCAGGGGCTCTTTTGGAAGCACATTTATTACTTTCTTAACTAAGTGTCCGCAGCGGATTTTTTAGCTCTTGCGGAGAGTAAAAGTAAAAAAGGATGGGCAGGTGGATTTTGGCCCATGTATCCCTTCTGATTGAAAAGTGAGGCTTTTGTATACACTGCTTTAATGAGTTTCTTTACTTTTACATTATTCTGACTGGTATTATCCCCTTCTTTATTGATAGCTCTAGAGAGAGAGAGAGATACTATGATGAAGTCTAATAGGAAATGCACTGAGTACTGTTTCTTCTAAAATATAATATGGGAAGGGGTATGCAAAAGAATGTATTTTTGCTAGTAGACTAACTTCTGAAAGAAACTAAGCACAAGGGATTGAAACGGATCCAACTAATTCAGTAAGACATTTAGAGTTAGTATTTAACTGTTGATGTAGATTCTGTGTGAAAGCAACTAAATATTTCTTCTCTAACTCACATGTGTCCTAAGCAGACATTGTTGCAGAGTTTGTCACTGGCTAATGGAGTATAATGAAGTGCAAAACATATAACACTAGTATTAATTCATTAACACTTGTAAATTTGTAAAGCCAAATGTACCAAGCTGAAGTCTTTAATCATTTTTATAGCTGATGGCATTAAACATGTTAAACATTCATATTATCAATAAAGGATTTTATTTTTAAGATGTGCAAATTGCTTAAGGAAATGTTTGCAGTTGGGGCTGCCCAGCAGGAAACACTCCTGCTGTTGGTGACTGGGCATCTGTGCCCACCTGGGACCTGGAGCTTTAATGTGAGAAATGTGAGAAAAGGGAGAATTTCTTGTGAGTACAGTGGGTCCTGAGCAGTCTTGGCTGCTGCAGCCAGAGCACATTGCTCCTCCATCTCCACACACCTGGGAGCTGGGAGGTGCCCTGGGGCAGCTTCAGGTGGCACAGCACACTGTGGGCGCTCCAGACAGCTCTGGCTTTTGGTACTTGTTAAGTAAAGGCAGTTTTCCAGGAGTACCTGTTTGCCACAGTATGAATGGATGAGATTTATAATAATGGATGCTTTGGGGCTTGGGGAAGTCCCTGCTGCTGTTCAAGCAGGATGCATCTCATGGGAGCTCCCTCTGCAGCCGCGGAGCAGCGCGGCTGTGCTGCCGGACGGAGCTGGGAGCAGAGCCCGGCTGCAGGAGGAGCTGCAGGTCCCTGCGCAGAGCCCTCGGCCTGTGCCCCGGGGGCTGGGGCTGCTCCAGGCGCCCCCCTGCCCTCTGCGGGGCTCAGCGCGCCGCTCCCGAGCCGCCCTCATGTACCTCCGCGGTGACCTGGTTCCCTTACTGTGCCTGCTCAGCTGAACAGGTCTGGCAGGGCTGGGGAGGAGCTCCCGCTTCCTCTCTGCAGGCTGGATGCCGTCCCCAGGCCGTGCCGGTGCCGGGACCGGCCCAAAGCCACGGAACTGGTGCGGGACAGGCGGGGTGAGGAGCCCTGCCCGGGCAGGAGCGGGAGCTGCTGTGCTCGGCCACCGCCCCGATGGCTTTTACAGCAGCAGCGGTGTCAGGTCCCTGCCCAAGCGGGGAATGCTGGCAAACCCTGGGGTGGCGCCTCCGAGCCGGCTCCCCGTGCCCCGCCGCGCTGTGAGCCGGGCACGGGCATTGTCCTGACCCGGTTCCAGTCCTGATCCTCCTCTGCTGCCGGCTCCTGGGGCTCCAGGCATTCCCTCCGCCCTAAAACGCGTCCGTGCGCGGGGCGAGGAGAGGAGCCCGCGGGTTTTGGGGGTACAGAGAGGGGTCCCAGGGTCTCTGCAGGGCACGGAGGGAGCCCCCGGGTTTGTGTGGGGATAACAGGGGCCTGGGGCTTTGCCAGCCTGTGCACACGGGCTGCGGGCCCTGCCGGCTGTGGGGCTGGGAGCGTTGTCCCGAGCCACCCCCGGTGCCCACCCTGCCTCCAGCGCCCCCGGGCCGGGCAGGAGAGCTCCGGGCAGCCTGGGAGAAGGACGGGGAGCCCAGGACAGGGCAGGGGAGCCCAGGGGCCGGGCAGGGATGCTCAGGACAGGGCAGGGATGCCCATTGCAGCCCTCGACCCGTGCCCGGTGCGCGGCGCAGCGGGGCCGCTGGAGGGCGACCGGCGCCCGGGAACGGGAAGGGGAACGGGCCGGGGCCGCTCCCCGCCCGGACTCGTCCCGGGCTGCTCCGTGCGAGACCCCTTTGGGCAGCGGCAGCAGCGCAGCCGGGACGGGACACGGGGCCCCGCGGTTGGGCTCCCGCACCGAGGGGCGGATCTGTCACAGCGCATCCCTGCTGCAGGATCGCAGGGCACCCCATCGCAGGGCATCCCACCACCGCACCCCCACCGCAGGGAATCCCCGGCAAGCGTGGCTGCCCCCAAAAGCTGGGACCCACATTTCTGTCAGGAAGAGCCCCTTTGCCTTGGCGTGCCCTCAGCCTGAGCACCAGCTCCGGCCCGCGGTGCCGGCGGGCACAGTTTGTTTGCACAGCGCGGCCCTGGCTCTCCCCTCCGCCGGCCAAGGAAGGCTTCAAGAGCTGAGTGTTGCTGTCAAGAGTTTTCATGCTGCGGGTTCAGCACAAGCAAACATGCCGAGAGGCTGAGCTCTGCTCACCCCGCTTCCCTGCCCGCTAATTCCCCCTCGGCCACCACCGCCGATAACCTCGGGGGCACCGCCCGGCGCCGCGCTCGGCCCGGGACAGCCAGCCCGGGACAGCCAGCCCGGGAGAGCCAACCCAGGACAGCCAGCCCGGCCTCCAGCAGCCGGTTAAAGCACCTGGGAAAATCCCTCTCACGGCTATCATCGTCTCTTTCGGGGTGAAGACAGTGAAGGAAGCACACAGAGGGCTGGGTTTGGAGGTTGAAACAACACTTGTGCTTTGGCTGCAGCTCTCTGCTTCCAGTTTGTGCATCCTTCTGGCATGTTTTCCTGGGCCTGGGCACAAACTGGCCTGGTGCCCACGTGTCATTGGCAGAGACCCCTCCGGAGCCCCTGTGCTGCCCAGCAGTGCCCAGAGCTCCTGGCTCGTCCGTGCAGCCAGGTGCCAGAAATGGGAAGTTGGTGCTGGATGGCTGTGAGCAGGTACAGCTGCAAACCCCAGTAAACCACCAATAAACCCTGGTGACTGCAGGGTGAAGAGCGGGGTCTCTGAGGTGTCCTGTAGGAACAGCTGCCCACAGCCAGGTTTTGGCCCAGGCACAGCACTCGAGGTGTTTAATGCAAGGTCACACAAATGGGGACCAAGTAGACCCAGAGAGAGATATGGCCGTGAGGGAGCAGCGGGCAGGGTCAGGGTCAGGGTTAGTGCCACTCTCTGCCCCACAGCCCACAGCCACTTGCTGGGATCCCCTTGGTGTGCAGCCCGTCCTTCCCGGCACAGACAGAGGGACAGCGGCCCTGCCACAGCTGCCTCTCGTCCGCAGGAGCCTCACGGGCTGATCACCCTCGGCCGGGTGATTAATCTTTTGTCACAGAGGAACCGGGAGAAGCAGCAATTAATTAATAAAGGCCTGGCTGGGGCAGGAGCTCGGCTCTGCCGTCCCTGCGCAGGATGTGCCGCGGCCGGGCACGGGCGCAGCGCAGATGTTCCCCGGGGAACCAGGGTCAGGACTGTTTGACGAGGAGGAATCACCAGCGGGAGGATGTTTGTTTTTGTAGCAGCTGGATGTGTCTCGGGGAGGGATGGGAACGTCTCCTGTCACTCGTGGGCCGGGAGGAGGCTGGCAGGGCAGGGATAAAGAGCCTGACAAGTTTGGACTAGCAGGCGAGTTGATTAGCTGAGAGATGAAAATTCACAGCTCGGCTCTTGCAGGGCCGTGAGCTGCCGGAGAGATGTTTATGGGAGGGGAGAGCCCCCCGTGCCCGCTGCCCCCGGGGCTGCTGAGCAGGCCGTGCCCGAGGGTCCCGGCAGTGCCAGGCTGGGGAGGGCACCTCGGGACAGCAGCGGGACCCAGGGCAAGGACAACCAGGGATGGGCACAGCCATACACACCCATGGATGGGCACAGCCACACACTGCCATGGATGGGCACAGCCACGAACAGCCAGGGATGGGCACAGCCACACACACCCATGGATGGGCACAGCCACGAACAGCCAGGGATGGGCACAGCCACACACACCCATGGATGGGCACAGCCACGAACAGCCAGGGATGGGCACAGCCACACACACCCAGGGGTGGGCACAGCCACACACACCCATGGATGGGCACAGCCACGAACATCCATGCATGGGCACAGCCACACACCGCCATGGATGGGCACAGCCATGCACACCCATGGGTGGGCACAGCCACACACTGCCATGGATGGGCACAGCCACGCACACCCATGGATGGGCACAGACACGAACAGCCATGCATGGGCACAGCCATGCACACCCATGGGTGGGCACAGCCACACACACCCATGGATGGGCACAGACACACACCGCCATGGATGGGCACAGCCATGCACACCCATGGGTGGGCACAGCCACACACACCCATGGGTGGGCACAGAGCCACGCTCATCCATGGATCCACAGTGCTGGAAGCCGGGGCTGTGCGGGGACAGGCAGGGACAGGGGACAGCCTTGAGGGTGCCCCGACCCCTCCACAGGCCACCCTGGCACCTGCACACCTCCACAGTGACCTGGACATGCCCCATGTCCCACCCTGGCCGTGGGCACTGGGCTCTGGACACCAGGCACTGCCCCGGCGCTAATTTGAGGGGAGGGTGACAAAGAAACCCGGCCTGGCAAGTGCAGGCAGTGTCAGCTGAGAGCCCGGGCTGGGCCGTGTCTGATGGGACCGATTACCCGATGATAGACAGAGATAAATGTGTACAGCTGGAGGCAGAATAAATCGATGCTATATGTTGTATAATTGTCTTGAAAATAAGGTAATGCTGGGCTCTTGGAATGCTTTGATCTTATCAGAAAGACAAGGAATACACTAATGGCTTTAATTAGACTTTGGGGATGAAATGAATTCGGCCTCCTGGGTGAGCTGTTTTCTGGAATTGACCACTGGTGGGGATAGAAAGGCTTTAATCAGATTTAGGCTCTTTAATACCCACAATAGAGTGTGTCTGCATGTGTGATACAGACCTGCTGCCCAGGGTGTTTTGGTGGGGGCTCTGAGGGCTGCATGTGCTTCTCTTCCATTGAGAGCTGTTTTCAGTGCTCTTTTCCAGCTGAGTTTGAGCTCAGCAGAAGCTACTAGTTTTATTTATTGACTTCTAAGTTGAAAACAACTTGTCAAAAAGCAGTGGAAAGCTGGGAATCATTTAGTTTCCCAACAGCAGGATCATGGCAGCTGCTCCGGCAGCAAAGCAGCAGGCTGGTCGTGTATTTAATTATTAATCATTGCACATGCTGGCTGCAGTGGAAGCAGGGGAAAGCTTCTTGTCTCTCCAGGAACAGATCTGAGTGCTGCCCCTGTGAGCACTGCAATAAGCAGCGTTTAGTGCTCAGAGGATGAGCAAGGTCTGACTCAGCCGTGACTCAGTGGTGAAGCCGTGCCTCGTCCCCCAGCCCATGCAGGGAGGGTGGGGATGTCCCAGCCCTCAGGGGGCTGCTCTGCCCCCTGCCTGTGCCAGGCCGTGTCCCCGAGTGTCCCCTGGGCGGCCTCACTCAGCATCCCTGAGGGCCTGAGGCTTTGGCCGGGGTTTTTCAGAGCCTGCACCTGACGCTCCCTGGGTTATTTCCAGCAGAGCTGGAGCGCTTGCCTGGCAGCAGCAGCCCAGATGCTGACGCTGAACGAGCTGCACTTATTCCTCCTGGGCTGTGTTTATGCCTTCCCTGCTGTAACTACAGACTTGGATTACTTTGGTCGGCTGACATTATCTGCTGTGCTTCCCTTATGTTAATTTGCTGGGCTTAGATGAGCTCCTGAGAAGGATTCAATAACACGAGCTGCTGCCAACGAAAGCACAACCTTGCTCGGCAGTCCCTGCGCAGCCAAACCCCGGCACGCCGAGCCTGCAGGCGTGCTGTCACCTCCTCGGGAGCAGCTGAGGTTCCTGTGAGCACAGGCAGGAGCACAGCGAGGTCAGGGCTGCCCCCAGGCACAGGGGCTGGGTCCCAGCCCTGCCAGCCCTGAGCCCCCGGTGGTGCTGGAGGCTGGGACAGCCCAGCTCAGCCCCGTGCACAGGGCACCAATATTTGGTGATGGAGGCAGGGAATGCCCAGCTCAGCCCCGTGCACAGGGCACCAATATTTGGTGATGGAGGCAGGGAATGCCCAGCTCAGCCTCATGCACAGGGCACCAATATTTGGTGATGGAGGCAGGGAATGCCCAGCTCAGCCCCGTGCACAGGGCACCAACATTTGGTGATGGAGGCAGGGAATGCCCAGCTCAGCCTCATGCACAGGGCACCAATATTTGGTGATGGAGGCAGGGAATGCCCAGCTCAGCCCCGTGCACAGGGCGCCAATATTTGGTGATGGAGGCAGGGAATGCCCAGCTCAGCCCCGTGCACAGGGCACCAATATTTGGTGATGGAGGCAGGGAATGCCCAGCTCAGCCCCGTGCACAGGGCACCAATATTTGGTGATTCTGGCCCAAATGGCAGGGCAGTGGCAGTGACCCCCAAACTGGGGAGCAAGGATGAGGCCCCTCCTTTCCCAGATCCCAGGGATGCCCATTCCATATCCCTCCTCCCAGAGGGGTGACCACTCACCAGCGTGGGGTGGGACCCACCTGGTGCCAGGGAAGCCCCTCGTGGTGCCAGCCCAGCAGCAGCACTCTGGTGGGAGAGGAGGAGGCAGGAGCAAGGGAGGAAGGGCACGAGCTGCCAGGGACAGGCAGCACCAGGGGCTGTCCCCCCACAGCACCCCAGGGTGTGAGATCCCCGTGTGTGTGGGAAAGCTCCTCGCCTCGGCACAAACACACACACGCTTAGTAACATAATCTCTTAAAAGCAAAATCCCAGAAATTCCTTTTTCTTCGTGGAAAATGTTGCCTGGGGGAGAAGCTCATAATGAAGGATGAAAGCTTAATCCTTGAAGCAGAGCAGGACTGGGGGGGAAGAGTATAAACATGACAGTTGTTGCTCAGTGAGTCGGAAAAAAAAGGTGAAGGGATGAAAGTTGTGTTGGGGCAGGAGGGTGAGGGCTGTGGGGATGGGCTGTGGGAGCCCAGCAGTGCTTCCTCCCTGCCCGGGCCATATCCATCATCCCAGGCCTGGCCCTGACCAAGGCACAGGTGATCCTGGCAGTTTCAGCAACACAAAAATGCCCTGTGCTCTCTAGTGAGGTGGGAGCGTAAATGATGCTCTGTGCTCGTGTAATGCACTGCTGGGGACAGCCCTGGCTTACCAGGTGTCAGCATTAGCAGCACTGGGAAGGAGCTTCAATCAGCATCAGGCACTGAGCACTATGAAATAAAGCACCAGAGTGTGTCAGATCGGTTTTTCCACGTTTTCTGAGCTGTCAGCACGGACACTGTGACCATGCTCAGAGGAAATGCACTGCAGGAAGCAGCTTTGCAGCCCTCACTGCCACCCCTCAGTAACCACTGCTCTGACCTGCCTTCTGCAAAGGCACAGAAAACCTGTTTAAATCAAAGTTAAACCCTCTGCAGTGCTGCCTGATTGAGGCTGAACCTCCCTGCCAGCAGGCAGCAGGAGAGGCAGGGCAGTGACAGGAGGAGAACAGAGCCAGGGACAAGGACATGGGGGTCATGCACTGGTGGCCACGTTCATGGCTTTGGGCTGATGGTTTGGGGCAGAAATGGGAATTTTCCACAGTGGATCTTGGCAGGTCCCAGCGAGCCAGACCAGTCAGAGGCATTGCTTGTCCCAGGAGGTCCCCAAGACAAAAATCTGTGAAAGGGCTTTCCCTTGCATGGCATCCCCAGTCTGAGAGGGAAAAACAAACAAAAACAAGTTCCACTTCTGTATTTTGAATTGGCAGTGGAGCAGCAGAGGTGGGGTTACACTCTCCAGAGCCCAACCTGCTCTGTCTTTGCTCACTGCACAGCAACGCTGTTTATGGACTCAGATTCCAACCTTCTCCTCTCTCGAGGCTGTGAAGATGTATTTCCTCTTGTGCCATTTCTCCTTCTGGCAAGCAGGCTCCCAGGTGGGTCTGGAAAATGTCAAAGTGGGAAATAAGGTTGTTCGCTGAAAAAAAAAAAAAAAAAAAAAAGAGAGAGAGAAGCAAATGGGAAAGACAAAAAGGAACAAGGCCCAGAGGGGCAGGGCGAGGTCTGCTGGGAGGAGGGTGAGGACTCAGGCATGGTCAGGATGGAATTCCCGCTCTGTGCCACCGCTGCCATGTGCCAGCTCTGGGCACCACGGCTCCATCAGCATGGCTGAAGGCTCTGAACTGCTCATCCCTGGAGCAGGCTGGAAACACAGGGCAAGGCAAAAACAAATAAAAATAACCCAGAGCTGACCTCTCTGCAAAAGGACAGCAAACAGCAGGCAGGCACCTGCTCTGGTGATGTTTGGGGTGCCTTGCACCACTTCTGCCTGGGGACCCTCACCCTGCCCAGTCAGGGGCAGCCCCAGGCACAGAGGTGACAGGTGACACCACCAGAGCAGGGCACACAGGGGACAGGTGACACCCAGAGTGTGCCAGGCTGCTGGGGCAGGGCACAGAGATGGCAGGTGACACCCAGAGTGTGCCAGGCTGCTGGGGCAGGGCACACCGGGGACAGGGGACACTCCAGAGCATGGCCAGGCTGATGGGCAGTGCCACCTCCGCCTGCTGAGCTCCTGGCCAGGAAAGCCCAACCTGCTCATGGCTCTGCTCTGAGCCGGAGCAGAGCGGGCCAGGGCCGCCAGGCTGGGCACAGATGCTGCAGATTAGAGAATCAGAGCAAAGCTGGGAGGTTTCTGCTGAAGACATTTTTCCATTCGTGAGGCCATGGGGTGGAGCGGGCGAGCGGGGGGGCAGCGCCTGCAGCAACAACAAAAGGCAGAGCAAGGGGGAGGGGAGCACAGGGAGAGATTTTTGATTCATACTCAAAAATTACCCAAACTTTATTGCCAGAATGTCTACATTTTTATGTGCTTAAGCACAGTGAGTTATGGAAATCTTAGAACAATGGAATGATCTCCTTCATTGCCCTCAACGCGTTCAAAGTCACCACCCCTCCTCACCAAGAGGAATCTCTTCTTCTGTTTTACTGACTTACAAAAATGCCTCTGCTATCAACACCCTCCACGTGCATCTCATAAATACCAGGGTGGGACACGGGGCTGTTGGTGGGTGTTTTTATAAACCCATCTTTGCCCCAACCCTTCCTCAAGAAAGTTTTTATGGCATTTGGTTGATTTGGCAAATTTTCTGCTATAACCTGCCTGAACAAGAGGGGCTGCGAATTCCTTGATTCAGGTCCAAGCTCGGAGCTTTGTGGTTCCCCTGCTCTTGTCTTTGCTCTGTGGGAGTCCCTTATCTGTCAGTCACGTACTGATCTTATAAATCCTCTGCCTCTCCATGTGAGAGCATTGCAGGGCGTGCCTTACACGCTCCATCTGCCAGGTGAGGAGCAGCAGCGCCAGCAATCCGGCTCCAGCACGTGCTTTGCAGCCCTGAACATGCAGAATGAAGGAGGTTTGGGTGGGTTTTAGCTCTGTAGAGCAGGCATGGGGAGCAGAGCCATTCATTCCTGGGAGCACCAGCAGCAAGGATCCATGGATGCCCTCCCAGTGCATCCATCCATCCTGGGCACCATCAGGGAGCCGTGGATGCCCTCCCAGTGCAACCATCCTGGGCACTGCCCCAGGCAGGGATGCTCTCCTCCAGGGACAAATCCTTCCCACAGCAGCTGTGCCTGCAGGGAGCTGTACCAGAGCGTGCGTGCAGCAAGGGCCAGCAGAGAGCACACGCCAGGGTGGTTTCCTTTGCTGCAGAGATAATTCCTCCCCACCCGCCCCGAGCAGCGTCCTCCTGGGCTGCACAGCCGGCCACACAGCCTGGGCTCTGATTTACAGCCTGCCAGCTGACGGAGCTGCAGGCAGAGAAAGTGCTGAGGTGGGAGAAAACGAGCGCCAGGCCGGGAGGATTCGGGAGCCAGGCTCGTCCCACCTTGGCTGAGCCGTGCCTGTGGCTGTGCAGGGAGCAGGGAGCAGCTCCTCAGCGCCAGGGGAATGGAAACGGATGGGAAACCCCGATGTCCGCACAAACCCTCCTGATTTCCCTCATTTCCCAGGCTCGTCCTGGCCATCCTGCCCTCGCTGGGGAGAGGGAGGCTGAGCAAGCCACTGGAAAACGTCTCCAGCCCCATAAACCCACACCATTGTTTATAATATTCCTAAGTGCCATTGCGTGATGATAGCTGCGCTCTGACAGAGAAAATTTACTTTTTTCCTTATTTTTTAAATAAAGTTTGGAAGCTGCAAGTCCCCCAGAAGATGCTTTGGCCATTGTCCTGGGCTTGTTTGTTTTTCTGCTTACCCTAAGTGACACAGGGAGTGCCCTGTCCTGCTGCTGATGTTCTGGCACTGTCACAGCACCCACAGAACCCACAGCACGGTGCTGTGCTCATCCTGAACCAGACAGTCTGAATCCCTGCTGGTACCAGGCTGGCAGCCAAAATCCCCAGCACAGAGCCTTCTACCAGCTTCCTTCCTTCCTTCCTTCCTTCCTTCCTTCCTTCCTTCCTTCCTTCCTTCCTTCCTTCCTTCCTTCCTTCCTTCCTTCCTTCCTTCCTTCCTTCCTTCCTTCCTTCCTTCCTTCCTTCCTTCCTTCCTTCCTTCCTTCCTTCCTTCCTTCCTTCCTTCCTTCCTTCCTTCCTTCCTTCCTTCCTTCCTTCCTTCCTCCCTTCCTTCCTCCCTTCCTCCCTCCCTCCCTCCCTCCCTCCCTCCTCCCTCCCTCCCTCCCTCCCTCCCTCCCTCCCTCCCTCCCTCCCTCCCTCCCTCCCTCCCTCCCTCCCTCCCTCCCTTCCTCTCCTTCCTTCCTTCCTTCCTTCCTTCCTTCCTTCCTTCCTTCCTTCCTTCCTTCCTTCCTTCCTTCCTTCCTTCCTTCCTTCCTTCCTTCCTTCCTTCCTTCCTTCCTCCTTCCTTCCTTCCTTCCTTCCTTCCTTCCTTCCTTCCTTCCTTCCTTCCTTCCTTCCTTCCTTCCTTCCTTCCTTCCTTCCTTCCTTCCTTCCTTCCTTCCTTCCTTCCTTCCTTCCTTCCTTCCTTCCTTCCTTCCTTCCTTCCTTCCTTCCTTCCTTCCTTCCTTCCTTCCTTCCTTCCTTCCTTCCTTCCTTCCTTCCTTCCTTCCTTCCTTCCTTCCTTCCTTCCTTCCCTTGGATTTAAAGGATGAAAATTAAAAGCTGCTGATGTGCTGGATGAAATTTATCAGTGCCCATTTCACATCCCGGGGGATGGAGCCATTACTTTGTCGTTGCTGTTTGTGTGCAAACACTCCTCCAGAGGAGTCAGGCACTTTGCTGGGGGCACTGCAGCTTCCTCCAACCTCCAGTTTGCTTATATTGTGCTAAAACCAAACAAACAATCCCTGAAAGGCAGCAAGGGCTGCAGGGATCTTCTAAGAAAATTGCAGCAGGGATTTATCAGGGCTTCAGTGCGGGACACAGCTGGGATTTGCGAAGATGGGCACCCACGGCTCTGGGTGTCAGCAGATGTGGCCGTGTCCCTGGTCAGGGATGGGGCTGACACCTCACTGACCTGTCTTTCCATCCCCTGAGGCAAGACAAATCACAGAGTTATGGAATCACAGAACATGCTGAGCTGGAAGGAGCCCACAAGGGCATCAAATCCAGCTCCTGGCGCTGCACAGCACAACCTCAAAACAGGAAACAAGGGATAGGACATCTCTAAACATATTGAAGGTTGTTTAGGTGGTTTATGCCGTTAAAGGTTTTATAAAGTGCCCTGATCACACTCCTTGGTCACTATGGTTTTGATAATAAATAAGAAAATGAGCTGGAGAACTGAAGGGAAGGGAATGGCCTGGAGGGCAGTGGGTTGGTGTAGAATCAGTGTGGACATAAAAATGAGTTTGTAACAGCAACCAAGCCATGACTGATGCACAGTCAAGCACCTCAAAACTTGGACAAAGTAATTGCAAAATCCACAAACACTGAATGCAGTGCAAGCATCATGAGTCTGACACTCAGCTTCTCCTCGCTGAGCTGATGGTGCAACAGCTCACAAGGCAGAGGTCAAGATTCCCCCGTTCCTCTGTTCAATATGCATCATTCTGGTTTTTCCATGCTGTTGGACACGAGAAGGAAGGAACTCCCTGTGAATGAGGCGGCAGGGCGAGACTCTGATTCCTTCCCAGCTCCTCCCTGAGCCGGGCCTGGCTGCCAGGCACCCGCACCCAGCCCGGCAGGAAAACAGCGCAGAGAGGGAAAACGCTGCAGTCTGGGGTGGGTAAACAGCCTCTGGAAAGGCCCTGAACGTGCGCCCTCAGCCAAGAGCTGCCCGGGCTCTGTCGCCATCCCCGTGCCCACAGCCCCCAGCCCCTCGCGGCTCTGCATGCATGGGCCGGCTTGGCAGGCATCTCTCCATCCATTACCAGTGGATGCAATGGAACTGGCTGACAATGGGCTCAGAGGCTGCCAAAATCCAACATGAGGGCTGCAGATGTCCCTGGGACCGGCAAACCCTGCTGGAAGATCCCTGAGGAATGAAAGGTTACCCTCAATTTGCTTCAGATGCTGCTCACACCGTCCCACAGCCATCGCCGGAGGAGGGGCCTCCATCGGAGAGAAAAGATAAATCCAGCTCTGCCTCCAGACTGTTATTGTCTCCTCTGGTTCAAATTAAGGGACTCGGGTCATTTTTTATGTGTTGCCATTTGTCTTTTACCTGGGGGCATTGCAGAAAGGAAAGGAGAAAAGGTGAATCTAGCACGAAAGCAGGGAAGGAGCAGAGTCTTTAGCAGCCAATTAACTGAGCTGACATCGGGTTCTCCCTCAAACATCAAACCGGAGATTAAATGCAGGCAGACACAGATAATGCCTTGCAGTGGGTCCAGTGATAAATCAGCACAGTGGCCGTGGCTGCACAGCAGCATCCAGAGCTGATCCCAGGGATGATAGAGAGGGACCCAGCCTTGATCCATCCCAGGGATGTCACAGAGGGATCCAGCCCTGATCCCAGGGATGCTCCTGTGAGTGCATCAGGGCACCTGAGCTCCCCACAGAGCCCCATGGTGCCACAGCCCTGGGAATGCCCTGGCACAGGGAGAAATGCATTACCTTGCCATGAATTTTCCATGCAAAAGCCAAAATAACTGTTTCATTGGAAATATGGAATGAAATTTAGACCTATGATCTGTGCAACTTTTATCAGAACACAAGCAGCTCTAACCCAAAGCAGGCTCAATGTGTTTGGTGATTTAATTTAAAAAAATATTTATTTTCTTTTTGTCGAAAGCAGATCCGTCTCATGTTTCCACTGAAAGAAAATGTAAGCTTTTAGAAAACAACAGTTTGATGAAAATCTGTTACTCCTGCCCTGTTTGGAGCACTCAGGGAGAGCTCCATCCCACACCCAGCACTCGACCTGGCTAACCACAAACCACACGTCTGCCTTGGGTCAGGCTCCTTTTTTCCAGCACTCTGATTATTTTTTCTCCTGAGGATAGGGCTGGGAAGGACTCAGCCTTCAGCTCAAGACAAATCCTGCCCTTTCAGTAAAGTGTAATAAACTTCTTCCCCTGACACATAGGAAAATGTTTTAAGGCAAGACTTTATAGAGAGCATCAATCACTTTGGAGGTGATGGAATTGCTGCAGAATTATAAGCAAGTCTGAAGTGTCTACAGAGGACTCTAAACACTGTCTTCTATTTATTCTCTGTGTCCTTTGTAAATGTAAACTTCTGTGGAGTTCAGAGGCCCTTCCGTCTCCACGGCCTGTCAATCCAGCACCTTTCACCACCGCTAAAATCACAATTAAAAAAAAAAGGGGGATTACAAAAACAAACACAGAGCTCACGCGCGCGAGTGATGGCTGCGGACTGTTGTGGGAGCAGCCCTGGGATCCTGCCCTGGGCCCACATCTCCACAGCCCTGCAGGAACAGGAGCCCTGAGCCTCCTCCTGCCAGCCTCCCTTGGGCAGTGGCACCTGTGACGGTGGGCAGGGGGCAAGGGACGAGCAGGAGTGAGGATGGAGCAGTGCTGGCCACAGCACCCAAATCTGGGGGCTCTCTGTGAGCCCATCCCACCTCTCAGAGCAGCAGGAGAGGGAGGGCAAGGCCAGGATGAAATCCCAGAGCAGGCAGGGATGGAGGCCCAGCTGGATGCAGGGAGTTTCCCCCTGGCTGAGCACGGGCAGGTTGTTATCTCCCCCAGACTCAGGCAGCCAGGGAGGGTCACAGTGCCCTCCTGCATAAACAGCCACCAGGGCTCATGCAGAGGACAGGGCACTGACAGCAGGAAGGAGCTGGGTGTGGGAGAGCCATCCCAGCTGGGATGCTGCATAGGGGAGCAAGTGGGAAGCGACTTTTTCTTCCACAGAATGAAATAAGAGATAAAATCTCCATAAAGTTAGAAGATAATCTATATTAAAAACTTCTTTTTGACAAAATAGCTGGGAGAATTACTTTATACATTGAAATATTCCACAGTTGCTTTAGGGGGAAAATAGTCTCATTTGAAAAACACCTTTAATGAGAGGTTTCCTCTGACCCTGGAGCATCCTGATCCCAGCACCCTGGGCACAGAGACTGCAGGGGGACAAGTTGCAGTGTTTTGCCCTTACCTGTGCCTGAGAGACAGTCCTCAGTCCCACTCCTGCCTTGCTGGGAATTTACTTTACTAGTTGGTGTGGCACTGGTTCTTGCCAGCATCTCTAGTTCTCTCAACAGCCCTTGGTCTCCAAACCCACATCAAAACGCAATTGTTCCAGCAGAAAAGCAGCGTTTTGGGGGCTTCCCTGTAACACCCTCACTAAATCACGCTGTCAGGCCAGAGCTCAGAAAGGCAACAAGGGGGAAAGCGTGGAGAGGCGCCCACGCACCTCCTGATGCTCACTGGGATCCCCCATCCCCTGCAGGGCCGGGGTCTCAGAGCTGCGACCGGCGCATGTCCTGCAGGTGCGGGTCCCCCCGGCACAGTGGCCCCGCGGGGCGGCACCAGCCGTGCCAGCCAGCCGGGCCGGTACCATCCTGCACCCAGCCGGGCCGGTGCCACCCGGTACCAGCCGTGCCAGCCGGGCCGGCAGCCAGCAGGTAGCGCTGCGGCTCCGTCCCTGGCCCCGCCACGCCCCCGGAGCGCCCCGCGGGGTCCGTGCGTCCGTCCCGGCCCCGCAGGACACCGGGCCGGCGGTGCCAGCGCTGCCCCGCTGTCCCCGGGATCCCGGGCCGCGCCGTCCGTGCCGTCCGGGGCTCGAGCCGGGGTGCCCGGAGCGGGGCCGTCCCTCGGGGCTCCCGTGGGCACGGAGCGCTGCTGCTGCTGCCGCTGCTGCTGCTGCGAGCCCTGCGCGGGCCGGGAGCGGAGCACGGCCCCGTTCGCTGCAGGTCTTGTTCGTGGCGTGCTCCGGAGCGCTGAGACATTCCAGCGGCGTTCCGCTGCCTCCTGGCTGCCCTGCAAACAGCTGATCCCTGTAGGATCGCACCCGCAGCCTTTCCCGGCGCTGACCTGCAGCATCCCTGCCTCCCCAGCCCACCCCGTGGCCTCCCGCCCTGCCTTCTGCTGGTTTGTTTGCACTGAAGAGTCGCTGTAGCAGAAGTGCAATTCCAGCAAAAGCTGGCAGGGAATCCAGGGGCCAAGTCCGGAGTAAATTCTGATAATGCTGTGTTTACATCAGGAATTTCTTTGGCAGATTAATCACATGAATGAAGGAGCAGATGGGAACTGGCTGCAGACACTGTGAGGGAATTCCAGCCAGGGCCAGGCTGGCAGCCCGGCCCTGGGAGCGGGACCAGCTCTGCAGGAAGCAGGGCCGGGGTCAAACAGGGATCAGGGCTGGGGAAAGCAGCACCCAGAGGGGAGCTCTCCTCCAGGAGCAACTCGAGGGCAGCCAGGGCAGCAGCTCGGCCCCTTCACACGCCAGCCTGTCCTTCCCAGGCTCGTGGCATCCAGGAAATGCTGGGCATCAAGGGCATCGCTTCAGGAACGGCCTCATGTCCTGCTGCCAGCCTCACCCTCACCACCTGCTGCTTCTGCCGGCTCCAGACTCAGGTTGCACTCGAGTTTAGAAGTACCCAAGGTCAGAATTCCCCAGGGAGCAGTTGACCGGCCCGGGCACAGCCGCCTGTCAGTCAGTGCAGGACAGACAGAGCCACCACCACAGCTGCCTTTTATTTCCCAGCAGCTGGGATGCCAAACTTCTCCCAGACCGGGGAGTTATTCCCAGAGTCAGGCACTCAGGAACGTGCCATGTGCCTGCTGAAACAGCCATTTGCACCAGCCCTGGTGAAACAGCCATTTGCACCACAGAGTAGCTGTGCCTGCCTTGCCAGGTGCTTTCCCGAGGAGTGACAGGCTGCCAGGTCTGGCACAGGGCAGTACGGATGTGCTGGGAGCAAGACCACCGAGCAGAGTGTGGGGGCCTTCACTGGCCACAGAAGGCTGTTTGTGAGAGGCAATGGCCTTCCTACGAGCTGCTTCTCCATTCAGAATTGTGTGATCACCTTACAGTGCCTGTGTTTCCCCCGGGAGCTCCAAGGCCAGGCACCCAGGTGGGCAGCACCGTGGGCAGATGTGGCAATGAGCAACCGGGAGCATGGGTGCTCAGGGAGGATGTGATCTATGTGTGCTTCATGTGGGTTTAACTGCACCCCAGGATCTCCTAATCCCTCTTGCAATAAAGCTGCACACAGATTTACTAAGCATGGTTTGTGTGAGCCAGCAGGCTGTTTTAATGACGCAGCAGCTTGCTGAGGAAATGCCACTACTCCTGCTCCTGGATCCTCCCAAAATGCTCCAAGAGATGGCTCCAAGTGAAGGGCACCAATTAGATCACAACACTCTTGCAGAGTAACAGATTCAGGTTAGCCAGGGTAGACTGGAGACATTTTGATCTCCATAAATCTTTCCAGTCTGGCTGAGTGCTGCCCGCAGAGCTCACCAGTGGCACTCGCCCTGGAGCTGCCAACGCACACGGTGCCCATATTGCTGCCAAGCTCTGGGCTGCCCCAACAGGCCACAGCAGGGCCCTGGCTGCCCCAGCAGGAGGGACACTGCTCAGGTGTGTCCTGGCCCTGCTCCCTGCCCAGCTCCTGGGAGCCAGGCCTTGGAGCTAACAAGGCTTCCTGCTCTGGGGCCAAAGGAGCAGCTCTGCCCTGGGCTGCCGAGGGGAACATATGGGACCCTTCAGCTGGGAGCACATAAAACTCAGCACTGTGTTAGTCATCAGCTCCCTCGTGCTCCTTGCTCTGCTGGGGACACGACTCCCGCGGCAGCGCCGACAACTGCTTGTGTTTCTGTCGGCTCCAATAAACAGCCGTGCTCAGTGCCACGAGGGGAGAGGGCGCCTGGCAGCTCCGTCCAAAAACAACAAGTTTTGAGCGTGAGATCCTGGCCAGCCCATGGCTCCATCTCTCCGCAGGTTTGCCAAGCAGCGCCGTGGGGAAGCAGGGTCTGAGGGCCAGGATGTCCCAACATGAATAAAGCTCTGCCCCCCTGCCCGCTGCATGGCTGCATTGCCCGCTGCATGGCTGCATTGCCCCCTGCATGGCCGCACATGCTCCAGCTCCGGAGCGGGGAATCACGCTCATTAACATTCCCACAGTGACATCTCCAAAATACTTCAGGGATAAATTGGTTGCTGGCTGATTTGCAAAGCATTCAGGCAAAGTTATCAGGAGGAAGGTTGGTGGGGAGCCAGGAGCGGGACCCCGGGGGAGGCTGCGTGCTCGTGGGTCACTTGGATGCTCATGCCATGGCCTGGGAGCCCAGCCTGGGCCCCACAGGCTGACAGCCTCACACAGCAGCCAGTAAACGTGGTGTAGCTCACCCTCATAAAGGGCCCTGGCGCTGCTGGATAAACAGGACCATGCTGAATGCACACAGTGACCTGGCAGGCCCTGGAGGCATCTCAGCATCTTCACAGCGGTCACAGCATCTCCCTGTGACTGCCAGGGGCACCAGAGGCCGTGAGCCCAGTGCTCGCTGCCATCCCACTGCCTGCCCACAGCCCTGGTCACACACAGGTGTTAGTGGGCAGGATCCCGACAGCCAAGGGGCAATTGGCCATCAAAAAAAGCCAGGCGAGAAAACAAAAAGCCCTCACCGTGTTCCGCATAGCCCTGACTCCACACACCCCGTACAGACCAACGCAGCGGCCAACGGCACCCATCAGTCTCCTCCAGCCCACCCTGTCTGGAGGGGATGTGGAGCTCTGGGCTGTCACAGGGCTGGAAAGCTGTGGCTGGAAAACCTGAGATAGGAAGAGAAATGTCGCCCCAAATTTATTGTATTTACTTTCTCCAGTGTTTTCAGAATTTTTTAGTCTTCAATAGTTTATATTATACACATTTATCAGCTTTCCCTTCAGGCTTTTAACCCCAGATTCACTGTCTCAGGTTATAGTGGAAAGTGATGAAATGGGCATTCCTGGAGCATCTGCTCAACAGGAGGGTTGTGGCCAAATTTAATCAAATGGCCAAAACGAACCCACTGCAAGGCTGCTTCACAGTGAAACCTTCAGTATCCCCAGCACTGGGGACTTCTTGTGGATCTCCACACCCTCACAGCTGCCAGAAGAACCCACCCATTTTATTACCAGCTCTATCCACGTATTTTTATTCATCAGCACTGGAATTATTTTTTCTTTTTTCATTGGAGATGTAGGCAAACCCACATGTTATCAAAAAATATTTGCAACTAAAATGGCCTTTTCTGTAGCAATTCTATTTTTAAAGAGCATTTTCAACTCTGCAAGAAGCCAAGGCAGGCAGCAGTGACACCAACCCCACCAGGGCATGCAATACCCAGCCACGGCAGGAGGGCAATAGTCCTGGAAATAAGGGGAAATCACACAAATGAAGGGAGGACGTGAGCAAAAATGGCATTTAAATCCTGGCAAATGTATAGATAATGAGTAAATTAACTCCCAGGCTGTGATCTATTGAGCAGCAGAGCCCCAAGAGCGGACAAAGGGATCAAAGGCGGGATTTGCCCGCGCTCCGGCCGGGGTGCCCGCCGTGCCCGGGGGCCCAGGCTGCTCGGCAGCGTTCAAAGGAGCCCACACAGCCTCGCACAGTTCCCGGTTTGGGGTTTGCCGGCGGGGGCTGGCCGCGGTGCCCGGCCGGGATAATGCCGCTCCCGCTGGCAGGATTAGCCATATCGCAGCACAGCGGAATCAGACGCTCAGCCCTTAACGGGATTACGCTCCCGGGAGCTCCAATGAAAATACAGACACCCTGCCCACGGCAGCCCCCTGCCCCAGCGGGAGCCCCCAGGGCTGGGCAAAGCCGGGACAAGGCGTGGGGCTGAGTGCTCGTGGGGCTGAGTGCCCGTGGGGCTGAGCTCTCGTGGGGCTGAGCGCTCGTGGGGCTGAGCGCTCGTGGGGCTGAGCGCTCGTGGGGCTGAGCTCTCGTGGGGCTGAGCGCTCGTGGGGCTGAGCGCTCGTGGGGCTGAGCGCTCGTGGGGCTGAGCGCTCGTGGGGCTGAGAGCTCGTGGGGCTCAGCGCTTGTGGGGCTGAGCGCTCGTGGGGCTGAGCGCTCGTGGGGCTGAGCGCTCGTGGGGCTGAGCGCTCGTGGGGCTGAGCGCTCGTGGGGCTGAGCGCTCGTGGGGCTGAGCGCTCGTGGGGCTCAGCGCTCGTGGGGCTGAGCGCTCGTGGGGCTGAGCGCTCGTGGGGCTGAGCGCTCGTGGGGCTGAGCGCTCGTGGGGCTGAGCGCTCGTGGGGCTCAGCGCTCGTGGGGCTGAGCGCTCGTGGGGCTCAGCGCTCGTGGGGCTGAGCGCTCGTGGGGCTGAGCGCTCGTGGGGCTGAGAGCTCGTGGGGCTGAGCGCTCGTGGGGCTGAGCGCTCGTGGGGCTGAGCGCTCATGGGGCTGAGCGCTCGTGGGGCTCTGCAGGGCACATCTCACGCTCTGCAGGGCGCTGGGCAGGGAAGGGGCGTCCATCAGCACAGCAGAGGGGCAGGAGAGGAGCTGGCCAGCCTTCTCCACTGCCAGGGCTGAGGGCCCTGCTGCCAAGGGGGGGCCTTTCAATATTCTTCTTTTGGAAGGATCAAACCTTCCATTTCTATGGAAACACAAACCTTTAGGTGTCCAACCTCAGGGTCTCTGCATTCCTCCAGAGAGGCTGGATGCTTCTCAAGCCACACTCCTCACCACCAGGATTAGCTGAATAACCAGGTCAATCAAAAGCAGTGCCTGAATTCAGCTCAGCAAGGGGCCGCTCTCATTACATCTCTATTTCCTTGAAAAGTGGATTTGCACCAGACCAGACATTTTTAAAGTACGGGGAAGCACCAAGCTAAAGAGAGATGTACATTTTCCAGATTAACAATGATTTTCACCTGCTCCAGCCTGGAATCACCACAATAGCTCTTGACAGCAGCACACAGGTTATCAGAGCAAAGGCTGAAAGCACAGCTTGCTGCCCTGACTCCTTGCTGGATTTCTGAGAGGCTGGCAGCTGAAAAGCTGATCCAATTTATCCACAGTTCATTATCCAACATAGCATGACATTGGGACACTCACAGACATAATCCAGCTTCCTCCTGCCTTGCAAGATGTATTGACCAAAGGCAAGAAAACAGAGCATTAATAGCTCTCCACTGTGCAGCTGAATCTGGGCAGCAGCAATGAGATTCTTTGGGCTATTTCTATCCAATCTCACACAAGAGTAAATCAGAAGCTTCTACATACTTTCATTAAATTTCTCCCCATTAATACCAACATAGCAGAGATCAGAATTTATCCTTTTTTTTATGTTTTCTGGTATTTTAAAAAATGCTAAAACTCTTCAGCTTCTAGCTGAGCTTAAGATGAAAGTTAACCTCTGAACCACAGCAGTACCTTTCATGTAAGGCACAATGCAGAGAGGGCTTTTTACCGTGGGTTTTGCTCAGTAATGTGTATTTCCGACTGTGTTTTCCCCCATCCTCACCTGACTGTGGGAGGCAGGGTACAAGGAGCCACACAAGAGATTTCTGAAGGTGGCAAGAGGCACCGAGTGCCCATGGAATGAGACGGGCCCGGAGTGAGTGTGAACCTTGCTCCATTCCTGGAATTCTTGTAAGCCAGTCTGGACATGCCATGGAGCACCCTGTTCCAGAGGAAGTGTCCCTGCCCATGGCAGGGGTCAGAACACGGCGATCCCTGAGGTCCTGTCCAACCCAACCACTCTGTGATCAGTAAGAGGAGAAAGAGGCCGTGTTCTCTACCCCTGACCACCTGAACCACACCTGAGAGACCATATTTTATACCTTCAGCCCTGGCTGCTGCCCTGGCAGGTGCCCCAGGGCAGCATGAGGGCTTTGTAATAACCTGTTATCTGATCTGAGCTCTCTGGCCTTTCCTCTCTGGCAGACAGTCCTTCAAACCCATTCAGGGATGATGAGTCACTGAAGAAGCACTTAAAATCCATCCTGGATGATAAGGTTAGAGCTATGTGCGGTGCATTTCCTGCCCTAGTTTGGAGTTATGCTTGGGCTCTCCACACTTCCTCACTTATTGCACTTTCTTTCTCCTTCCAAATCCCCCACCATTCTAAATTGAAAAACATCAGGACTCAGTGACCACACTGGGCTCCAACAGGGAGCAGGCAGCAAGGACGGATCAGGTTTGGGGAGGCACAGCATTGCCTCTTCAAAGGGCAGAGAACACCTGTGGAACTTTGACCAGGAGAGCTGGTGCAGTGATGCCACCAGCCCAGGAGCTGCTCCTCACTCAGCTGAACAAAGCAAATAATCTCAGCCACTCAGTGTATGGCTCCTTTAGGCCTTTCACCATCCTCGTGTCCCTCATTTGGACAGCCTCTAACAGCTTTACAACTTTCCTGCACTGTGGTGCTCAGATGTGCCCCCAGGACTTGACATGAGGCTGCATAAGCACAGTGGGTCCCCTTTGCCCAGTTGGGTCCCCGTTGCCCAGGTGGGTCACCTCCACCCAGAGCAGGTGACCCCTGTGCCCAGGAGCTGAGGGTGGGCTCGTGACAGCAGCATTAACTCCTCATCTCTGCCAGGCACCCATCCGAGCCGTGTTCCTGGCTCACAGCATCCTCCTCACTATCAGCAGCGTAGGATAAGAAATTTGCCTCACATCAGTGAAATGATTATTCTTAATACTCAGACACTGATCATATTCCTGAGGAAAAGGAAACATAAATCCCTCCCTGCAGTGACAGCAGCAGCCCGCATCCCTAGATAGGAGCGAGCTAATTAAACCTGGTCACTCCAGCCAAAGCCCAGCCAGCGTGTTTGTGCAAGCTCTGCGGTCAAAGCACGTGAAGGATTTGGCCCAATTTCCCCATTTTCATTAATCACAGGGAAAATTCTCCACTTAGAAACAATGCTGGAGATATACCTGATAGGGCTTTTTTTCTCCCTTGGCCACTTCCCACTTGGCAACAGGGATGAAGTTCTGCCTTTGCAAAACATTTTGAAACCTGTTTCTGTTCCAATTCAGAATCACCCACCCCAAAGCTTTCCAGGTTATCTGTAAAATAAAACCTAGAGAAATTGATGGCTTGAAATGCTTCAAACTGATAAACTCAAAATATATTATTTTAACTGCAATTTTGGTTCACGTTATAAAGCAGAGTGAAAATGTTAAAACCCACAGAAAATGGTTATAAAGCAGAAAATGTTAAAAACCACTGAACAAATAGCCTTTGGAAATGGGAAATGTTATTTTGAAATTGAAGAAATAGAATGTTTTTGCCCTGGCGGCCACCTTCCCTTTCCTCCAAAGCTTGACAGAGTTTCACAAAACATTTCAAGTTTGATGTGCTGTGTTTTGGGGGGAACTGAGCTGTGTCTGCTGGGGAGGGTAAGGAGAAACTCCAGGAGCAAAGAAAACAGCTGGAATCCAGACAAGGTGCCACAGTGGGATCAGTCCCTCCAGCTGGGCTCCAGGGCTGGTTTAGTTTGGGTTTTGGTGCCCCTGAGCCCCATTTGGGCTGCTCAGGAGTGTCCAGGGGCGGCAGAGCAGCTCCGGGATGAGGAGCAGGCAGCCCGTGCTGCTCCACTCCTGTAAAAACCCAGCCCAAACCCTTCCCCGGTTATAAATAAAGCAGCCAGTGACCCGGGAGATCAATCAGTGGCTGGTGTCTCTGCGTGATGTCACGGCGTGTTTTTCCACAGGCCTGTGGAGTGTCAGCCCGTCTGGGTGCCGGTGGCAGCCGGGCCGGGCAGATTGATGGCCGCGCTCTCCCGCACGCAGCGCTCACAGAGGCCTCTGTGGGATGATGGAAACCGGGGCTGCTCAGCGAGCCGTGGGGATTTTTAGGTGTTACTGAACCATTTCTGGCCCTCGGCGACTGCCATGGCTAGCACAGCTGGATTTGGGGTGATATATCTGAGCCTGGGTGCTCAGAGTTGGATTTGGGGTGATCCATCTGAGCCTGGTGCTCAGAGCTGGATTTGGGGTGATCCATCTGAGCCTGGGTGCTTGGGCACATGGGGCTGCTCCAGCCTGTCAGTCTGGGGGGCAAGGAGGGGAGGGATGGAGCCAGGTCTGAGCTGATGCCACAGTTTGGGATGGATCTTGTGATGGGAAACCTGTTCCCTCTACTGCACCTGGCAAAGGCCTTGGGAAGGCACAAAAGCTCCTGGCTGGAAATCCAGGTCTGACATCAGGGTTTTAATGTCACTATTTGACCTTTACTCCTGCTTGCATTTGAACCTACAGCCTGATCCTGTTCCCCTGTCTGCCAGGCAAGGGCTGCTCAGCCCCAACCAGTGGGCACACGTGGGAGGGACAGAGTCCCCACAATGTCTGTGCCCAGATGGCAACGGAGGCCAAGGGGTTACACACACCACATGGCTGCAAGGCTAGGCACTGCATGTCCACACAGCAATTCATCAATGAATCCGAGAAGGAACAGGGCAATTAACACTGGGAGCAGGGGATAGACTAACTAAGCACATGCTGTCACTCTGCTAACAGGGCTGCCTGTGCCTGTTTGTTTGGCTCCTGTTTCTATGGAGGTAGGGGCCATGTCGAGGGGTCAGCTCAATGCTCTGGTTATTTGTATCTACCCAAAATGCTTTCTTACCCTCTCAGGGCCCAAGGAGACAGCCAGGGGCTAACTGGGGACTGCTCAGCCTTTGGGAGCTGTGTTCTTTTGGGGGATAAGAGAACACAGCCTTCCTACCACAGCCAAGTGCTGGAGGCACCAGTCGCCTTTGCTGGATCAGGCAAAGCTCATAGAGGGCCCTGGGCAGTGACAATGTCCAGCACTGTGTCCCCTGTGCGCTGTGGCTGCGGAGGAAATGAGCTCGACAGAGGCTGCAGTCCCAGCAGCACACAGCCCCTCACCAGCCCCTTCCCTACAAGTCCAGGAGCTTGGTCGAGCTGCATTATCAACCCCAAAATAAGCTCCCAATAAATATGTCAATAAGAGGTCTTTGTTCCCTCGGAAAAGGGCTTCCCATGAGGCAAGCCAGCCTGGCACTGAGGGTTATCCCAGGACAGTGATTTCTCCCCTGGCCGTGATTATGCAAGGCTCGGAGTTATTCCTGGGGCTGCCACGTGAGAGGTGAGCTCCAGGCACAGCAGCAATCCCAGCGCCGCCTCCCCTGGCACCCAGCACCTGTGCCTGCACAGTGACAGCAGCAACCCACCCAGGAGAGACAGCTGGAGAGGCAGGGGCAGCGAGACCCCTGCCTCCATCTCCAGCACAGAGGGGGCACCTTCTGCAGGGAAGGGGGGTCTGGTGCCCACCCATGGCTTGCAAACCATGGAGCAGCTCTTGGAGCAGGGAATGCTACACACCAGTCTTGCCCATGCATTTACTTACCCTGCTCTCCTCCTTAGGCATGGCACTGGCCATGGACTGCTCCTGTGCCCCTCGCCGCAGCTCTGTGTGTGACGCTGGCCCTGCAGCAGCTGCCCCAGCGCTCTGGCATGACCAGCCACCACCTTCAGCACCCAGAGTAGGTCTGTGGAATAACCGACCTGCTGAGAAAATAGAGAGCCCGTTCCTTTGAAGTTAATGAGTTGTGAAAGCCTTTGAAAGCAGAGCCTTGTTTATTTACTCCCCACAGCTCATGTGGATGAAGCACGCAGTCACCCTGAGCACTGCTAATTTGAATGGAAGATCAAACATGAGGCTCTGCCCCGTCGGAGGACTGAGAGCTGCCCTGGCCTCCTCACTGCCCAGTGCAGGGAGAGCCTCCAACAAACCCAGGGCAGTCCATGGGCTCTCAGGTGGGGTTTATGGACACAAGCACCAAATAAGCCACCAGGCTGACAGAGAAATTCAGAGTCCTGGGTGCAAAGCACCCAGCCTGAGCATTTCACTTCAACACCAGAATTCAGCTGTGATCCCTCCTGCGGACAGCAGCACCCTCCCTCCCAGGGCTGGCACTGAGCCCCTTGTTCTCATCCTGAGTTTCAGCCCCAGCCTGCCCAGCACCACAGCCAAGACCTGCACATTCACAGGAACATCATGCCTGCCACCTCCTCCCTTTCCCTCCCCATGAGAGCAGGACACTCAGGCTCCTGTCTTTGTGTAGAAACAACCCAGTAACAGAGAAAATCTCCCAAAACGGCCACAGCAGAGCATCCAGCACTCTGCCCACTGTGATGGGTCTTCTAAACAAATTCACAGCCTTCCACAGTCTATAAATATCAGCCTTTTCAGTGCCACCACTCTGGGGATAAGCTGTAATGCAATATTCTGTGTGGGCACTCGGACAAAAGGACAGCACCCCACCAGCACCAGCTTTCTGTCACTGCAGTTTTCTGAAGTATAATTGGATTATAACCGTGTGTGAGCTTCTAGCCCCTGTTTCTCTCAGGCTGGGGAAGTCTCTCTCTAATCTGAACAACGAGAATAGGAAGGAAAGAACAGAATGAGCTGAGCTGGCTCATGGGGAGGGGGCAGCTGAGGGCTCTGGCAATGGGGAAAGGACTTTGATGGATAATGGGGTTTACAATCGCAGTAATTAATCAGGTATATCGCTAAAGTGGACAATGAGAGGTGACCAAAATGCCTGCTCACCTCCATGGTGTGGAAGGAGCACAGGCAAGAGGGAACTGCCAGGCAAGGCTGGTTTTCACCAGCTGTCAGTGACCGGTTTTAGGGTGATGAAGGAAGGAAAGCTGAGAGCCCAGGGCAGCTCATCCACGCGCCCTCCCCGTCCCACAGGCACAGGTGACAGAGGCACGAGGGGAAGGGAGGGCAAAGGGCTGTGTCTGAGCTTGGGCACTGATACTCGATGGCGGCTCTCGCTGTGGCCAGCACCATCCCGGGGAGTGTATCTGTGTCCCTGTCCCCAGACCGTTGCCTGCGGGTCCCCGGGCACCCGTGGGGTCCGCACCGCCTCCTCCCCATGGCGGGGACCGTCCCGGCCGCCTCGCCAGCTCCCGGCAGGGCGATCTCGGTGCGCTGCCCGCTCCTGCCCGCCCCTGCCCGCCCCGGGCGGGCGCGGGGCCCAGCGGAGCGCGGCTCCCCCGCGGTTTCCCACCCAGCAGTGACACCTGGCGGGGGCAGCGCTGGCGGAGCCTGCCCCGGCCCCCGCATCTACATCCCGCATCCTGCATCCCGCATCCTGCATCCCCATCCTGCATCCCCATCCCCATCCCTATCCCCATCCCGCATCCCACATCCCCATCCCGCATCCTGCATTCCCATCCCGCATCCCGCATTCTGCATCCCCATTCTGCATCCCCATCCTGCATACCCATCCCCATCCCGCATCCCCATCCCGCATCCCGCTGAGCCCCTTCCCCGGGCGGGGCCCGACGGGGCGGCCGCGAGCGGCGGCTCCCGGCGCATCCCCGCGGGCGCGGGCGCGGTGGTGGGAGCGGCCCCGGTGCGGGGCGGCGCGGGGGCAGGAGCCCGGAGGGGGCTGTCCGACGTGCCCTCGGGGAGGCGGGGGTCGGTCCGGCCGGAGCGGCGGCTCCGCGCCTCTGACTCTGCCCAATGAGAGCCCGCAGCACGGCGGGCGCCGGCAATATTTGGCCGCGGCCCCCGCGCTCCCATCCCCAGAGCGCCCTCGCCCTCCGCGCAAGGCCCTCCATGGCCCGGCCCGGCCCCGCCGCCCGCCCCGCGCCGCTCGGGGGGCGCGGGCCCCGCTGAGCGCCCCCGGCCCCGCGGGGAGGGACCCGCGCCCGCCGCCCCCCGCGGCAGCATGAGCCCGGGCGCGGGGGCCCAGCCGGGGCTCGCTCAGCAGCGCGGAGCCGGCGGACGCGCCGCGGGGCCGTGACGGGCAGTGCCCCGAGGGGAGCGCGGGCAGGACCCCCTTCCCCGGTCGTTTCTCCGTCTGGACCCCGCCCCGGAGAGATATGCTCAGCCCAAACCGCCTGGAAGCGTCTCCTGGGATTGCCGTGGCCCCCGGGCGTACGGAGTGCGGAGCCTTCCCTCGGACGGCGGGCGCGGCCCCCCGGCTTTGCCTTCCCCTCGTCCTCCTGCTGCTCGCCCTGACGCCCCGCGCCGACTCCTCGTGGTGGTGAGTGAGTCCCGGCCGCGGCGCCGCCGCCCCGACGGTCCCCGGGCACCGCGGGCGGGAGCGGGACGGGGATGGAGATGGAGACGGGGATGGAGATGGGGACGAGAACGGGAATGGCCGGGAACGGGGACAGGGCGGGGACGTGGATGGGGATGGGGACGGGGAAGACCGACCAGGGGACGCGGCAGCGCCGGCGGGAGCGCAGCGAGCCCCGCAGCGCCCGACGTGCGGCCGTGGGAGCCGGCGGGACCGGCCGGGCCGTGCGGGCTCCCCGCGGCTCCACCTGCGCGGCTCCGGCCGCGTCCCGGGCTCCCGGAGCGGAGCGGGGCCGCCCCGGGGCCGGTACCGAGTCCTTCTCCGGGGCGCCGTCACCCGAAAACGCCGCCGCTCCCTCCCTGGGGATGGGACTCGCCGCAGGGACATCCGGGTCTGTCGGGGGCCGAACCCCGTGCGCTGTGCCGCCCCTGACAGCCTTCCCTCCCCGGACACGGCGAGCAGGAGCAGGAGGATGAGCCCCTCGGTGCGGTTCGGGCAGGGGAAGCGCCGGCGGCTCGGATCCGCTGATCCACCCCGGCCCCGCCGGAGCTCCCATCCCCGCGGGCTGCAGTTATTTACTCTGCGCCTGGGAAGCGAAGAAAGTTGATGTCCCCCTTCCTTTAGATAAGATGAGGCTTTGTAAGAGACAGAAATGACGCCATAACAAAAACCTTCTGGAAATTAGTCCCCTCCTGCCCCGGTTCGTGTAACAATGAAAATTCATCTATTCAGAATGACAGTAATTAGGAAAACAAGGATCGAGAAGTTTTCCAAGTGACCCTGTGCTGTTTCAGTAGTTCAGCAACACTAGAGAAAAAAAATAGTTGGCTGCAGTAAAGTTCTCAGTGTCCCCCACCCTGTAAAAGTCCTCTCTAATCTTGTGGAAAACAATGTTTTCCATGCCAATCTCATCATCATTAACAGATCACGGTGGATGAGGCAAAATTTAATCAAATTCAACCCATCGGCCACTGGTAGAAAACGGTAGTTTCTGGAAATTCTCAGCTACCGTGGAGCGCTCTGTAAGGGGCCGGGAGCACTTAATAGCCATGCAGATAGCACAAGTATTCCCGGTGTTTGAGAGCACGTCTGGGCGTGTGGCGGCCCCGGCCGGGCTGGCATCCCTCGGAGAGCGATTCCAGGGTGAGAGGGGCTGGTGGGAAAGCTGTGGGGCTCGGAGGGAGCGGGAGCTCAGGGGACAGGCTGCTGGGGCACCTGGCGGCAACTGAGCACAAAAGCAGCTTCTTCAAGAGACCAGAAAATGCTTTGGGGGACAAACAGAAAGTAGAAAGAGCAAGGCTTTTCACAGCCATGCCAGAGGAACTTTCCCGAAGCCTGGTCAGCTGAGGGGAACTGGAATCACTGGGAGAGAAAATGAGTCACTGTTGGGGAGTCTCAGGTTCATACAAGCACTGACCTGGCTTCCAGAGCCAGCTCTGCCCCAACCCAGCAGGGCAGGTGAAGGCAGGATTGCTTCTGTGGGCAAGGTGAGGCTGCTCAAATGTGAAAAGCTGAGGAGGGAAGGAAAGGACAGTGGAGAAGTTGGATTATTTCCATTATCACAGAGGCTGGAGAAAGAGAGGTTCGTTAGAGCTGAGGAGTGGGTGCAGGGATAACATGGCTGGGAAAAAAGGAGGGATGGAGCAGTCACAGCATCATCTGCCCGGGGCTGGGCAGTTCTGGTAACACACGTGCTGCAGGGTGGGAATTCCTTCTTTAGGAGGGGAGTTAAAACCACCTATTGCCCGCGCCGTACCCCGCTGCCCCCAGCACGGCCGCCGCCGCCTGCCCTCCCTGCGGGCGCGTGGCGCTTCCCAGCGAGCGGGAGGAAAACCGGCCTCGCTCAAAGCGCAGGAGCTGCGGCTTGTTTGGGGGAAGCTGCATTTAGCTCCCGCAGCAGTTTGTGTTCTCAGCTTGCAGGCTGATCCCGGCTGGCAGCTCAGGGAGAGGAGAGGAGAGGAGAGAGGAGAGGAGAGGAGAGGAGAGGAGAGGAGAGGAGAGGAGAGGAGAGGAGAGGAGAGGAGAGGAGAGGAGAGGAGAGGAGAGGAGAGGAGAGGAGAGGAGAGGAGAGGAGAGGAGAGGAGAGGAGAGGAGAGGAGAGGAGAGGAGAGGAGAGGAGAGGAGCCGAGCCGAGCCGAGCCGAGCCGAGCCGAGCCTGGGGAGCTGTGCTGGGAGCCGGGCAGCCCCACGGCCCCAGCCAGGCACTGCGCCTCTGGCCGTTGTTACCAAACTGTATCGGTCCCAAGTACCTCAAATACATGACTTTAAAACAAAAACAACTAGAAATGGAATATATTAAACTCTTACGGTTCACACTTTCAATTGAGCTTTCTCTTCTGGAAAGCAGAGCATTCCTAAGAAAAGCCTAAACTGCACCGAGTGCTGTTGTGCTGGACGGGTCAGTCCTGATAAAATTGCGTGTTTAGATGAAATTGTGGTTTACTGAAAATGGTTTCAACCAGCTGTGGTTTGGGAAAAAACTTATTCAGTGATTTGCATAGGTTTCCAAGCACATCTTTAGCACCACTGATATTACAGTAAATACATTTGGTGGTGCATCATCCTTCCTTATTTTAATTATTATTGCCAAATTCTTCTAGGGATTCACACACAATAAACTTGGAGAACTGGAGGAAATGCTTCTCATTTTCAGAGTCAAGTTTTTAAGTAGTTTTATAGGAAAATTTGGTCTCCTCTGATCACAGTACATGGAAAGGAAATATCAACCAAATGTTTCTTCTAAACAACTGCAAATTATTAATTTTCAGTGACGTCAGGCATGGCCCAACCGCTTCACATAAACGCCAGGAATTGGTGAACTTTGGCATCCAAAAGAGTGGCTGTGTGTGTGTGTGCACGTGCTCGGAGCACAGCGGAGGGGACAGGTTGGGGACAGTGTGGTTTTGGCCTGTGTGGTTGTGGCCAGGCTCTGTGACTAACGGTGACAGCGGGGTGGCGGTGGCTGTGGCGGGCAGCACCCTCGCTCAAATGCTTCCAAACTCCAAAGTGTTCCTTAGCAACAAAATACCAGCTGAAACACAGACAGAAATTAGGAAGGAATGCAACGGGAAAATCCCTAAATCCCGTTTACACTTGCGTGCACTGGCAGGGAGAGCAGCATCGTCTGGGGGATGGCGCTGGCAGGGCTGTGCCCCGCGCCGCCAGAGCCGCCGGGCCCCGAAAGCGGCCCCCGAAATTCCTTGGGAAAGATTTGGGAGATTAGACAAATGTTGCTTATAAACATAAACTGTGCAATAAACAAACTTGTTGTAAATAACTAAGTAGAGTTTGCTCGCTATTGAGAGCCCGGCGAGCTGTTCTGGTGTGGAAAGCCATTCTAAAATTAAAGGTTTGGTTAAAGAAAAATGTACACAAAGCCCTGCGTACCCCCCTGCATCCCACCCTCACACACACCCACTCTCCTGCAACCCACACAGACCCCCCCAGCTCCCCAGCACACCAAATCCTTGTTAGCTAACTTGTTTATTGCTAACCACAGCCCTTGGAAACTACAAATATTTAATTTCATTTGGCATTAGAACAGATGGGAGGCATCAGGCTCCCAAAGAGATAAAACAAATCTGTGGAAGGAAGAGGATTGCAAGTTTGGGTGTGTGTTGGAGAGCATGTGGGAGCCTGGCAACCACATGGGGCTACTAATGGTGCTGTCAGGATACGGGGGCTCCAAGAGAGCTGCTGCATCCCGGGGTGTGATGCACATATGAGGATTTTGAGGGATGACCAGTCCAGAGCCAGGCAGCCATCATGGTCCAGCTCCCTTCCTTGGCCAGGGAAGGAGGAGTGTGTTTCTGGGCATGGAAAACATACCCAGAGAAGCCCTGGATGTGGCTCTGGCCAAGGGTTTGGTGAGGAGACCCCCAGTGCAGATGGAGAAGGACACATTCCCACCAGGATGGGCTGCTGGCTGTGCTCCCACTGGTGCTGTCCTCCGGGATCTGCCTGTATTCCCACTGAGGCTCCAGTGCTGTCCGTGCGCAGCTGCAGGATGGGCACAAGGAGTGATGGAAAAACGGAGCCACAACGTATGTGTGGATACAGGATACAGGAGAGAGAGGCTCATTTAAGCAGGCATCATACTAAGGTGTGTGGGAGGGGAAATAGCATCAATAGGAATGTTTGAAATCAAGCCAAGGGAAAGACAGCTGCATGGAGGAGCTGCAGAGCCCACGTGTAACCAACCCTCTGCGGGTGCTGCTCCTCCCCTCCGTGCCAGCCTCAGCTGGGCAGACCCACAGCAGCCCGGGGGCTTTGCTCACACAGGGTCTGGCAGGCTGTGTGGGGGCTCCAGGGGCTGTAGCTGTGATCCCATCCTGGGTGTCCACAGCTGTGATCCCATCGTGCGTGTTGGTAGCTGTGGTCCCATTCTGTGTGTCCACAGCTGTGATCCCATTCTGTGTGTCTGTAGCTGTGATCCCATTCTGTGTGTCCGTATCTGTGATCCCATCGTGCGTGTTGGTAGCTGTGGTCCCATTCTGTGTGTCCACAGCTGTGATCCCATTCTGTGTGTCTGTAGCTGTGGTCCCATTCTGTGTGTCCACAGCTGTGATCCCATTCTGTGTGTCTGTAGCTGTGATCCCATTCTGTGTGTCCATCCTCTGTGCGTCCACAGCTGTGATCCCATCCTGTGCCCTGCGGGAGCCTCTGCCACCAGAGCCAAGCAGCTCATCACCCTTTCAGTCTTGGCACGGCTGCAGGCATGATACAGAATCACAGAATCACAGAATCACGGAATCACAGAATGGTTGGAAGGGACCTTAAAGCATCTATTTCCAGCCCCTTTGCCATGGGCAGGGACAAAGCTCCAGGAGCTGACCTTGCCACCTCCAGGGGGAGAGGACGTGCAGCCCTGGGGACACGGCGATCTGCGGCGCTGTCAGTTTGCTGTTGCAGTCTCTGCATGGCAATAAAAGCAGGAGGTCAGTGACCAGGAAGTCTTTATCCCGAGGCGCTCCGCAGCTCCGGCTGTCCAGGCAGCCATGCTGTGAAAAATAAGTTTTAAAGTAATGTCAGACTGACGGAGAATGAACCCCGTGGCCTTTGCAGCAGCCCTGGTGTTCTTGGTTAGGGTGGATGGAACAGATGGGTTCTCTCAGTCACTCTGAGCAGTTATAATAATCCTAACTGTGCTGCTCAGTCCATTTTTCATTAGGGTCACTTTCACCTATGGGAAATCTTTCTCAGAAAGAAGTGAAGAAAGAAAAAAATCCTTCTGCTCTTCCAAACTCATTAGCTTTTGCTATTACCAAAAGTGATTTCCGCAGTGCCATGAGGAGATCTGTGCTGGGCCAGAGCCCATGGAATCAGAGCTTCTTCTTGGAGCAGCCCACACCCAACACACAGGATATGCCATGGAAAAGAGGATTGTACATCCAGCTTTATCACCTGAGGCTGTCTTACCTCCCCATCTTTTAGCAAAGGGCTTTGAGATTTGGGGAGAAAAAAAAAAATTGGTTCTTAAGGGTAAAGCATAATTTTAATGAGCAAATTATTTTGTATTCATGCACCAGCAACAATGTCCCTGAGGAACAGCTTTAACCTAGTGCTGACCAAAGTTTTCAGACCTCAGTTTTCAGGTTACTGTTATGCAAGATGCCAACAGCAAAATCTCCCACATCTGCCCAGGGGACAAGAGACTGCATCACCCATCTGCTCCATCTCCCCAGGAGCTCAGAGTTTCAGTCCTCCCCACAGAAACTACATCCCAAAGATTGCACAGGGTGCAGGAAAGCCACAGAGAGGCCACTCTGAGCAGGATCTGAAGGCAGACAACTTTAAAAGAGGGATGCACAAGAAAGAGAAAGATGGTGCAGAAAATAAAAAATGTCCCCTGAGTGGCACTGCTAGTGGCTCAGCATTATGATATTAAAAATTATTGAAGTGAGACTAAGGCTCTCAACATGCAGAGTAGTGGCTGTAAGTGAGGAAATTAGGACTATTAATCACTCAAAGGCGTTAACAATTCCAGCAGGCCAGGATGGCCCTGTTCCCAGTGGGGCTTAATAAAATACTCAGGGTTTGTAATACTAAAATAATATCTCAGATGTTTATAGCACCTTGCAGCCCAAAGTGCTTGGCAGTTGGCTGTAAATTGTCTGCCACGGCAGGGAGAGCACAGGAAGGAAGGTGCAGCATCCCTGGAAGTATGCAAAGAACTCGGGGAGGTGAAATGCTGCCAGGCATGATGGAATTTGCTCTTTAGCAGGCAAAGAGGGATGTTGGATTTGATCCTATCTGCACAAGCTGTCTCCAATAGCTGCCTAGGGCTTTCCAGCCTCCCTCCAAAATACAATTTCATGAGGATCCAGTGGGATGGGAGGACACCAGAAGCCAGGGTAGTTACAGAGCAATGGGGAACTGAATCACTCTTCCCAGGGGATGGACTCCAACAGCCTCTGGTGCCACCAAGAAGCCAAACCATGTTCTCTTCTCAGCCTCAGAGCTCTCAGCAGACCCCAGAGACTGTCCAGAACCCCTGGGAGCAGCTGGGGGTAAAGCTGTGACAGTGGTTTTAGTTAAGCTTAGCTTCTATTAATCTAATTTAAAACTGCGCCTTTAATGGTATTGGTGCAACCCGCAATAGGAATTTATGACATTTCAAGCAGCTGTTTTAATTCAGAGCACTAAAATGTAGATTTATCTGAGAATGGCAATTCCAAAGATTTCCCTATTAAAATCTTGTTCAAATAGGTTTTCCAATGCCTTATGAAATGGCAAAAAATCAAGTCTTAGCTAAAGCAGTGTCTAGTACAAATTTCATTGAATTAGGGCACCCACTTTGCAGGAGCACCTTGGTATTATGGAAGAGCGACAGGACAGTTTCCGATTCCATGTAATTTTATGAATTCCCATTAAATTGATTTCTTTATTTCAAAACCCCGTTTTCCAAGAGACTCTTCCCAGTGATCTCTGGGGAGGAGCTGTGCATTCTGTCACCTGAGCAGGGGGCAGAGGCAGCACAAGGAGCTGAGGGCTGGTGTGGGAAGTACAGGAGCCGGACACAGAGCCGGCCATGGAGGGGCTAGCCCAGCCTGCGCGCCACCAGCTAAAGAGATGCGTCTGCCTCTGATTTGCATGTTTATCTTAGAAGCAATTTAGGTTTCTCCTTGTTTACAAGAGCCAAAGTCAGCAGACTCTCCACAAGAACAACAGCTTGGAGGCAGCATGTGACGGGAGTCTCCTGTTCCACTCGCGGATTGGGATGGGCTCTGCATGCAGCTGCATCTCTGCATGCAGCCCTGCAGCTCGCAGGGAGGGACAGGAGCCTTCACCCCGCAGGCTACACAAGCACCTGCCGTGGAAGATAAGGTCTCCATGCTCAGCTGCCTTTGCTGCCCTGTGAGCAGCAGGGAAGGGACAGCGGGAGGGATGGCGCAGGTCCCGCAGCACGGCCCCACACACCAGATCCAGGGAAAATGGGAAATGCAACTTGGAAAAGCTTGGAATGGCACACTGATGGGCAGGAGGTGACCCTGCAGCACTCCTGATTGCACCATGCAGCCCAGGGTGGTCAGAGGGGTTGTGCCAGCCCCTTTGTACCCAAGCTGGGCAAACAGCTCTGCGCTTGGCAAAGGGTGATGCCAGGGCTTCACACACCCTCAGGAGGCAGCAGCATATGGAATCCTGTTGGACAGGGTGGGGGATTGTTATCCCCACATGCACTTAATTTTCCACTCCCTCCTTCCCTGCCTCCCAGCTCCTTCTCACGGCAGGCTGTCCAGCTCCTGCCTCTCCCCTCCCAGCCCTGAAGTCCAGGCCTGAGTAGCCTCCAGCATGAGGAGTAGTTATCTCTCACAGACTTTTCTGAACTCAGGGCTTGGGTTTTGTGGGATTTTCAACTACAAAAATGCAGATTACCCCAGAGTACAGCACTGCAGCAGTGTGCCACTTCCAGCACAGCTTCGTTTGATTGAAAACAAAGTTCTGATAAGGCAGCTGGGGACTTCTCGGAACATCCATTGTGTTTCTCATTGCAGTATTTTTAAAATGTCACAGATTTTGAGAAATAAAATTAGAAGGGATGCTTTCATCTGTCCAAAACAAATGTTTGGGTTTTTTCCCTCCCAAAACTCTGCTTGGCAGAATTTTCTGCTGTTCCTCGTCTTGCTCCATTTCAGAGTAACTGAACTCTACTGGAGCATTTCTCACCAAGTGGAAGCTCTCGTCTTTGCCGAGACAAGCGCAGCCTTTCCAGGTCATGGGAGGAATTTTCCCTTTGGTTGTGTGTTAGATTTCAGCACATGAACTCTGATGGAGGCCTGTAGGTGCTGTGTAAATGTGCTGCCACAGGCAAAGGGAGATGCACCACTGGCCCTTGTGGGATGCACATGGCGAGCTGCTACTGCAGCAGTTGGTGCCCTGTGCTCTGCTCTCCCTCCACTTTCTCCTGCTGATAATGTTTGCTCTGATCTGGGTATTTGGCAGGAGAATTAAGGAGAAGTAATTAGCTTCCAGTGTGAAAAAGGGAGTGCCTGGTGTTTATCTTGTCTGGAGGGTTTCCCTTGATCTCGGTCTCCCAGGGGATGGTGTGAGTGCTTTATCCATCACTCTCCGGTCCGGGAGGCAGCTGCTGTGTCCCAGCCCACTCTCAGCCCTCAGCTGGGACTGGAGACCAGTGCTCCAGCCCCACAAGGTCCCTGGTGAGGGGCCCATCACAGAACATTTTACCTTTCTCAGCATCACTTTTCTCCAGCAAAGAGGAGCTTGGCCACTTCTGAACTTCTATCGTGCAGCCTGCTGCCTCCCAGCATCTCATCACTGCCTTGCCAGCACAGGCAGGGGTAAGCCAGCCATCCCCATCCCTGCTGGGCAGGATGAATTCAGGGCTGGGGAGCTGACCATGCCCTGGGGAAAGAATTCTGCAGTCCCACTCGATGTCACCGTGCCACCATCCAGCTGGTGGCATGCTCCTCTGCCCTGTCCCCATGGGAAGGAAGGGGCTGCTCTCAGCCTGGCACGAGCAAGGCACTGAAGCATCCCCAGTCAGCAGTGCTTGAGGAGCTCCTGTTGGCTTTTCTTTCCCAAACAGCTTCTGCCACTCCCCTGTTGCTCTGCCTCAGGATGAGAGGCTGGTGAGCATGCTTGTGACAATAAAGCTCACTGCCCCTTGGAGTCTGGCTTTGCAAAGCCATGGGGAGCTGGGTTTATTATCCTCAGCTCCAGCCCGGGATGACCTTGTGCTTCTGCCAGCATTTAAACAAAATATTTTAAAAGAGGGAGCAGATCCCATTGCTTTCTGTGCTTGCAGGGCTTTCCTGAGCCTGGGAGCTCTCTCTGGGGTGGATAGAACTGAGAGAACATGTCCAGAGACAGACAATGAAATATTGTCCAAGCTTATTGCTTTTTATTATTATTGAAGGAAGGTTTTTGCTTCCAGTCTGAGGGTTAGAAAAAATCTGAATATCACCCAAACCTCATCCCTTCCAGCCAGAATCCCAGCTCTGCGCTCTGCAGCAGAAATCATCCTCAAGCACAAGCAGCCAGAGGGGTGAGCGGGTGGTGCAGGCAGGAGCCGACCGGGATGGAAAATTCCACATTGCTGCCATTGTCGGGATGGGGAGAGTGCGGGGCAGAGCTCAGGTCCCTCCCCCGTGGCTGTGGAAAGCTGCCCATGGGCTCAGCCAGGCTCCGGCAGGCGGCTCTTTGTGCCTTGTCTGTCTGTCTGTCTGTCTGTCTGTCTGCTCCGAGTCCTGCTCTCTCCCCACAGCTGCGGGACACAGGTGGGATGCAGGCAAGGTGGGAGCCACAGCAGAGTTCTGCCAGTTATGGAGCTTCAGGGCACAAGACTGAATGTCCAGGAGATGCACAGAGAGAAATCGACAGCTGGGGGACAACTGTGTGTGAGGAGCGCAGCACCAACGGGTGCAGCCTGCTCCTCTTCCTCCCTCACCTGCGCATCCGCAGGTGTCTGTGCCATGGACATTCCTGACAAATGCAGGCAGGAGAAAGGGCAGAGGCTGCAGGAGCCCCCCTGGGCTCAGCTGGGCTCCATCCTGCTGTGCTCAGCAGGGCTGGGCGACAGCACGGGGCTGGCATGTTGGGAAGAGGCTGGGAGGGAGATTTTGCACATCAGCAAGTTCTCTGCTGCTGCCCCAGGAGCTGACACAGGCCAGGCTTATGGGAGGCATCCATGACTCACAGCACCCAGAGCTGGCTGTCTGCGGGGGGAGATGGGCTCCACGGACTCCCTGCTCCTTCCTGCAGTGATGCACACACTGAGAAAAGCTCTGCTTGCCCCTGGCTCATGCATCTTGGGATTACTTTATTAAACAAAAAGACTCATTGGGGTAGTGGAGGGGCAGCTCTGATCTCTGCTCTCGGTGACCAGGGACAGGAACCAAGGCAATGCCTGGAGCTGTGTCAGGGGAGGTTTAGCCTGGATATCAGGACAAGGTTCTTCCAGAAGGTGGTGGGGCACTGAAGGGGCTCCCCGGTGCAGTGGTCGTGGCCCTAAGGCTGCCAGAGCTCAAGAAGCGTTTAGCCAATGCTCTCAGTCACAGGGTGGGATTTTGGGGGTGTCCCGTGCAGGACCAGGAGTTGGACTGGATGATCCTTGTGGGTCCCATTCCACTGAGGGCATTCAGTGATGCTGGGACTGCCCTGTGCAGGCAGGGCAGTAACGTGGCACCCTTCTCTCCCGCAGGTACATCGGGGCACTGGGCGCGAGGGTGATCTGTGACAACATCCCCGGGCTGGTGAACAAGCAGCGGCAGCTCTGCCAGAGGTACCCTGACATCATGCAGTCGGTCGGGGAGGGAGCCAAGGAGTGGATTCGAGAGTGCCAGCACCAATTCCGGCACCACCGCTGGAACTGCAGCACCCTGGACCGCGACCACACCGTCTTCGGCCGGGTCATGCTGAGAAGTAGGTCCTGCCCTGTCCCCTTCCCACCACCCTGGGACTTCCCTTCCTGAGAGTCTCTCCTCCCCCTGGGCTGCCATGCCCGGTGGCTTGGATTACTCCCTGAGGAGAGCTTTGCCTTTCCTTGTAAATTAATCAAGTCGTAATGGGAGCGGAGCAGTGCGTTTGGAATAGCTGCACCAGATGAGATGGAGCAGGGGGAGCACTGGGGGAGAAGGGGGAAGGAGGAGACACCTCCGGAGAACAGGCGCATATGTAAACAGTAATGGGATATATAAATATTTGGAGAGCGGGGTTGGCCAGGACTCAGCAATTCACGTGGGAACTGGCTGTTCCCTCGCATGGCAAGGGAGGCAAGGCACAGATGCAGCTCCAGTCCCTGCTCCAGGCTCTGAGGTGGAGGAGGACCATGGCTGCGGGGCAGGTGCCAGCCCTGCACAAAGGACTGGGAGAGAACTTCCCCCTCCAGGTGAGAGACAGATACAACACAAGCAGGGATGCACCCCGGAAAGGTACCCAAGGAACAGAGAGGAAAGGCACGATGGGGACAGGGTGGGGCGGTTCCAGAGCAGGAGCAGCACCATGGGCTCCAGCTGCCCCGGCAGTGCTCTGGGAGCAAACAGGCCCTGGGAGCCAGCACAAGCCCCAGCACAGGCAGCAGCGCTGCAGGACAGATGCTGCTGCATCCCATGACGTGCTGGGAGCATCCAGCCATGTGGCCTGCAAATCAAAAGCGGCTGGAAGAGTCTTTGCACTCACAGCTCGTATGGAGGACATGTGAGTGCCACAGAAGGAGCCAGTGAGTGGGGGGCTTGCCCCTTGCTGGCGGGGGGATGGAGCAGCTGCCCGTGGGGTGGACAAGCAGCAGAGCCACAAGCCAGATGCCTGACCCAACTGGAGGAAGGGGACTGGAATGCTGAATGAAGCTTTCACCCCGCCGTGCTGCAGCCTGCTGCTCAGCCTCTCTGTTCCCATCACAGCACCTTTTCTCCTGCTCGCATCCTGTCCTGGCAAAGGATGGGGAATGATGAAAGCTCCTCGCCACAGCCCCATCCTGCGAGGCCCAAAGAGAGCTCTGCTGCCTTTGAAGTTGCTTTCAAAGGCTCTCGAAATGAAGACTAACATGGTTTTGATTTGCAGCTTCTTTTACAGCATTATAAAACCAGCTGCGAACTTGAACCAGAGACACAGAATAGCAGCAGCAAGCTGTGCTGTGCGGGAGGAGCCGCGCCCGGCCCGAGGGAGGCAGGGAGGGTAGGGAGGGAGGGCAGCCGCCCTGGCCCGAGGTGCTGGCTGCTCTCACCACCGTGGGCATGTGCCCTGAGCACTGCAGTCAGCCTGAAGGGCTCCAGGCCAGCCAGGGCCGGACACTGTGGTCAGCAGAGATGGCTGGGCTGGGCTTATCCACACACGGGATGGTGTCGCTCCCCAAGGCCCGGTTCCTCATGGGCTGCAGGCTCTTGGCACAGCCTGGCACGCTCACTCCCCATTCCTGTCTCGTTCCCCAAGGCCCGGTTCCTCATGGGCTGCAGGCACACCTGGCACAGCCTGGCACGCTCACTCCCCGTTCCTGTCTCTCTCCCCTGGCAGGCAGCAGGGAGGCCGCCTTCGTGTACGCCATCTCCTCGGCCGGGGTGGTCTATGCCATCACGCGGGCGTGCAGCCAGGGGGACCTCAAGGTGTGCAGCTGTGACCCGCTCAAGAGGGGCCGCTCCAAGGACGAGCGTGGGGAGTTCGACTGGGGCGGCTGCAGCGACAACATCAACTACGGCATCCGCTTTGCCAAGGCCTTTGTGGATGCCAAGGAGAAAAAGGTGAAGGATGCCCGGGCGCTGATGAACCTGCACAACAACCGCTGCGGGAGGATGGTGAGTGCAGCCCTGCAGCAGAGCCCAGAGCTCTGGGACCTTCCCGAGGGGACTGGGCAGCCAAAACAGCTTGGCCAGAGAAACGGGACCTTGGGCATCTTTGGAGGGCAGCTCCTGCTGTGGATAAGGCTGGATGCTGCCCTGCCTTGCCCTAGGGAATGGCAGGACCTCGCTCACCTTTGCCTCCTGTGTCCTTGCTGCTGCTGGCATTGGTGATCCCCATACACAGCCTCTGTCTCCCATCAGGAGCCCCATCCCACACAGCCAGGGGCTGGTAAGCTGCACCAGCAATGAGTGGACACTGCTGCAGTATCTGTGCCCAGGGTGACCACTGGTCCTCACCCATCTCTCTTCCCACAGGCTGTGAAGCGCTTCCTGAAGCTGGAGTGCAAATGCCACGGCGTCAGCGGCTCCTGCACACTAAGGACTTGTTGGCTGGCAATGTCAGATTTTCGAAAAACAGGGGATTACCTGAGGAAGAAATACAACGGGGCCATCCAGGTGACGATGAATCAGGATGGCACTGGCTTCACCGTGGCCAACAAGAACTTCAGGAAGCCCACAAAAACAGATCTGGTGTATTTTGAGAACTCACCTGATTACTGCGTGATGGACAAGTCAGCAGGTAAAACCTGGAGTCGTTACCCAAAAGCATCTCTTCCTCCCTTCCCAACAGGCCAGCATCTCCCAGCTAGCCCAGCCTGGGGGCTCAGCTCCTCCACTCAACCCATCTTTGGAGAGGGGGTTACCCAGACCCAAGAGTCCCCACAGCACCCCACACCTGCACAGGCAGGACTGCATTTGTCCAAAACCCCTCAGGCTTCTGGTCATCACAGAAGAGCCCATCTTCTGCAGCACAAAGCTCCTTTGAGCAGCCAACAGAGCCTGTTCCACACATAAGCTGCTCCTCTGAACACAGCCCGAGGCTGGGATGAGAGCAGGGACCCGGGGAGATGAGCAGCCTGGCATGCTGTGTTCCCACCCCAGGCTCCCTGGGCACGGCGGGGCGGGCAGGGAAGTGCAGGGACACAGGGATGTGACCACCCTGACCCGCTCCGTTTCCCCGCAGGCTCCCTGGGCACCCTGGGATGGGCGGGCAGGGAAATGCTGGCACACAGGGAGGTGAACACCCTGACCCGCTCCGTTCCCCCGCAGGCTCCCTGGGCACGGCGGGCCGCGTGTGCAGCAAGGCGTCCCGCGGCACGGACGGCTGCGAGGTGATGTGCTGCGGCCGCGGCTACGACACCACGCGCGTCACCCGCGTCACCAAGTGCGAGTGCAAGTTCCACTGGTGCTGCGCTGTGCGCTGCAAGGAGTGCGAGGACACTGTGGACGTGCACACGTGCAAGGCCCCCAAACGGGCCGAGTGGTTGGACCAGACCTGATGAGACGGGAGCACTGAGGGAAGAAGCCACTGCCACCCCCCTTGCAATTTTTTTTAAACCCCTGTGCCCTGAGGGCCACGATGTTCTGGGAGCTGTAGTTCAACTGCATGGCTTTTATTTAATTAATTCTCCAAAGCACTAAGGAAAGGACTACGGTTCCCAGGAGGTACTGTGGGCCCTTCGATGTGCTCAGCAAAACTAATCCCTGACCTAGCAGGAGGCTGCGATCCTTGCTTAAACTGTGAACCTGCAAAGGTTCTCTTGGCAAAGGGATGGTGCGACCAACAGAGACTCGGAGGACTGACCGTCGGGACGAGATGGCTGAGGAATCCTGCACCTCCCCAGAGAATCTGTTACAGTAAAGCTTCACCAGCGAAAAACACTAGTTCAGAATAATCCACTCTTGCAAAAGCATTCTTGCTTTTTCTTTTTTGCAAGGCCAGAGGAAGGGTGTTGTGAATTCGTAAGACAGTTCCATGATACCTGTGTTTCCCTGGAGCAGACCTGACACATCACTAACCCCACTGAGCAAAAGCCACCTCTGCACAAGGCTTGTGTCCCCAGCACAGGGAACAAGTGGAGCTGTAACCTGGAACTGAACTCTGAAGGACTGCACAGAGACAAAGGCCACCTCTAGATGCTGGTGGACACACGGGGCTTGAGAGAGCAAATGAAACCTGTGAACTTACTGGTAGGTTCTGAAGTCAACCATACAACAGCATCTCTGTACAACTGTCATGTGTATGTTGTGTATACTGCTTATTATTTTAAGTCAAAATTCATTATAAACCTGTACCAGAAAATTATGTCCTCTGCTTTTTGAATTCCTACTCACTCAGCTGAGCACATCCCCAGAACAGGAACCAGCCCACAGTGTTTCTCTTCCCTGCTATTTGCAGCTCCTGCTGTCCCAAAGCTTCCTACGGAGCTGAGCATCCAAAGCTCCAGGGAACCCTTTCTCAGCAGGATCACACTTCAGGTGCCCCATCCCCAAAAGTGTTCAAGGCCAGGTTGGACAGGGCTCGGACCAACCTGGTCAAGTGGAAGCTGTCCCTGCCCATGGCAGGGGGTGGAACAAGAAAGGTTTTACAGTCCTGTACCACTCAAACCATTCCATGGTTCTACAGCACAGGGTCAACAGGGGATGCTAGATAAACTTACAACTCTTTCCCATTAAAAAACCTCCAAACACTCAAAACATAATCAACTAAAATTGAAGCTGATCAGAGGAGGGGAAGGCAGCTGCAGAGTTGCTGGTAGGTAAGTTACAGGGATCCACCTCTCATCTCTACAAATTTCCTCTTTTCTCCACCAATTTGAGCAAGCAGATATTACAAAAATGCTTTACTTAGCATACAAATATTTTATAGAGTCTGGTCAAAAGGTCCTGATCCACACAAACAAATGGAATGTATAACAGTTGAACCTGGAAACGAAACTGACCCAGGTAAAAAAGAAAAATTATCTTAACCATTGCAATCCATGAGGCTGAGAGTGCTATTGCAGTTCCCCCACCAGAGCCAGGCTGCACATTGCCCCAGGCACGCTGTGCCTCCTCCCTGAGCCAGAAAAATGGGGTTAATTTTCCTAATACTGCTCAGCATTGTGCTGATGGGCAAGGGTGTTCCACACAGAGGAAGTTTTCATGGAAGTCCCAAACTTGTAACAATAAGAGAGGCCAAGTCAACAGGGCCATTCACCTGCATTTTGCTGGGGTCTGCTTTATGGCAGCCAGAGGCCACGTCAGAGGTCTCTGAGGAGCTGGGGCTTTCTCTGGAAGCAGTGAGAAGTGTGGGCAAGGGAGCTGAGCAGGCTACAAAGCAAAGTCTGAAGGAAGGTCAAAGGAACAGGATGGGATTAAGGCAAAGAAGATTATTCTGGTCCTAAGCCACCCACCAGCTACTCCACCAAAAGCATTTCTGAACAGGGATCTTACTCAATGGCCCTAGGAAATAATAGTTTAAGTGGAGAGAGAAATCCACTTTAAAACCAGTTTTGATGGGGGAGCTGCTCAAAGAATTAAAAGAGCCTGGCATGGGCTGAATTAAGCACCTTCCTCCACGCCAAACCCCTGAGAGTGCTAATGCAGAAAAAGGACCTTCAGCAGAGCTGCTGCAAAGCCACAGCCAAGCCAAAAGGTGACATTTTATTGGAGATCTTGAGAGAATTACAGGAATCCCACCTTCCCACTGCCTAAACTGCTTTTTACAGAATTAAACCAATTCCCTGACAGCACAAGAGGGTTGTGCAGCACCTTCCCTGCTCTTGCACTGGAGCTGGTGTTCACCCAGGACACTTCTGGTCTCCCCCCAGGCCCTTCCAAGACCCCCCGAATTTCAGGGAGACAGTTTTCCCATCCTGGCTGTACTGAGGAATGCTGGCAGGTGAGCAGGAGGTCTGAGGCAGGCCCAAGGCATCCCGAGCCAGTGCAGCATCCGTCAGCACAGGCTCATCAGCCGGGAAGAGTCTCTCATTTATCTTCATTACTGCTCCACCTCCTCTCAATTTACGACAGACTTGAAAAAAATGCTGCCCCTCAGCCATCAATCCAAGCCTCCCTCCCAGAGCAGGACACACTCCCTGGGCTGGGAGGGACCCAGTGCCTGGGGACCCGGGGTCAGCCGTCAACAAACACTTCTTCTTCTGCAGAGGACCCCGGGGGGTGTCTGTTGGAGATCTGGGGGCCAGCTTGATGAATGACACCTTAATCAATGGCTGCTGCCTAAATATATCCCCCTCTTGAATGCAGAGGTTCATATTTTAAAACAAAGAGGGAAACTCCTGAGGACAGGTTGCCTTTGGTTTATTGGCTTCTCCTCTTTCTGGCTTCATCACGGTGATGCTGAAATTGGATGCCTCCAGTGCTCTGTAGAGTAACCACAGCCAAGACAGGAAACCTCCCTAGTCCTGCCAGGTCCACCTGTGCAGCTGCATTCCTCTGTCACAGCAGTAAATAAGAGGAGTAAAAATACTTGGCTCAAGTGCAAGTGCTACAGAAGTACCTGGAGCAGTCATGGCACAGCCCACTGAGCTCCAGTACACCTGACAGAAGAAGTGACAGTTTCTTCTGCTAAGGACTATGCAAGGCTACACTCATTTATTAACAAGCAATTAGCAGAAAACCACAGAACTGGAACAGAAATACACCAGTTAGCCAGAGCAAACTCCCAGTGCTTGTACAAGAGAAGGTCCCACTGTGGGCTGAAGGAAACTCAGACTGGTCAGTGCCCTGCTGCAGATGAGCCCCACAGAAGCCCCCCTGAGCACACTCACCCTTGGCAAGCAACTGCTTTCCATCTCTCTGAAGGCTACAGTCTCATCAGGGAACACTCAGCCCCTCTCACAAACCCCTCTGAAGTAATCTGCCTAAAATGTGGAGGGAGCCTTTCAGGCAAGTTCATCTTCTAATTATCTTTCAGTCAAAAGCATGGCTGCACTGAAGGACAAGGTGCAGAATTAATTCCTTATGAGCTTCTGAATATATTACCTTCTCTGAAGCAGCTGGACAGGACACACAGGAGGAGGCAGAAGGCATTGGAAACATGGAATCATGTGCAGGGCCAGGAATTGGACTTGACATCCAAATGTTCCTTCTGGGTCTCTTCCATAGTCCAGGAGACTCTATGATTCTGATTTTCTCCATGTGGGTGAGAACAGGCCTTAGCCCAGGTGACACCACCATTTTTTGGGATGGAGGTAACGGCAAGATCCATAAATTCTAGAGCTCAGCGATGCAGGTGACCTCGTGGCCAAGCTACATCCCAATCCCAACACCCCCTTATCTCCCCACAGGCCTTTTCTGTTCTCCATTGAGTCCCTAAAGGCACAGAAGGCTTTGCTCAGGTACCTGTGACCAGTGTAATCCATGGGGGATTACAAACCTGCCGTAACAGACCCAGCCCTCCGGGGCAGATTTACTGCGGCATTTGGCCTAACATTCACACAGCCTGTCAAGGTCTGTGCAAGCTTTCACATCCCATATTCCTGAAGCAGAGTCACAGAGGGCTGCTCCAGCTAGCAGCAGGGGGGTCACTGCTCTGCAATCACAGCCAGTGAGTCAAGGCAGGAGAATGCAATAGTCACATACTGTGTCACTCTGTTTTATAACTGATGAAAGCCCACAGCCAAATTAGCAAAGAAATCAAGAGGCTGTTAAGAGAAGGGTCCGGCCGATGAGGCCGCACCGTGATTGCACAACCCAAAGCATCCAGAGTAAAAGGAGAATGCTGCTGGCCAGAAAGAACCAAAGGAGGAAGATCCCAGTGGAGGAACACGCTCATCGTGGTGGATGCACCCTCAGTGATGCCGTCAGCAAGGGCGTGTTATCTCGCTCTCCCCAATGACCAGACTCACTGAAGATCCCACCAAAGAGCACAAAACAGCAGTCGAGGCTGGAAATGAGGAAAATTCCAAGCACATGAGCAGCATTCCTGATCACAGCCTTGTCCCTCCAGTAAGGGCTGGGGCGTGCAGAGCACACCCTGCCAAGGAGGCTCCAGACAGGGAGGAGGCAGCCAGGAGACAGAGCTGGAAACGAAGCTGCCTTTACTCTTTATCCACCTTTACTGTAAGATGGGTGAATTCGGAGCACAGGACACTGAGCACAGAAGCCCACTGTGATTGCTACTGTCATCCTGACTGATCTGTAGATATTTTTCCCAAAAGCAGGTGACAACAGCTCACACATCACCTCTACAGCCATCCTAATGAAATGCAGACAAGAGGAGTCTGTCCCTCTTAACAGCAAAACAGGGCAAGCTAGGCACTGCTCAGAATCTGGTGGAGAAGAGGTTCAGATGGGCTATCAGGAAAAGGTTCTTTCCCCAGAGGGTGGTCGGGCACTGAACTGGCTTGCCAGGGAATGGTCATGGCCCCTCGGCTGCCAGAGCTCCAGGAGCCTTTGCACAGTGCTCTTCAGGCACAGGGGGATCACGGCTGTCCTGAGCACGGCCAGCAGCTGGACTTGACCTCTGCAGGTGCCTTCAGCTAGTCCATGATTCCATGAACCCCACGGTGCCCTGTGCCAGAGCACAGCACAGCTCACACGTGCTCCTGGCCTGCACAGCTGGGCCCATTCTGACACCTCAGCGCAGCCTCACTGGCTCCCACACAAACACCCCAAACATCAGTGCTTGGGAGGTGCTGCTCCCCTCACTGTCTCCCTCTGAGCAGGGGGAAGGGCAAGAGTAATTTATGTCTGGCCGAGCCCCATACATACATCTCCTTTCCCTAAGGGAGTCTGCTCTCATATTTAACCTCTTCATTCTGCTGGCACTGGAGTGGATGATGCAGCTTGTGGAGAGGTGCAGGCACTTCCCTCTCCCCCTCCTCCTGGAATCTTCCTCTCACTTGTGGTCCTTGGGATTCACCCAATGTTTCCCAGGAAAAAAAGAAAAAAAAAAAAAAAGAGGACCTCTAGACAAGTATGCATTTAATAAGCAGTGAGACAAATAAGCTCCAGTTATCCCAGCAGAATTACAACACCAGAGAACAATTTTCTGCATTCCTCTGAAGGCCTGAAGGAACCCAATTGCCTGCTCTCAGGCTAAATAGGTACCAGACACCAAGCGCTCCATAAGCAAACAGAGCCCCCAAAGTGCAAAAATGAAATAAGTAAAAAGCTTCACATTACATATAAACCAGCCGTTTGCACCTTGTTATTAATGGTCTCAACTATGACCTTTACACCCTGCCTTGCTCAGAGTCATGGATCTATGAGGCTTGGCACCCTCACAACAATTCCAGGATGAGGAGCAGGGAATAAACCTGCCTAGGCAGTGCTGGAGAGATGCAGGAAGGGAACTGGCCTGTGACAAATCTGGATGGAGAACCACCCCAGGGCCATCTCCATATGAATTTGTCCCCATAACCTCAGTGACCAAGGTGTCTGAAAGCATGAAAAGTCCTTCTGCCACAGACATACATGCATAAAAGCTACTAACAGGCATCTATTCCAAATTTTAAAAATGAAGGACTCTCAGCATGGTAAATACCTGTCAGAGATTACTCCCCAGAATTCTGATGTGATTTATAACCCACACGAACTAGGGCTGCAATGAACAGACCTTGTTACCCTGAAATATTTATTAGACTGAACTGCCTCACCTCTGCCACATAAAGCCTTGTGGAAAAGCTATTGCCATCCCAATGGCTGTAAAGTCACCACAGTCCTTGTTTCAAAGAAGTTACATCAATATTCATCTTGTCCTGAGTAATAATCGTAATTTTGAATGTATATATACATACAGATGCATATGCGTATATACACACACACAATTGATATGGTATCACTGAGGTATGGGTCAGGTGTCTGCTCCCAAGTGGCAAAGGAACACTTCCCAAAACCATGGACAATCCTGCATAGACAGCACTGCTTCCTAGGATTGCTGGCACTTCTAGAGACAGGAAGATTTTCATTACACAGCCTGCTGCCAGCTCTCCTTTCAGAACAAGCCCATCCCCTTTCTGTTACTGTTATGTCAAGGGAGGACAGTGAGAGAAAGCAGCTCTTGGGATGATACATGGGAGGCAGAGCTTCATTTATAACCCCACACAACTGCTGGAAAAGGTTCAACTTTAAAAAGCATTAGGCTGGTTACCTTATGGGCCCCTGCAGACCATGAAGTGAAATCACATGAACACAACAGGCCTATTAATCACCACAGTGATTCCAAGGTGAGAAACAGCCCCAGTGACCAACAGAAAAAAAAGTTGGGAAAATTACATTCTAGTTGTTAGGTAACTCTAAAAACACTGGTAGTATCTTTCTGTAGGGCCTCCCTTTTGATTCCTTGATGAATTCAAACAGTTAACCTGGATTTAAGTCCAGTCAACAGATATATCCAGTGGAGAGCAAACAATGGCATTTCCACCTAAGCAAGTATGTTTCCCTTCAGAGTTCTAAATAAACTACATTTACATGAGATGCAGAGGTGACTTTCTACTTCACAGAACTTGGTTTAAAAGGTAAAGAAGGATTTGAAAATAAGCAAAAAGAAAAGTAATTAATTCTTCTTTTGCTCTAATGGGAGAGCAGAAATGGAAGTCACGCCAATTACCTCAAACCACGCGGCTGCCACAGCCATTTTTTCACCTCTGCAGTAAACAAACCCTCAGGGCTGCTCTGCATGTGAAGCAAATCCTTTGAAGAGTTTTCCACATCTCCATTCTCTTCAAGTCTTCATAACAACACTGAAACTACTTTGGACTAACAGAACTTGAATGTTCAGGTCTCCCAACAGACTCCCCTGCAGATACCACAACACTTTGGGCAGTTTCAGAAGCCATCCTGTCTTTCAAAATGCCTTGTGTTGAAGAATAAAAGATGCAAATTAAATCTAAAGAAGTAATGTGAAATAGATGTTTACCATCTCCTTGAGTAATGCAAGCTCATACGATAGAGAAGAAACAAATCTTTGTTTGCACATTGTAATCTATATTTAACAGACACTTAAGAAGTCAACAAATTCGATGTGTTAAGTAGCAACCTTTTAATAAAGAAAGCAGAACCATACTTTGCTGTTAACAAATATTTTGAAAAAGGCTTATGAAATTAAATCTAAGCCAAGTATCTGGTGCATCTGCAGCTGAGAAGGAAGCATCAGTACTCCAAACACCTGCTCAGTTTGTGTATTCTCCTTTCTTACAGAGGAAGTATGAGCTTCCAGTTGTCCAACTGATTTAGAGAGCAATAAACTATTGCTCAACAAGAACTATTTTCTTAGATGATTACAGATTAAGGCCAAAGGAGAAATTCATATGTTAAGCACCATGAGCATGGAAGCCGGTCAAGGATATCAGTTTGAAGAGCCCAGATTTCTTCCTTGGCTCCCACAGCTGGGGTTCAGCCAACCACCAAGTGAGGCTCATAAGAATAAAATCAAACTATCATGGAAAATACACGCCAGTCACACCAGTCAGCTGATGCCGGGGCTGGACAGCAGCAGGTCCTCAATGTGTTCCAGAGTGAAGATGAAGGGTGGAAGAAGAGTCCCAAAGCACTGGAAGTAACAGAACACAACCATAAATCAGCTCAGTTTCCAAACCAACTTCCTTCTGCAGACTCTAGGTATGAGCAAAAACCATCCTGCGTCTTGCCCTCAGGGCAACACAATTCCAACCCCTTCGCTGCTGATGCCATGAAACAGGCGTGTTGCAAACATCAGACATTAATGCAGACACAGAAGCAGCAGCAGCCTCTGGAAGGCCCAGCCCAGGCTCGTGCACTCACCCCGGGCGCAGTCCCTTCAGCTGGAGGCCAGAACACTGGGAGCACTCACTGGCCACAGCAGCCGCAGCACCTGGGCACAAACACAGGGTTAGGATGGCATTGCTCCACTCTGCCAGCTGCTCAGCACTGTGCCTTCAGGGCTCAGCACACCAGAGAGCACAGGACAGCGGATTTTCAGAGAATCACAGAACTCTTTAGGTTGGAAGGGACCTTAGAGATCACCAAATTTTTTCAATATTCAGGCATAGATTATTTACAAGTCACTGACCCAAATGGAACAGCCCATCCACCAAGACCAGTCTGTGCTTCCAGATGAGATCCATATTCTAGAAGCCATCTAAACAGTTCCAGAAGTAAGATTAGGCTAAAACAAATCATGCAAACTCCCCTGCACCTTCTCAACCCATCCCCCAGATATTCTGCTGGCACTCGGGTTATCCTTGTGCAAACCCTCAATTCGTGAGTTAGCAACAACACGACTCATTTACTTTGAAAGTTTTACTTTGGCCCTCCTGGCTTCTATCATAACCTCAAATATTACATTAAAAAGGCTTTTAAAACATAACATTCACAGCAGTGTAGGTGCTTTTCCTTGCAGTGGGCTTCTTCCCTGCCTGTTAGCGTGTGGCACCTTCACATTAAGTGCATGAGTTAAGATGTAGATTAGCAAGGCAAGAAACCTTTGCCCTTGGCATCGACACTCAGCTCTGACAGGAAACTTCAGGCTTTTTTTCCCTACCAAGTGTAGAACCACTCATTACACATTGGCAGGGAAGTGCACATCTCCAAACTATACACATTTTCTCTTAGATAAGCAAAAGACTCAAGTGTTTATAAATATGAAAAGTTCAGCAGCTGGCTAAAAAGTTAATTCTCCAGTCTCACTTAATGAGCTTTGGGGAAAGTGGTAGGGGGATTTGTTCTTAAAGTAAAGCAGAGTGTCACATAAAGCAGGACTTGCCAGACGCGGCTCTGCTTTGCCCTATTTTCTGTCCCTAGACGGCTGCCACAGACAAAATGGCAAGGAATCCTCCAACAGGGAGCTAGGGAACAGCCAGAATGAAGAATGTTTTCTCCTAATCTTGCAATCACAAAAATTAGCCAATTTTTAATTTAAATCCCATGACTTCTTTCTTTGTTGTGAAAGTATCAAGCAATCCATATAAAACCACTTTGGAACAGGGACTGTCTTAGGATTTTGTCCAATTCCCTGAAAAATAAAGTTGTTTTCAGTAGGATACAGCAGGAACATTGCTGCACTATTTTTTCAGTATTTTAATAATAATTTACACTGGTCTATTCCAGTAACATAAAGTTCTGATGTAAAAAATGGGATTGATCTGCTTGGAATTGTCCAGAGAAGCTGTGGCTGCCCCATGCCTGGAAGTGCCCAAGGCCAGGCTGGATGGAGCTTGGAGCACCCTGGGGTAGTGGAAGGAGGTGGAACTGGATGGGCTTTAAGGTCCCTTCCCACCAAACCATTCTGTGACTCTGTGAAGGTAAGTTCATTGTTTTCAGGAACTTTTGAGATCTGTTTACAGTGCCTGCTATCACTCTGTGTCACTGGTGTTCTTCTTGGTGTGTTTGTATTACAGAAGGAACTGCGCACCCTCACTTTTGCAAGATGATATACGTCCACCTAGTCCTCCATCTATGTAATTATTAAAAAATAAAAATTCATACTGAATGAAAAAACAATCAGACCCTTTTGTCTGCAATTTTGACATAAGCTGTTTTATCTAGCAGCATTTTTCAGCTTCTTCAGACAGTTCAGATTATCGTCATTTGCATACCTTCCTACCTTCTGTCACTTACTGCAGCTACTTCAGAAACAGAGCTGTCTGATGATCAAGAACAGTGATTCTCCAAGAGATCAGAAATCTGAGTGAAATAAACAGGGAGGGCCAGGGGGCACCTGCTGGTCCTACAGCCCCTGTGGATCTTCTGCCACTGCCTGTCCCACTGTCCTCAGCAGCACCAACTCACACAGTTATCACGGAATCACAGAACAGTTTGGGTTCAAAGGGCCCTTAAAGATCACCTAATTCCACCACCTTGTCAAGGGCAGGGGCACCTTCCACCATCTGAGGCTGCTGCAAGCCCCCCCAAGCTGGCCTTGGACACTGCAGGGATTCGGCAGCCACGGCTGCTCTGGGCACGCTCACGGCTCCGAGTGCATCAGCAAATGCCCAAGGCTGTGCCAGCAGCAGTCCCCGGCACCTGCAGAGCCCCGGGGCCGCAGCACAGCAGAAATCCCCGCGGCGCCGGCTCCCAGCGCCGCGGCCGCCGCGCCATCACACTGTGTACATTGGAACTACTAAACGCTTCCTTGTGATTTTTGGCCACTTGGAATATTTTTAGCAATTTGCCAAGGTTTACCCTGTGATTTATTATGGAGGAAACAAACTCAAGCACTAACAAATGAAAATATGTAAACTCAGACTTTTCAAGTCCATAGAAAGGTATTCAACTTCTTAAACCCCTTCTGAGGCATTCAGCTTGCTGTGGATTCAACTGCTGGAAAAAGAGTTTGATTAAGAAGTAACTGAAATGTAATCTAAGGAGTCACTGCTTGGAGATTTACAGTGAAAGATTCCATATACACAATACTTTCCAATTGCCATTCCTAAAACTGTGTTCTAGATTTCTTGGAAATTCAAGAGCTGGAAATACATTTTGCATTGCTTTTATCTACAGCCAAAGCACTCCAGAAATACCAGCTAGAACTTTATTATCTCAAGTTATTGTATTTAGTAAGTTAAAGAACAGTAAGATTAAAAATACTTGAAGCAATGAAATACATAGGAAAAAATAATTTTAAAAGCCTGAAGTACTGGAATTACTTGAAGATATAATGCTCAATATAACAAATAATAATTGCTTTATTAGAGTACACTTGAGTGGAAAGGCTGGTATCATTAAATAGAAGATAATCTTCCATTTTTGGTATGAAAATTCAAACAGATGCTACTACTACAGACCTCCAGAAGACAAGAGAGTATGTATAAAGCGTTAGCAGTCATCAAAGCATTATCTGTAGTAAAACTATTGAAGATATCTACTAACGGAAATAGAATCACAGAATGGTTTGGGTTGGAAGGGACCTTTAAAGTCATCTAAGTTGTAGGACCCCTGTTTGCGAGCAATAAAAACAAAAATGTTACTTTGATGTTGAGTATCATTGTTTCTTACAAGTTCAAGAAACCCAGCAGAGAGAACTTCACCAAGCAATTCTCTGTTAGCATAACATTTGACCTTGTATCTCTTTGGAAATCATACAACTTTGCTAATGCAGCCCTTACAGAATTAATCAAACAAATAGTTAGCCCCTAGTTACTATGAACCCAGCCAATTATGAGCAGCACTGAAATTTGTCACTGGCATGTCCAACTACGTTTTCCAGCATAAAGATCAACACCACTGTGTGGAAATGAGGCCCCACTCTCCAACCTGCATGACTTGGACACCAGACTGGGCTCACCAGTAAAGCCAACACTCCTAGGAACAAAGTATTTTCAAAAAACAAAGGTTTTCCTCCTGGGTCTCCATTACCTGTTGCATTAAACCAGCCAGGATGCAAATGTCTTTTACCCTCTATTTTGACTAGCAAAGCCAGAATAAATGATTCCCTTAAGAGTTCAGAGCTCTTTATTTGCTACTCTGCTCTACTGCACGAGATCCACAGTTCAGTAAAGGCCAAACTTACTGCTTGGAGAAGTTTGAGAAGCTGGAACTGGAAGCTGCCTATTCACTTTGCTCCTCAGCTTCCAGAATCCAGGGAAACATGACGAGGTTACAGACAGCAGATGCTAGCAAATAAGTAAGGGAAAGAAACCCTAAGAATAGATATACAACCACTGACTGAGCTCCTGAAAAGTTAAGTAACAGCTAAACTCAGTTCTGAATCTGGTTTGAAGTCACCAGTTACTTTACCTGTTCTCATCCATTCCACTTACATCATGCTATGGCTTTTCAATGCTCACAAGAGACCTGTTTCCTGCAGCTGAGTCTTTTACTCATTCTGCTCTTAATCTCCACTCAACAAATTAATTTTTGAGGCTCTCCCACTGTAGTTGTGCACTTCCACAAGGATAACTTTTCCACAGTGCTCTGTGGAAAAATTTCTCTGGTGCTGAAATGCTGCTCTCTAACCATGACAGAGCAAATCAAAGCCATGGTATGTAACAGTAATAGTTAATCACTTGCCAAAGTAGACATTTTGTCCAAATTTCAACATGTGTTTGTCACTACCAAGATTCTTATAAAAGCAGATAAAATAATTTATGCTCCACAAGCATGAGATTGACTAGAGGCTACTTTGCCCTGGACCTCAAAATTCCCAAAAACCCACAAGATACCTTAGCAAGCCCCGTGATAACACAGTACTTACAGCTTTTGCAAAAATGACCATCAGCTCAGGGAACTGGTGGGTAAGTAGGGCCAGCATGGCTGAAAAGGAACACAGGCCTGCTGTGAAATGGATGAAAAAGGGAAGTTCCTTCTGGGGGTAGACAGAGACTTCGTGAAATGCTGAAAGGAAGAAATGAAGATGTTGACATTTGATAATCAAGAACTGCTTTCTGAATTATTTATAGCCTTGTAACTCATTTCTGAACTTTCAGAAGGAAAGACTCCTGCTGCACATCTTAGGTTCCAGCACTTAACTTCTTAAAAATTTTTCCCCTACATCACATGCTTGTTTTCATTATGAAGAGTCTTCACATATTTGTTCTCATTATTAATATTCTCTTCCCAGGCTTCTTTTTCACTCGCATGGGCTTTATTTTTGAAGTATTTAATCAGGCTCAGTTTTTAGTACCTACTTTTCTAACAGGACAGAGGAAACACCAGTAAAGTTCACAAGTTGTCAAAATTACCTGAACCAAATAAACAGTTCAGGTGTTTTCAACTCTCTAGAGCTCTAATCCTGTTACCTGGAAAGAACAACACATCTCCACACCCCATAAGAAGCTGAGCAAGTACAAAACAACCAGCATGCTGCATACACATTTATTTCCTAGTACTTCTTGAAGACTTCTGGTTGTGGACTACAGTAAATCTGTTCAGAGCAGCTGACAGAGCAGACCTCAAAGAAAACAGTGCCAGGACGGGGTTATAAATTCTGTACATAGCAGCTCCTTGCAATTTCCAATTTCTGGTAACAGAATCCAAAGCAGGTGATTAGCCAGGCTAAGGGTGGCATGTGGAGCTTTCAGCACTCACAACACTACTACTGGTCACTCGCTGAGGACCTGCTGGCTGAATTTGCAATTACTGGCTCTGGATACCTCCAGCTCTGATTTCTATCTAATGATTTCAGAAAATTTTTAAATGAAGAAAAAATAGTTTCTATAGACATAAGTAATCATAAAAGGACTGCCCTTCTTGACAAGCTGTTTTTAAAATCTAACACAAACCTCAAATTATAAATGAGCCTTTTTTTGTAAAATGAGAAAATACAATTGTATTCTTTCTTAAACTGAAGTCTGTGGAGGAAAGAGACACTTTACCTTCCCAGTTACTGCTTCTGAATGCTAACATACTAAAGCACCATTAGGAGAGTAAACCCAGCAAAAGTGTCTTGTGCTCTTGCAATTCATTAATGGCAAAGTGCTCAGGGTTTGTTTTGGTTTTAATCATATGATTTTGAGGCACAATTACATAGACTATTTGGAGATCCAGGTCTAACATCCATCAGAGATGTTAATGGTACCCAGAGATTTATATTATATAGAAACTCACCTCATTTCTAAAACATGGAGCAATAAAATTTAGTAAAGTGCTTAAAAAATAGCAATTAATTCTTTTTGCAGTAGCTTTTCCTACGTTGGGAAATTAAAATCAAATTCAAGATAGGTAAAGACAACTAAAGCTAATTCTATTCATTCACAGACATTTGAGAAGCGTTACTCATCAGACCAATCCAGGTTTTTTGAATCAATGGTTTGGTCAACATTATTTTAAATAGATAATTTTTTTAAAAATTAAGTGTCAAGATTTCTCGAAGAAGTACTCCAATAAAAGTGTTATGATTATTTTATTTATAGGTAGCTCTATATTTAAAACAAAACAGGAATGCGTGAGTGATCCTGTTGAAATATCTGCATGTGTTGGTGTTTAATTATGCTGGGAAGTCTACAATTTAGGGTTAGTTGCTAACCAAGGAATTCCTTGTGCAATATCCTGCATAAGTGAGAAATGAGTAATTTAAAGCAGTCTGGGGGCAAATTTAAATTACACATTTTAAATATAACTTCAGGCTTTTAAATAGAAACACGTCTGTGCAGTTTTCCTTTCCACAGCTGTGGTCTCTGAAGGGCTGCTGGTGCTTTTGCAGTAGCCCTTTCCAGTCCCAGGGGAATTGTGTTTCTTCAAGATATAGAAGTTCAACCCCAAAGGAATTCAATTAAGATGTATAATTAACAGCTCAATTCTAATCTAAATTAATGTTATTTTCCTAAATATCCTGACTACAGGCAGTAATGATATAGTCTATTTGTAGAAAAAAAACATGTAAGCCCATCACTGCATAAAGTAACGTTGAAGCAAAGAGCAGCTAGAAAAGATTTTTCAGTATCAAATGTCAGTATAAATCCATAGAAATACATGTAGAAAAAGTTCCAGGAGGCAGCCAGCAGGTCAATACAGACCACCAAATTAATGAGAGAAAGCAATACATCTTCTATGAAGCTACATGTTACCCAAAGATTCTCTGTAACATCACAGACAGGTTTTACTGGATACCCAGTGCAGGACTGGAACCATGGATTGACTCCTTGCTACAATCAAATCCATGAATTCTTTTAAAAGCAATTTTTAACAAATGGTCAACTTAGTTATTCTCAAGGTTGGCCAGACTCAGTCTGAATGTACCACACACAGATTTAATCTCTGAAGGACTTAGGTTATTACTGCATCTAGCTGACATTTACCACACACACAAGTCAAGTGCTTCAGGATCTGCTGGGAGGGACATCAACAAATAGCTGAATCCCCTTCACAGGAAGCTCAAACTAAAAAAGTCACAGTAAGGTAAATACAAAATACCACAAACTGAACACGTTCTTAGCCTGTGTTTTATTATCATTACTGCTTAGAAACCACTTACTTGGCAACAGTTCTCTGTCTGCTGTTTCTGTGCAGCTCGGGTAGGGATAGAAAAGATGTCCTTTCTCTAATGGGTATGGAATCATCCTAAATGCTGCAAAAAGGGTGAGTGATATTAGATCTGAATCCAATTAGGCAACCAGCTTCTCACAAAGAGAACCAATCATGTCTGAGGGGGGTAAAGGCAGAGAGACTAGTCTACTGTACAGAAAAGAATAACAGGAGATACTTACTGCCTTCCCATGTGCAGTGCAGCAGATTGAGAGCCCCTTCTATCCTCTTCCAGTGCTGGAGGTGAAAAAAAGCATATGCTACTGCCTCACTGTCCCCTCGCTTCAGAATGTGCTCTGGAGGCAGCACTAGGCTCTTCATTTCTAGTAAATACTGAAAGGAAAAATGGACAGTACACCTGCTTACATGGAATGGTCCAAAACCTTTGATTGGTGAAACATAATTGATCATTTTAGGCGTAACTGGGCGCACAAGGGGCCAGGGCCAGCTTCTGTCACACAGCAGCCAGGCTGCACTAAGTGAGAAATGAAAAGCAGCAAAGCACACTCCCTGTGTATGTGACTCTTAAATTAGGCTTTCACACACACCAAAAAAAAAAAAAAATCAAGAAAAACCATACAGCTTCAATAAGACAAAAATACATTCTTGTGGGACAAACATTAAGTACAATGCTGCAGGTGCTACACCAATGAGGGACAAATTTAGGCTGATAAAAAACCCCAAACCAGCAGTATCTTTGCTCATTACTTCATCACTGAAAGTTTCAATGTAGGTGGTTGAGGACTTGTTAGCTCTGAAGTATGAACAGCAAACCTGAAAGTGTCAGCGTGCTAACCAAAAGAAGAATAATAAACCAAACCCAGGAAAATCTTTCATGTGGCCTTACTGGGCTACCACAAAGTATCTTTGACTTCAGATTTTTTCAATTTCAGCCCTCTTCCTCCATCAGCAGAAAATAGGATGCTCAGAGGGGTCAAAGAACAAAAAGATTAATCATTTCCTATTTCTTTGCAACACAGAACATGCACTTTTTTAATATATCACATTTTCTCATGTTACACTAAAAAAGTCAGGTATTCATTTGAACTTAGCTTTTAAAAACAGATGACTGCTTTTTACAAGAATGAAATGACAGTTTCAGCTCTAGTATTTACCTGTGAGCTGTCCTCTCCTACCATATAGTGTCTCATTCAATAACAGCCAAAGTTAACCCACATCTTTGATCAACGTAGCTGGCAATTCCTTGGAGCGTCCCCCAAAGTGTAAGAATGCAGCTAACTCACCGATTTATTTCAGCAGATGCCATAAACTATGAGATTATTTACTAATCCAGTTTGAGGACTTAACTTTTCCCATTCAGACTCTTCAAGGAATGTAGGAGGGGTTGTGCCCCAGCCAAATAAAGCACATTTGCTGCCTGGCTAGGTTCTTCTCTCAGTGCCTTGGGCCTGCACTCCAGAGGGTAATATTCTTGCTAATCCTCTCTAATCCTCTTCATTTTTTTTTTTTAACACAGTAAAGGATCACTCACACAGCACTGCTGTGGGAAAATGGTCTCAAATATCTGACCCCTGACCCAATCCTCATGCTCTCCACAGTGCCCACTTTTCCATTATGCTAACTGGGAATATAAACCCAGCAGTGGTGGTGAAGCTCCACTGAAAGTATTGCCACAACACACCAATGCTCAGCTCCAGGCTTTGGCTCGCCCTGAGCCCATGTTACCACATAAACAGAAGAATTCCAGTCTGGCAGGTTTTCACATCCATGTTTATGCATAAATCAGGGAAGGTGTCAGTACTGAAGGTGTTTCAGTACTGAACTGAAAGTCTGAAGTCTTTATACACAATAAAAATCTCTAAGATATTCAGAAGATGACTGCAAAAGACTGTTTCATAAAGTACCACAATGCAGTTACAGATTTCTAATTTGAAATGGCTTAAGAGGACCACTTTTCTAGTTGGTTCTAACTTTCCAAACAAGCCCAAATCTTGTAAAAGCAGGACAAAGAGAAACAATTTATTTTCCTCATGCAAAGTGTTCTGAACAAAGACAATCACTTTCATCCAATGTGTGAACAGAGGAATTTCCTGCTTTACACACTCCTTTTTAGTCAGTGGGATAGAACAGAGTAGAAATTCAAAGATCAGATTTTCTTCTCCCTCTGTGATCCACTAGGCAAGCTGCTTCACTTCTCTGCCCTTATTCACTTGTTTGCTCTGACCATAAACATTTCAGAGCTCTAAACAGCCTGCACCAGTAAAATTCTGCTCTGTCATGTAACCAATTGGTGCCTCAAGGCAATGTTGTAATAAAAAATCCATGAAGAATGGATAGATGTACAATTAGAAGAGAAAATCAAGTTACTGAAACCTGGAATCAGTTTCTGCATGTGTCTGCAGAACTACAGATCATATTTTAACAACAGCCTGTTTGAAACGATCTCTGACTTCTTTAAAAAGGTATATGAGGCTCCAGAAGCAAATGGAGGACACCCAAAACAAAAGAACTTTTAGATAATGATAATGCATTATAATCTTCTGCCCCTAAAGGCAGAGGCTAAAGAAAAATCTGTCTGAGACTGTCTGAAATGAACTTGCTACGCTCTTGATCAGTCATGCAAAGAAGCAGCAATTTCTCCCAGCAATTAGCTTCCTCTGTGCACATTCTATTGGATTGGACAGGCAGACAGAACGGAGCGGCCGGATCATTCCAGCCTCCCCAGCAGCAGCCACTGGGGCTCCATCATCATTTGCAGAGGATTAGACCCTGCACTGAGCCAGCCTCCTGCTTCAAGGTTCATACTGCTAGCATCCCTGGTACAGTCAAAAGCAATGCAAGACTTTATTTTCACCCAATGTTCTGTGCAATCTGTGTTTTGATCCCAGACATTAAATTACAGCCTGTGGTGATACAGACTCCTAATCTTGTTTACACGTGGATGAAGAAAATAAGTGTCTGCAGATCTCTCAATAACCATGGAGCCATGGTTGGAAGCCCAGCAGAATGAAAGGGTTTGGAATACTAGAGTGATTATTGTTTGGAGAACTTAATTTGGCTTTCTGGACTTGGAAGCACGGTCCTGGAATGAGATATCTTTAAGGTCCCTTCCAACACAAACCATTCTGTGATTATTTTATGACTTTAAATATCTACATTTATATTTATTAATGTTCACCCTTATTGAGAGTAAAGGGCCTTCAGGAATACATATTATTGGAATTTCCAATGAGTTAGGAAATTTGAAGTTTAAATTTTTGTGCAAAAAACCCTGTTTGAACTATTATTTAAAAAAAAATCTGGCCACAAAATATTTATTATATAAATACTAATGTTTTTAACAACTCCATAGTGGGAGTTATAACCAAATTCAAGAAAATATGGGGCTAGAAAGGCTCCAATAATAAAGTTACATTATAATACAGAAATTTTCAGAATACATTACAAGTGGTCCAGTAGGAAATAAAATACTCTTACCTTTGGAACATGAGGGTTAAATTCCACAGCTCTGTGAATTGCTTCCACAGCATTAATTTCTGCTGTACTAAGTCCTCTCCTGGAGGCAGTTTCTGGGGAGAACCTGAAGGGAAAAACCCACCTTGAACAAAAGTAATAAATAATAAAAGCTAACCAGGTGTTTATTTGCACTGCAAGCTTAAGAGTTCATTAAAAATTGGCTGATTTATCAAGAAAGATAAACAAACCCCTCTAGGAGAAAAATGTTCCTGTTAAGTCAGGTATCTTGACTGCTACCCATGACATATGACACGTGAAAATTCATGCTGATCCTGACTTTCAGCTCCCTGTTCCAGCATCACCTACAGGGAGGTGGGGCTGGGATCAGACCACAGTGAAATGCCAGCATCAACTACCACAAATATCCAAAACACAAATCCCAAGCAAAACACTGAAAATAGAATTTACACAAAAGCACTTGGCCAACACACAGGCTTGTGAAAAACATCCTTCCCTGTACTAACATCATGGATGCTTAAAAGTAGTTTTAGGCATAACGAGGCATTTAAAAAAGACTAAAAAATTTAAATAATCCTAAAGACTAAATAATTTAAATAATCAAAGCAAAGATTTCTTTACAGATTAAAAGTAATTTTAAAACATAAAGGATTGAGACCATTTTCCTTCATATTTTACATCAAACCCAAGATACAGGAACAAACCATTGTTTTCACACATGTCCTTGCTTACCTTTCTGAAACAGCTCTGGCTTTTAGCAGAGCTGCTGTGTAACATATTGCTGCTGATTTGGGAAGACTGATATCTGTGATAAAATAAAATAATTAAGCTGTAAGATTCCAAGGCAATACAAACATTTTAAACCCACATCCCTTGAGTTAAAGATTTTTCCTTGGGTATGGGAGACAATGAATTTGACATCTGGAACATTTCAGCTGTGATTAGAAACTTTGAATTTCTTTTTTCTGACAGTCACCAGTCAATCTCAGATTGAAAACTCAAAGTTGTATTTAGGTGAGAGTCACCTTTTGTTTCTAAACCAACACACTGAAACAGAATCCAAGGAGAAATATGCATATAAATACACTCAAGAACAGAATGTACTTCCTGCATTAACCCACAAAGATCTAAAGCAACCTTCTGATCTTTACTTAATTTTGCAACTGTACATTAACACAGTTTTGTACAATACTGAGAGACTGACCAGAAGCTGACTGCAAAAAATTACATGACAGACAGGTAGATGAATTTTAACAAAAACGCGATTTCCGTTCTCTTGCAGTTCCATGGGGGAAAATTCTGTTACTTGTAGCTTTGTAGCATATCTGAAGCCAAGTCTGAGCTGACAATTACAGATTAGAAGGTTAGCACTCCACAGTGCAAGTTTACTTTAAAAGCAGACAAAGTCTGGGGTCTAATTCCCAAGTACCATGTTGTGTATAGTCAGATGGTTCTTGCTTTTTTTTGTAAATCCCATCCTGGGCCTGTCCATCACTTACTACAAGCCTGGCTGTTGTGTCAAGCCAAACACAGGGGTGCTGCAGGGAGTTTGAAGCTTGTACTCATTTTTCCAGATGCTCAGAAAAAAATCAGCAATGCTGCTTTCTTAAGAAAGTGTCACAATTCCTGGTGTTAACAGAAAGAATCACTGGGCAAAGTGCAAATGGTTTTCATAAACTAAAAAGAATCCACCCAGAAGAGGATCAAGGAATGGGAGCAGGGTGCTAGGCTGGCCATGTACAAGTGGCACAGGATTTGGGCAAAAATATCATACTTTTGATTCCCTGAGGTGATAAAGAATTGGCATAAGAGAGAACTCAACAACTTCTGACAATAACTGTCATAAAATACTGCTATGTCCCCTCCATTCCAAAGGTGATTTAAGGCCCTGCTTTGACAGCAGCCTTTTGTACACTCATGAAGCGAGCACTATCCAGGTGGCAAAACTGAGGGCAATAAAAAATAAGTATATACTTTATTAACTTCTATTTAGACTTGCACAATATCTGAAACCTACTAATCAAGACAGAAAGTGAAAGCAAGCAACACCATTTGATGCACACCACTAATCTCCAGCAGCAGCATGTTTGCACACTGCTAATCTCTGACAAACAACCTCAGTATTACAGAAGCACAAGGCCAAGCCTGGAAGATGACAAAAAGGAAAATGACCTTTTCCAGCTTATTTACATCAATTACTTACAGGGCTATGTGCTGGCTGAAAAAGGCTGATGAATTTAGGCATATCCAGGGATGTAGAAGAGATTAATTAAAATAATACTTGAATTGAAGCAAGGATTTCTTTACAGATTAGCAGTAACTTAAAAACACAGAAAGTAATTCATATGCAATTTAGTTTGCCTAAATTTGACCTCAGCAGTCAAAAGGAGAACTTGACCTGCACTCCACAAGCACCTATTTGTTACTGAAGGGAGTCTGCTCACCTTGCTGAGGTCATGGTCACTCCTGCCTGTGGACAGACATCCCCTGCCCATCTCACTTATTCTCTTATTCAAAAACACATACATTTCCAACAGGCATCACTTACCATCATACTTGGCTAAAACTGCCTGGACATCTGCATAAGCCTGTAACTCCAGAAGGGCCTCTAGGAGGTTTTCATGGATATTCAGCATACTGAGAAGTGGAAACTCTTTCATCAACTGCAAATCAGTAAAGAGAAAGAAATTACATGTAGAATTACAGTTGAATAATTGAAATACTTAAGAGAAATCAGTACAATAATCTAGGGCTTTTTCACGTCCTTTTGTCTCAGAGTGTTAGAGACTGGCATGGAAGCAGTGTGAAAAGAACTGCATCATTTCATAAAATCACAGAATGGTTTGGGTCGGAAACAATCAAAGCTCATCTCATTCCAGCCCCCTGCCATAGAAGAAGGACGGGGACATCTCCTACAACACCAGGTTACAGAATGCCCCATTCAATCGTGTGCGAACCCATGGGAAAATAATTCAATGAGATTAATTATGATGCCTAGAAATGAACTTAAACCCATCAATTAGAACAATGTGATTGAAAACAATTTTTAACTCAGTTAGTTTTTTTTACTTTTACTTACATCTCTCATCATTTTTACTGCTTCTCGTATTCTGCCAAGTTTCCTGGCACACATAGCTAGTCTCCTTTTCACATACACCAATACATTGGTATCTCTTCCTGATTACAAAGACAAAAAGAATTAGTCTATCAGTTTCAATCTTCGCCTCTCCTGATTATAACTTTATTTTTACATTTCTGCTCACACAAACCCAGGAGTTCATGTGATTCAAAGTCCTTACTCAGCTGTGCTTCATGCTGGGGGCTCTGGGAATGGCAATTCTGAGATTTTTTGTAAATCATTTCTCCTGCTTTCAGAGCCTGCTTGAAATATTTCTCAGCATCCACAATAGTTGTTGCTTCTTCCTCAGCCAGGAGGACATATGCAGTAGCACAACTGAAATAAGAGAAATAACAAGACAACATAGCAAAGCGTATCACAGCTAAGGGTGAAATTCTTTGGTTTATGCTACAGAGTATTTTTAATTCCTTTACAGGAGTGGCATCTGTGAATTCCAAATACAGTTGTACCATGATACCATCCCTGAAATACATGATCTTATATCCAATTAGGACTGCTCCATAACTGAAAATGATTTCTCATTTGTTATTGCCACTAACACAGCGATTTAAGAAAAAAAGCTGCACAAAAGATGTTTTTAGTAGAAGAGTTCAATATTCCAGGGCAATTTACAGCCCCATGTGCAAGTCCCAGTCTGAAGAGTCCCCCTCAAGCATTCAGAACTTTGCTGTAAGGGAATTATTAGATGAAGAAACTGATAGTGTGCTCAGTATCCTTCCACTCAGTCCTTCACACCAGAAATACAGCAACCGAATGTACAAACTTACTCATTGTTCAACTCCAGAGCTTGATACGCTGCTTTAATGCGGGCCTGCGGGTTCCTCTCTCGCCACGCTTTCTGCATAACTGTGGAAAACACGCAGAAAGGGTGTGAGGGACATGGACACCTGTGAAAGACCTGGGAGCCAGCAGAGGCAACACTGGCTGCATGGAGCCAGCCCTAATTAACATGCCCTTCCAGTCTGAAAATTCCTGTTTGCTGTATGATCGTTATAAGGAAGAACAAACATGTGTTTGAATTTCAGCCTGTTCCTACCATAAGCACCAAATTCTTGCAACAGCTCATTACAGCCCAAATTTAGTTTAAGAAAGCAACACCACCAGGAAGATTCCTCACTGACCATTTCAGAACTCCTACACGGAGCACAGACGCAGCTTACATAACCAGGCAGATGTACAATTTCTAAATTGCTACAGATTTTTGGAAACGTTTCCCAAGACTTGTTGAAAGCTTGGCAGAAGCAATTGTTAAACACAGGTTCTTGCACAGACCTGCAAGGAACTTTAATTTAAGCTTTCAAACAGAACTTCAAAGGAAACAGTGATGGAGTAAGTGGTGTCTTGCACAGGTAGAGTTTTATACTAAAATATTAAGCAGCTGTGGCTGCCCCTGGATCCCTGGAAGTGCCCAAGGCCAGACTGGACAATGGGGCTTGGAGCACCTGGGATAGTGGTAGGTGTCCCTGCCAAGGCAGGGGGTGGAGCTGGGTGAGCTTTAAGGTCCCCTCCAGCCGAAAATATTCTGGGATTCTGTTCCATGATTATTTTTCGACAACTGTCAGATCATGAAGGGTTAACAGTTTATTTTTAAATTTACAAAGCACATTTGAGTGGCATCACAAGGTGAAGCCAATTCAAGATATACATTTATCAGCTTATTTGGTTTGGGAACAAGTAAAAAGGGTGAAATCCATTCAGAAGTGTCCTTTGAACTACAACTTGAATTCAAAATTATTTCAGTGCAATGACTCTAAACCCTTCCTACCATGCTTCCATTCGGTAAAACTGGAAAACACAAACTGAAAACCAGCTTCAAGGAAAACAACACATTCAGAGCTACCATTTTCTATGCAGGATTATTAACTTTCACACTAAAAACCAGTCCTGAAAGAACTCCAAAACCTTACATTCATGGAGTTCTATATCTGGCCTATCTCAAGGACGATAAGAAAACTGAAGAATCTATACATGTTTCTTTTGGAACAAAACCTCCTGCTGTCCAGCAAGAATAACGTGGAAAAATATTTGAGTTTTCTTTCGGAAACAAAATATTAGTCTTGGCTCAGCAAGCGAGACAATTCACTCCCTTTTGTGAAATAAAAACACATCTTTCATATCAAACATGTCACAGCCAGCTGACAAGGAACACCTCTGGAATGTGACAAATTGACAATAATTCACACCCACTCTGACAATAACCAGGTAAAGAACATTTTCTGCACTGAACATGTGGAACACAAGGAAAAAAATCTGGAGACTGCACTATTCATTACTAAGGTTTAAATGAGACCACATTTTGGCTGTTGAGGTTTGCAATATTGTGTTAATTATTTGAAATGTGTGAGATCTTAAAAAAATATCAGGACTGTGACAGCACTAAAGTTGTAGAGAATGCACAATGTAAAACAACATCTTTCCACTAAATTTCACTAAACACTAAATTTCAAGGGGCTTGGAGCAGCCTGGTCTAGTGGAAGGTGTCCTTGCCCATGGCAGGGGGTGGAACTGGATGGGCCTTAAGACCCCTCCCAACCCAAACCACTCTATGATCCCCAACATCTATTAAACCTCTTTGTTAGTTGAGAAAGGTTGTAGTTTCATGAAATATTTGACAAAAACTTGCATTACTTTCAAGTTCACTAAAAACACACCCTTGACCCTGTCCAAGATTTCCACACCTTACACACACATCAGTACCTGTGTCTGAAGGCCGAAGGGCATCTGTGTCACATGTGAAAAAGGTCTGATGATCTTGAGCAGACAAATTCATGTCATAGTAAGTAAGAGGCTCCTTCCCAGTCACCCACATGTACCTAAAAGAACACACTTCAGTAAGAGGCATTCATAGCAATTAGCAATGCTGATATCAAGGCGATATCTGCTGTGCCTAGTGCAGAAAATCTGTAATAAAAGACTAAAGCTTCTAACAGAAAGTTTCAAGTGCTACTGTTCAATAACCTGTAAAGTTCTAAACAACTTGGGAACTGGCTTCCTAGAAAGCAGCTTCTCCCATGAAGTAACACTAGGAGACTTACAATATAGTTTAATAAAAGAGAATTTAGATTGATAATCACTGTCTCAACCTCTGAATAAAGGGGTTTTTTTCCTGCTTTACTCTCAGAAAGCCCTGATGTTACAGTAATATTTTTGTTCTTAACATTGAAACTGCCAAAGCTTGGCTTGGTGCCTTTAAAACACAGGATTGGTATCAATCACCCCTATAATCTCGCAGGTCTCCAGCTGTCTCCTGACATTACCAGTGCAAGCTCTGTGAAGAAGTCATGTGCATGCCCCTGATTAAATTTAAAAATATGCAGTGGAAAGCAAGAAAATTAATACCTGCTATACTCTGCCCCTCTGAAAAGATTGAGAGGATTTCGCCACACTTTGCACTCTGAGGAATAACAAAATAAAGTATTTTTTAAATTAAAAGCACAGGAAATACTACCTTGACATTAAAATGCAGTAATGCAAATCAGTTGTGTTTTCAAAACCTGCTTTAATTTTATTATTAGGCAATCATCATCTTCATAAACTTCTGCTATTCCATAAATATTTTTGCTCCCCAACATTGCTGGGGTACAAAAGCACAGAGCAAAAAGATTAAGCAATTCATGTACACTCATGCAATATTTATCTTTAGAACAGTAAAAAACCAATGTTATTGAAACAGTTTTAGCTAAATGTATAACATTTTCTAAATCATATCTTTAACAATGAATGGTTTAGAGTGAAAAAACATTATTATTTAGTTTATTTTTAGCACTACTAACAAAACACCTTGTAAGATGTAGGCTTTGTGAAAGCCTAAGTACAAGCGCTTTAAAGCTATTAAAAGCCCCCTCAAAGCTTAGGGAAAGCTCCTGGGACACATCAGGAATCACCTGGCATGTTCTGCCGGCTGCTCTCATTCTCCCCGGCCGAGAAGGCTGCTGGGGCTGGGGGGCTGCCCTCTGCACCCCCGATGAGGGGCCTCAGGTGGCTCACAGAAACCTGCTCGATGAAAGATGTGCCATATTTTCGGAAGTGCCACCACTCAAACACCTGTCACAGGAGAAAAAGGCACCAGAAAGCTCCTTAAGTGACAGCTTCCCAGCAAACAGGAGGGACAAAGAGCGTTCACAGCGAGTCCATCCCCCTGCCAATGATCAGGGGTGGAACTTATCTCCACACAGAGTAACACCAATGATCTAGTTTGGCCTGCCTTGTCATGCAGGATCACTCACATAAACATGAAAGAGATTGGAAAAAAACAGCAATATTTTAGTCAAGTGTTATGTTGCTCCCTCCCAGAGTCATTAGGGTAACTCCAAAACCCTTTCAGAAGTACCTGTATAGGGAAACTGTGAACAGAGGCAAAAAAACATTATATCTTCTTTTCTGGTGAGGATATTTCAAGCTGCAGCCCTACCTGCAGTACCAAATTTGTAGTATTCAACACAGGTGTATTTTTTTCATTTCACAAAAATAATCTAAAAGACTAAAGGATAAAATGGCCCATTAAACTGAGATGTTCTGCTAACCAGAGCAAGTCTAACAAAGAGACAAGACTAAGTTAACAGCAATTACAGTCACTTAGCAGAAATTCTGGGCCAAAAATATTACTATCTCTTTTTGAAGCTATTAAAATACGTACATATCACAATCCCTCAAGGACTACAGCAAACTGTCAGCCCTGGACCAGCGTGGATCCTGAGCCTGTCTGCTCTCTCTGGTGAGCAGTGACAGGAAGCAGGGAGCAGCTGGAGCTGTGCAGGGCAGGTAAATCATTCCAGAATTCCACACAAGTTATCTTCTCAGACTCATACAGCCCCAACACACAACACAGCGAAAGCGCTGCAACGATACATCAGAGAAGTTCCTTCCCAGCACAAAGGCACCCTCTAGAGTCTGATATTCACTCCCTCTACCCCTCATAAAGTCATCTGAGAGGTGCTAAAGTTGTTTAAAAAAAAAGAAGTGGCTACTTACAAATATCAGTCCAGATATAAAAGATGAAGTTACTGTCAGGGCAAAGTAGAATTTTGGAGTCAAAGTGCTTAAGAACACGGTCACTGTTAAGAGAAACAAAACCAAAGACTTAATAAGTAGAATTGAAAAAGATAAATAGCTTGTCTATTAAAGAATGCCCAATATCATGCAAATACATAGTACACTACAGCCCTAGCAGCTTTATAATGCTTTACTTTTAGGGGAACCCTTACCACGTATTATTTTGTTTGGATCTACCTGTGACAGCCAATTTTTATATCCCAACAAAAAAAAAAAAAAAAAAATCCCTGCACATTTCTAGACAGAGCATCTTACAGTTTCACCCATACAGTGGCTGGTGGACCACAAGAAGCCAATTTAATATATTATTTCATTTTAAGACAAAATCATTCTGTTCTAATACAGGTTTATATACAGTGCTAACAAACGTTTTCCACGTTCTCCCTCCTGCTATTGAGAGCACAATGCAGAGAACGCAGTTATCCAGTGGTGCTCTGGCCATGGTCTGGACTCACACTGCACATCAGCCAGTCACCTGCCACCAGCGCAGGCTGGACAGAGACAGGGCAGGGCTCCAGCCTGACAGAGCCCCAGGTGGGAGCACGCAGCAGCACCGGGGCAGTGCCTTGGCTGCTTTCAGCTGCCCCAGGACCGCCCAGTCCTCGGCCGTGTCCCTAACCCTGGGGTTTGGGGACAAGCTCGGTGTGCCACTGACCGAAGGTGGGATGCACGACCTGCCTGTAGGCACGGCTGGGACACACTCACAGAACCAGAATATCAATTAGTTTGGAAATGACCTTATTGAGTCCAACCAGTGACCAATTTCCACCTTGCCAACAAGACCAGATCACTGAGTGCCAGGTCCTGTTCTTCCCTGGGTACCATGATGGGTGGGGACTCCATCATCTCCCTGGGCAGCCAATTCCAAAGCCTGACCAATCTTGCCATTAAGAAACTCCCCCAGATGTCCAACCTGAACTTCCCCTGGCACAGCTGGCGGTCCTGTCCTGCTCCCTGGAGCACAGCCGGACCTGGGGCTGTCCCCTCCTGTCAGGAGCTGTGCAGAGTCACAAGGTCCCCCTGAGCCTCCTTTTCTCCAGGCTGAGCCCCTTCCCAGCTCCCTCAGCCGCTCCTGAGGCTCCAGACCCGTTTCTTTCTCTGGACAGACTCCAGCCCCGCAACGTTCCTCCCGAGCGGGTCCCAGACGCGCGCACGGCAGGTGCGGAGCCGCACAGTCCCGCACAGCGGGACAGTCCCTGCCCGGTGCCGCTGGACCACCGTCACAGCCAGGACACAGCTGGGGACTCCACGGGCAGGGTCCGCCTCCCCCCGGCGCGCCGCTCCCCCCTGCCGCCCTCACCGGCCGCCAGGCCGTCCCGGAGCCGCACCGGCACCCGCAGCACCGCGTACAGGAGCCCGAGCCCGGCAGCCGCGGCCAGGAGCCCGCGGGCCCAGGGTGTCGCAGCCCGCCGCCGCAGCTGCTCCCAGCGCCGGAACGCCGAGGCCGCCCCGGGGCACGGCGGCCCCCGGCCGCTCGCACCGCCGCCGCTGCCCTCCGCCATCACCGCCGGCGGGGCACGCCGGGACAGGGGCGGGACAGCACCGGGGCGGGGCTCCGCCAGCGCGGGGAGCCCGCTCACCGACCCCCTCCCTGCTGCTCCAGGGGGAAACGCGGACTGATCATCCTCCACACCCCAGCTGGGATGCCCGGAGGCTCCGGGGCGTGGCAGGTCCGCCGCCGCCGTGCTCCCGGTAGCGAGAAACGTGCCCGTTCCTGGGATGGTGCCAGCACGGCGTCTGCCCACAGCTAATATGGCGGCAGCCGCGCTTCCGGTCTACGGCTCCCGGCCGTCTCAGCCCACGGGGCACGCCGGGACGACCAGGGCGGGGCTCGCGTGGGCAGCCTGTTCGTCTAGTCCATCACCGCTGCTTCTCCCGAGCATATCCCACACGATGACCGGGACCCACAAGCGCTCCGGGAGGCGGCGGTTCTGTTTTCCGGTACCGGGAGAACCCACCCGTTTCTACGATGGCGGCCACGCGGCCTCTGCCCGCAGTTAAGATGGCCCCGCCAGCGCGTTCGGTCCGCCGCCCAGCACTCCCGGCATGCACTCCGTGGGGCCGGGCGCACAGCTGCCAAGATGGCGGACCTGGAGGAGCGGGTGTCGGATGAGGAGAAGGTAAAGGGAGGGGGTGGCCGCCTCTCCGCCGTGGGTTTGTGTTGCTGCCCCCGGGAGGGCACTGGGTGGGGAGCAGCGGGCGAGCTCACCTGGTTCCGGTGTGCCGGCCTGCGAGTGCTTCGGGGTGGGTGGGCTCCTGAGACCACCGGGCCGCCGCCGCCCGGCTGAAGGACCGGCTGTTGCTTACCAGCACTTTTCCTTCCAAATTCCTCATTGCTTTCCGAATTCCTCATTGCCTTCCCATTTCCTCATTGCCTTTCGATTTCCTTATTGCCTCGGTGCAGCTGATGGGTCTCGGCCAGTCGTTTTGCATGAAAATGGTTATAGTCTCAACCTAAACCAGGGGAGGTGGAGGTTGGACATCTGCCGGAGCTTCTTAACAGAAAGGGCAATTAGACATTGGAAGGGGTTGCCCAGTGAGGTGGTGGAGTCCCTATCCCTGATCAAGGAAGGACTCGTGGCACCCAGTGCTCTGATCTTGTTGACAGCGTGGGAGACAGTCACAGCTGGATCGCTTGGTGATCTTTCCCAACCAAAATAATTTTGTGAAAATGTGTTTCTATGCTGGTTTCCCCAAATCAGCAAAGTAACCAGCGTGTCTGTAAGGTGCTTTGCAATCTCTTCACTTCTTAAACACCCTCCGAGTGTGCTGTTGCATTTTCTGCTCACTCCAGATGCTGACAGGAACTGCGATGTAGATCCTGAGAATTAAGCTGGATGGAAAGGACTAAGAGTAAATAGAGCCATAATTATTTTAGGAAAGGGGGAAATGAGCAGTTTGTTCTTCTTGTGTAGGAATGTGGAGAAAGTTACATACTGCAAGTTCTCTGCTTGGTAACACACTGTTGTCTGCACGCAGTAGTTTAAAAATGCACTGTTACTCTTCCTTACATCACAGAAGTGTTACACTTATTGCTTGCTTCATTTCTTAACATTCTGGAGGAGTTGTTCAGGCTCATGGATCTGCAAGGATCCTACAAGTCCGGCTGTTGCTTTCATTTTTCCTTTAAACTGCAATTTCAGCTTCATTTCAGTGACATCATTTGTGAAACAAGCAGAGCTTTAGAGGTGCAGTTCATCTGTTAGTATTTTAGGTGATGCTGTTTGAAATAAGTATTCCAGAGCAGAATTGATATAGGCCTTTAGAACATTCAGTTTCAACTAACTCCATGGCTCACACAGGCAGAGAAGGATAACCTCAAGGGAGGATCTGAAAGAGAAACATGCAGCAAGGATTTTCTGTAGCATGTGACTATTCAGATGAGACGAGAACTTTATATATGTTAATTTTTTGAGTTTAGCGGTACTTTAAAGTAAAGAAAAAACCCAAAAACGTCAGTTGAACAACAAAATTAATTCCTTCCATCCTCCAAGCTTCACTCCTTTATTCTCTTTGGGCGTTTTTTAGGTAAGAGATTAATTTCGCAGACAGGCTGGGAAAGCTGGGGGTGTCCAGTCCAGAGAAGAGAACGCTCCAGGGAGATTTTAGATCGTCTTCCAGCACTTAAAGAGGCTCCAAGAGAGCTGGGGAGGGACTGGGGACAAGGCCTGGAGTGACAGGGGGGACAGACACACGGAATGGCTCCCACTGCCAGAGGGCAGGGATGGATGGGAGATGGGGAATTGGGAATTCTTCCCTGGCAGGGTGGGCAGGCCCTGGACCCCTGTCAGTGCCCAAGGCCAGGCTGGGCACTGGGGCTGGGAGCACCTGGGACAGTGGGAGCTGTCCCTGCCATGGCAGGGGGGACACTGGAGGAGCTTTAAGGTCCCTTCCAACCCAACCAGTCTGTGATTCTGTGATTTTCTTGTAAGTTCCTCTGAAATCTCCCATTTTGCTCAAGCTCATTCTGCTGCTGTTGTGCCAGTTTAAACTCACGGCTGAGCAGCTTCCCTTCCCCTCAGACACTTTCCCCATTTTAGAAGCAGGAAGTTGATGCTGCAGAGTTGAAATGACACCTGAAATGGCCCCGGGGGCCAGGAAATGGGGCAGATTGCAGAAAGTCCTATTTTGGTGTTTCTGCAGAGGAGCATCCTGACACCGCCCTCCAATCAACCCTCTCCAAAAACCAACAACCATTCAAGTGCTTGACATTTCAAATTAATCTCTCCCCAGCCTGTTTCCTGCACTCCTGATTTCAATAGTTTGACCGAAATGTTTTCTATTTTATTGATCAACTACACAAGATACCGTCTTTTTAATGTTTTCTTTGTATTGCTTAATTTCTTCAGGCACAAATAATATATATCTGTTTTTCAAAATCATTGCTAATTTGGAAGACAGTCTATTTTTATCTGAAGCTCAGTCCAGTTAAGGCAGAGTTGTTACTTGATCCTGTTGGAATAAGGCAATTACCTTTTGTTTGGAAAGGTATTTATTTCTTTTCATGGCTTCCTTAAAATAATTATGTGACAAACAATACAAACAATTTCTAATTAAAACAGAGAAGACTGTTGAGAGAAGTGAGTTATTTCCAGCTCTGGTGATAACTCAGGTGAAGCAGTTACATATATAAACACAATTCTTTGTTTTGCTGCTCAGAATGAAAAGTAGAAAGTAATCAGGGTTCTAATGAACAATTCTTTAGTCACTTTCAATAAATGTCTTGTTAGACCAGAGAGGCTCATTGGTCAGCTTTGTTAGCTGGAAATGTTAGCTGTCAGAGGAAATGGGACGTTTTTATTACTCTAAGGGAGAGGTTTAATTTTGTGGCATTTCCTTTTTCATTTCTTCCAAGATCTTTCTATTCCCTTTGGTCCTGCAAAAGCTATAAAAGGTTTTATAATGAAAACCATAAACTCTTACCAATTCCAACAGAACCAATACTTGGACCACCTAAATTCTAACTGTGCAAGACATGTATATTGGATTTTGGAACACATTGCAGTTTTATTACACTTTTAGAAGAGACAGGGTTTTTCTTTTCCAGGTTCGGAGTTTCTGGACATTGAAATTTGGCTTTCTCAGTTATTAATGCCTTCCTTCATCATCACATGCCTTCATAGAAACTCAGAATGGTTTGGGTTGAAAAGGACCTTGAAGATCATCCAGTTCCACCCTTTGCCATGGGCAAGGGCACTTTCCACTAGACCAGGTTGCTCCAAGCCCTGTCCAGCCGTGCTTTGATCAGTCTTACAAGACTATTTCTAACTTGATAATGCATGCCTAGATTTCTCCCTAAATCTGCCACCTTCTGTCCCTTCAGAGGTGGTTTTGTTGGTGAATTGCTTCAATATGTGTGAACTCAGTAAGTTATCTTTTGTCTTTAATTACTTTTCTACTTCATTGTAGGTGCGTATAGCTGCAAAATTCATCACTCATGCTCCCCCTGGAGAGTTTAATGAAGTATTCAATGGTAAGCAATTAAGGAAAAAATGATCTGTGGTGTTTTCTTCATGTTTTATCTATTATAAGAATCTAAGGCTGTGTCACACCATACTGCTTTTAAGGTTAAGTGGCCTGGGAAAGCATGCAGTTCTGGGCTATTTCTGCCTAATGAAATCATTTCATCTTTTAATGTTTGCACGTGTACAGTTGAAAATAAAGTGCATAAAGTGAAGCATTTGATAAAAAATCCAGTAACACACCTGGACCCTTTCTTCTCCAGATGTCCGGTTATTGCTTAACAATGACAATCTTCTCAGGGAAGGAGCAGCACAGTAAGTACTGAGATTCCAAACACAAGTCAAATTACCATCAGAGATCCTTCTGTTTTCTTGTACCCATCATTCCGTGACAAAGAAAACTATTTGCTGCATTCAGAGCAATCTTATGTAATTCCTTAGCCCACCTAACAAAATACATAATGAAAGGTGTGGATGATTCTTTTTAAAAACCCTAAATGGGAATTTGTGCTGTATAAAACTGACAGGAAGGCATTCTGCCAAAAAGTTTAACTCTGCAGCAGCAGCAATGTCTGATCATGTTGAATCATCTGATTTATAAAGTTAGTGAAGCCTGAAATACTGATTAATCCATAGCCTAAGTTTAGAAAAGGAACTGCCCTCAATAAAAATTTGTTGTTTACTTCCACAGCTTCATTGGAAGGTGCTTACAGATTACACATACAGGCTTTTTGATGCTAAGATATATTTCAAGCTAGGTGACATGTCAGTCAGCAAGTCTTTGCATAAGAAAATTGTTGTAAATATTCGTCTACTCATTTATTTACCTTGCTGCTGTCTAAATTGTAGCTGGGGTGTTCTTGTTTTGCCTTGGCTTGCTCACATTTCCGCAGGCTATCTCCTGTTCTACTTTTGAACTCTGTATTTTCCTGGCCATCCCTAAACAAACATGCTTTTAGACCTGGGGTTTATAGCTATCTAGAGTGAAAGGTATTGGAAAATCCTTTAACAGTGCTTGTGTGTATTGTTTGCCCAATTAAGTTGACGTTTGCTGCAATATAATCCTTGAGGCAGAATAAATGTGCACGTGCAGCTAAAGTTCATGTTCCTTTGGTGCTCCACAGCGCATTTGCACAGTACAACATGGATCAGTTCACCCCAGTGAAGATAGAAGGGTACGAGGATCAGGTAAGAGGAAACTTTGTACGCTCCAGGTTGTATTCCTGCACTCTGAAAAAGCAATAAAAATGTTGTTTCATCAGGATGTTGGCTCACAAGCCAACATCACCATCAGCTGACTCACTCATTCTGCTCACAAGGTACCACTCCTCCTCCTTCCCCCACATATCAATATGACAAACTTACTTTGATAAGAACAAAGCATAACCAAGATATTCTCTTTAAGTTCTGTGTTGTACTACTTAGCAAATCCAATTCATTGTTCCTTAAAGCTCCACGCTGAAGTCACTGGAATTTTACTTAAGAGTATGAGTGATTAAAGATTACTGTCTATTTAAAGCTCACTTAAAAATCCTTATGTTGCTACTTGCTTACAGTTCCTACTGACAATTGATAATAGATTCTTAATAGTTTGTTTGGTTTATTTTCTGCAATCCTAATCCATTCCCAGCTACCCTAAAAAACAAACTTATCTTTATTTATACCAAATCATTGATTTGGTATAGTGATTATACCTAATACTATCCAGTCTATGCCAGCAAAACAAGTTATTTCAGGGTTTTTTTTAATTCTTTTTTTTTAGAACAAACAGCAAGTCGTAGAGAAGCCAGAAAGCTGCCTGACCATCTGCTCTGTTCTCTGAGCCAAGCTCTGACCCAGCTTTTCTAGTGTCCCAGATATGTGTATGGGAGTATGGGAGGCATATATTAAGGGGGCTGTTCATTGAAATAGCTTTGATGAGAAAGTTACAGACCTGCAAAAAAACAAAAAAAAACCCAAAAACCCACCCCAATAAAGTCAATATCTGGGAAACCAGAGAATTAAGGTGAAAAATAAAAAAGAAGAGAATGTGCAAGGCTGCTTTGTGGTCTGCTTTAGTTGGTATATTTTAGAAGTAGTCACATCTATGTACCCTTCTTGCCTAGAAGTAGAGCTATTGCAAAACATGGAGCATGGCAATAAGTGGTAGATTTCAGAGTAAACGTCTCTGTTTCCTTTAGAAACGAAGAAGGAATACAGCTAAAATAACTTTAAAGGCAAAGCAACCTGCTTCTATTGAATGGATACCCAATTTTAAGCCAAATATATACATTATTATAGTTCGGTCTTTTCTGGGACAGAAATGTGAGTGCAGTATTACTGTGGAGAGCAGAGTTACCTTTAGGCTCACAACAACTACTAATTTAAAGTATTAATATCATAAATTCTTGATTTTCCTATGTGACTTTATAGCTCAATGAAAGTACCTAATGTAACACTGATATGCAAGTAGGGAAAAATGCAAAATAATATATCTATATCAGCCTAAATGTATCATCATTTCAACTTCTATTCCAGGTCTTAATCACAGAACATGGTGATCTGGGCAATGGCAGATTTTTAGACCCAAGAAACAAGCTTTCTTTTAAGTTTGACCACTTAAGGAAAGAAGCAAGTGATCCCCAGCCCGAGGACACAGAATCGGCTTTAAAACAATGGAGAGATGCCTGTGACAGTGCATTGAGAGCCTACGTCAAAGATCATTACCCCAATGGCTTCTGCACTGTTGAGTATCCATCTTGTTTCCCTGAAAGTGTATTGCTCTGAGTCACTCAGTCCCAGAGCAGACTGTGCTGGGCAGAGCTGTTGGAATTCTCCATCCTCACTAGCATTTTGGCTAACTTTGGAATGACATTTCCAAAGAGGGTGCAACTATCTTGGCATGCACACAGAGGTAAAGGTGAATTAGACCTTTTTCATAGGCATGACTGCCAAGCACCTTCAAACCTACCCATAATAAGATGCCTGCCAGGGGAGGTGTTGGACAATGTAACTCGTGGTGCATGTTCCCAGTGAGGTACCACCACTGCAGCCTGCACCCTGCTGCCAAGAACAGAGACTAAAAATGGCTTTCCTTAGCTCTTGGGCCTTTTTAACTCTTTTTCTAAATACAGGTTTATGGTAAATCTATAGATGGACAGCAGACAATTATTGCCTGTATTGAGAGCCACCAGTTTCAGCCCAAAAACTTCTGGTAAGACTATTTCAACATAGTGTGTTTTCTTCCTTTGCCTGGTTCCTCAAACCAACCCATCCTCTAGCTCTGACACAGTCTGAAGGACAGGGAGTTTCGGGCTTCCCAAGAAGTTCTTTTCCTTCTGTAGTGTGTTTTCCTTGCAGCCCCCTTGGCACTTAGCAAAACTCTTCCTGTGACCTCTCCAGAGGAAAAGGCATTATCAGAGCTGGATAGATACTCCTTTACATCTCTGGAGCTTCTTTGTACTGAAGCTGCATTGTATTCAGCTGGGCTGCAGAAATTTAACTCCATGCCATCTAAAGCACTAAATCCCATGTGGTATTGGTGATAAGACAACATCAGAAACAACTTGGTCATTAATTTCATTCATTTGCTGTTAGAGTTTCTTGGAAATAGTTTTTTCATGCTTTGATTGCTTCTAGGAACGGGCGTTGGAGATCAGAATGGAAGTTTACCATCACACCACCAACAGCTCAAGTGGCTGCAGTGCTCAAAATCCAGGTGAGTTATTTTTCCTGGCAGTAACTGCATTGTGCTTGTCTTACACAAATGCATTTATCCCAGAGTGAGATGCTGAAATGCAGCAGAGATGTCCTTCTCAAGTCAGGATGTTATTAAATAAACAATTCAAGAAAGTAATTCCTAAATCTAGTATTCTAGTAATAGTTTCAGATCTGGCCTGTGGTTTATTATGTGGCATTACCCTATAGACGTCTACTTTGCTTCACTTTATAGGGCTAAAATCTCTACCTTGAGTCTTTTGTAATTGCTCTTAGCTCTAGGCATTTACTGACTAACATAATCTTGAACAGTCTTGACAAAGAATGAAACCTTTTAGAAAATCCATCCTGCTTTTAGTCCCCATGTAAGCAGAGAAGACTGGCACAATGCTCTGTTGTGCCATTTTAGTAGCATTTGGGGGACTCAGGAATTCTGGAGGGAGTGGTCATAATGAAACCTGCATTGTGTCTTTTTGTCCAGGTCCATTACTATGAAGATGGCAATGTCCAGTTGGTTAGTCACAAAGACATTCAGGACTCTGTACAGGTGTCAGTAAGTATGCTAAAAGATCTTTATGATAAGCAACTGTTTTCACTCCTTTAACAGCTCACAAAGCATGCTGCTATGACTTCATTCTCTTGACTTTAAAGTAATTTTTGGGTGAACAGTCACTGTGCTGTTTAGAGTCATGTAGGAATCCCAGATTCCCAACTGCTTAAAATTCAGTCTTATTAGAAAGTCTCTATTGGAAAGCTTCTCTTAGTAGTTAGGGTTAAAAAGGACAGAATATGCTTTTCTATCTCTGTCCAAGGGAAAGAAACAGTAAGAGACATATGCTAAGGCAAATTAAGAATTCCTCTAGTTTGGTAGAGGGAGCAACAGCTGCAAAGTGACTCATTTTACTATGAAGGTCCACTTCCTTTTTGCTCACTAGGGTGCAGCTCTGTTCCAGTTTGGAGCACAAGCTCTACCTAGTATGCAGTAAGTGAAAGGAACCAGCTACAGCCACAAGGCACAAGCTGATAATGTTACCTACTTTATCTATACTCAGCCTATCATTTGAGAATAAATCTATTGTGTAGCTTATGTAAGTTATGTAAGTTGCTCTTAAACATGCAAACTTTTTTTTTCCTTTGTAGAGTGATGTCCAAACTGCTAAGGAATTTATTAAGATCATAGAAAATGCAGAAAATGAGTACCAGGTAAGATCAGTAGTAGTTAAATAAAACAGAATCATATCAGTCTCTATTTGCAGTTAATAGAAACATGGAAAAGTGACCTCTCGTTCTGTTCCTAGCTGAATCTGGTATTGCCTGTAAGAATTGCTTAGAAAAGGGTAACAGTATTTGTTTAAAACATATAGTTATAAAGCTGTAAAGTTACAAAGGTGTGTTGTAATTAACTATCAGGTTTACTGTACATTTTTTTTTAAGGGTTACAAATGATTCCTGGAACAAGCATGGGAGGGAGGAGTGGGTGAGTCAATGTATTTTCCTCTGTGACAGTTAAAAATTCTGAGGAGGAAACTTGTGCAACAGCTTTTGCATTGTCCCAGCCTCTGTGCCAGGAGACTGGAAAGAGATAAGTCAGTGAAAGACCTAAGGAGATGCTGCTACATTACAGGGAAGGTGAATAAAAAGCCTTTGACTTGCGCACACACTGATGACTGCCTTATTAATTTAGTTAATAGTGGGCCTTACACCTTACAGAAAGGAGTTTGTGGCTTTAACACTAAGTTGAGCGTTCTCATAGTGTTTTATGTGTGCCCTCACCAAATGTGCTTGCCCTTGCAGACAGCAATCAGTGAAAACTACCAGACTATGTCAGACACCACTTTCAAAGCCTTACGCCGGCAGCTGCCCGTCACCCGCACCAAGATTGACTGGAACAAAATCCTCAGCTACAAGATTGGCAAAGAAATGCAGAATGCTTAATGCAGAAACAAGGAGGTGTATGAAACAGTTGTGTGCAAAAAAACAAATACGGTCCTATGCCAAGTAGATGGTTTTTAAACCAGAGCAGCATTTTTAGGGCTTTCAAAGTTACCAGGTTTTCTAGCCTGAGAGGGAACCGTGGAACAAATAGTTGTCTTTGTGTTTTGTGTTTCCTGCCACATAAACTTCCTGTTGTAGCTGCATTTAATAGGTCATTTAAATTCAGCCATTCATGGCTCAGAAGTATAGCTGTTTTCAGTCACTGGCTGGAAAACTTCCTAGCTGGAAAAGCCCTATTATTACCCCAGGAGAGGGTACAGAACGTTCCCTTCACCTGTATCCAGCACTCCAGGTATCCAGTAAGTTTGTCAAACCTGCCAAGAGCTCACGGCGCTGCAAGACACAGTAAGTGCAAGACAGTGAGTCCTCGTGTATCCTTATTCCCAACCTCCACAAAGCAGATGCCTGCAGGCTTAGATTTTGCTGTAGAAAATGAGTTTACAGGATCCTTTACAGAATTCCCTACTGACCCAGCTCTTCCGGGGACGTAACTTTTTTTTTAATCTGAACATTTGAGCCATGTTCCCTAAAAGTGAACATTTTTCTTCTCCCCTTTCTCGTGTACGTACGGTTACCAGACATCTGCATTTTTACAGAACTACAAGATGAGTCACTGCTGATCCACAAGGGCTGGATGGTGATTAAAAATGCAAATGTCTACAAAATAATAGGTATGTTGTGCTTTAATGCTTTGTGGCAGGTTCATAGATTTGTATCGCAGGTGTATGGATGGATAGTGTACAAAATAAATAAACTTGCACCAAAGTGAAAGAAAAAATCCTTTCCATTTGTCTCAGTTGTGGATAGTTTATTGTCATGCTTAGAGGGGATTTTGGAACGAATCTCTTCTACATGCTTGCTCTGCATTATTATTTTCCCCCTCTAACATCAAACCTAGCAGTCACAACAGTTTCTCTGAAGGGGAGGATGAAGAGATAGACATACGCCTTTCTCAGATCTTGGAACACAGATTCGCTACAAAGTGAACCTCCTTCGGTGAACTCCCTTTGCTTTGTTTGCACTTGGTTATCACTGGGCGCCTTGCAGGTTCTGGTTTTTAAACTGGCTCATGTCTTCTTGTTTTTAAATACACAAAGGAGAAAGGGTTGGGAAGAGAGGGGTGGGGTTGCCTGTGCATTATGCTTCAGGTTTTGCACAGTAACACCACAAAATAAGTGCTTATCCTTTGTGAGTTCTAACTAATTAAAATATATTTGTATTTGCTGCTGAGACTGACAATTCATCCCTCAGGCATCCTCTGTATCAACTAGTCTAGTGCAAATACACCAGTCTTTGTTTAAAGCAATTTGTGTCTGTTCTTTCATGGTCTCATTCCTTTTAATTCCTGAAGTCTAGGAAATGGCGTTACCATCCCGGAAAGTGTTCAAAAATGTGAATGTGGTACTTGAGGACCTGCTTTAGTGGTGATCGCAGTGGTAGTGCTGGGTTGATGGTTGGACTTTAATGATCTCAAAGGTCTTTTCCAATCTTAACAGTTCCATGACTAAGGCAGGGATGGTATCAGTCCAAATGCCCTGGTATACAGACATGGGAACTGGAGGGCTGAGCTTCCAAACTAAAATAGAAACCATCACAGAGCTTTATTGCAGCTCCTCACCCTGGGAAAAAGGCAGCAAGGAGGTCATTCCACTCACTCTCAGTGTCTTACTTTAGCCTACTTCAGACACTCCTGGTTGTATCCTACACATCCTGGTTGTATGCTAAAAGCAGGGCTTTTCGGAGGGTTTGCGCAGCTCTGCAGGAGCTGCTCACGGGCAGTTTTAAGCGGCTCCTGCCTGTGCAGCACCCAGGGGAGATGAGGGGTTGTGTGGGCCTCAGGTGCTGTGGGCTGCGGCCCTGGACCATCCAGGAAATCGCTGCGGCAATTCCAAGAATGTGAAGCCGAAGCAGGGCGCGAGATAAGGCTCTGCACACAACATAGCTTTTATCTGCCTCAAGGCTAGGCTCCTGCTCCTTGGGCACGCTGGGAGCAGTTCACCGCCAGTGCTCCAGCCTTAGGAGCGTTTCTATCTCTCTGTCCTTCTCCAAATCTTCAGCTAATCACCCTGCAGCCTGCCTGGTGCCGTGCCTGCCTCGGGCCCTTCTCCCCCCGGCTGCTGCCCCGGGCTGTCCCCTGCCAGCCCCGATCCGCCCCAGCCGGGCGGGCCCGCGGCCCCACGGCCTCTTTCGCTTTCGTTTCTCCGCGCGCGACCCGCCCTGGCTCAGCCCAGCCCAGCCCAGCCCAGCCCGGCTTAACCTGGCACTCCTGGCACCATCTCGGCTCGGCTCGGCTCGGCTCGGCTCGGCTCGGCTCGGCTCGGCTCGGCTCGGCTCGACCATGCCGCGGTTCAGCGTGGCGGAGGCCAGTCTCTGGGGGTGTCAGTTCGTGCAGTTCCTGCAGGACACGGGCCGGGAGCAGACGAGCCTGCGGGAAACGCTGCGGACCATCTACAACCAGGAGTTCCGTGGCAGGTGAGAGCCCTCGGCCAGACCCGGGCGACATCACCTGGGACAGACCCGGGCCAGGATCTCCCAACCCCCGGGCCAGCATCCCCAGTGCCTGGCCGGCGTCACTGGTCCCCAGCAGCATCACTGGGGTCTCCAAGCTCATCTGTCTCGACAAAGCCCTGCTGGGGTGATCCCCAGCTCCATGGGCCCCCAGCAGCTGCCTGGAGATGGCCTTGGACACCCACTGCCCACCATACTCCCCACCTCACCCTGCTGGCACCAATCCCACTGGCCCTTGTGCAATGTCACCGCTGTTAATCATTGGCAAAGCCAGGGCTCGGTGCACCGGTGGGACTGCGAGGAGGTACCTGGGGAGTCATCGCTGCTGGGAGCACGGTGGCCGTGCCTTAGCAGAGCCACCACCTGTGCCAGCTCAGCTCCTGAGCACTGCATGGGCAGGGGCTGCGTGGCTGTCAGGACCAGGCAGTGATGCAGTGGGACAGCTGGAATGGCTGTGGCATAGCTGGGACAGCAACGGCACAGCTGGAGCAGCCGGCAGGGATGTAAGATTTGCACAGGCCGGTGGGAAGCCTTTCTTCCTCTGCTGGAGCAGAGGGGACCTGCTGAGAACCCCCTCGCTGCAGCCTCAGTGTCCTGCTTCATCTTCCCACCTGCCTCACCCCAGCTGCCTGTGCCTGTGGCAGCCGAGTCACACTCTCCCACACAAGCCCTCTCCCTTGTCTCCGCAGGACTGAGGCAAGGACGCCCAATTTTTCCTGCATGTTGTTTGCGCTGAGGACAACCCATCAGGTTCAGGTGCGCGGAGATCTGGTGAAATTCAAGGTGAGTTCGTGCTGGGGCAGTGCCCACCAGGACTGGCCCCTCAGGAGCCCCCTGCAGAGTCCCAGGACCACGCTGATTCTGGCTGCTCCTTGCAGGTGAAGAGACATGTGGTGGTGGCAGACCAGTACCGGCGAGCCAGGAGCAATGCACAGACATCCGTGGCCGCGTCTGCCTCAGGACAGCAGCTCAGCTCCACTCCACAAATGCCCCAGCGCTATGCCAAGCAGTGGTATGACCAGCAGCACCCCACCTTGGCATGTCCCTTGGATCCCCCAGCCCGGCTGGGAAAGCCTGACCCTCCCTCCCCACAGGGCTGAGCTCATTCGTGGGAAGCACGGGGTGGAGATCACCTCAGACTATGACCAGGGCAACGGCAATATTCGCTTCCCGGTGGTGCCGGGCGAGCCCCAGACAGTCGCTGTCCTGGTGCAGAACCGTGGCACAGAGGTGGTGACACTGCAGCGGTTCCAGGCACAGCAGCAGGCACGGGAGCTCTCCTTCACCGATGAGCAAGGGGCAGTGCAGGGCCAGTCCCTGCTGCTACACCCAGGTAGGGTCCATCCCGTCCCCTGCCCCGTGCCCTGCCCCACACAGAGGATGCAGGACCCAGCCTCACCCTTCACCCGCAGGTGGGATGTACCCCATCCAGGCGCGGTGCCTCACCACCTGCAATGGGCACTTCAGTGCTGTGGTGTCCTTCGAGTTCACCAAGGAGCCAGACGTGTCGTTCAGCATCTCCCGCTATGTCGCTGCCGTTGCTGAGAGCCAGCTGGCCAAGGACCTGGGGCCCTCAGCACCTTTCCAGCCCTACGAGGCCAGCCTCCAGCACCATGTCACAGTCATCACTGAGGATGGCATCCCCCCTGACAGGTATGTGATGAGCTCACCTGCTGCCATCCTGAGCAGAGGGGCCCAGCCTCTTCTCCAGCCAGGACAAGGTTCAGCTCCTTGACTGCCTGGCACCACAGGACAGTGCTTCAACCCTACTCCATGGCTGGTGACAGTGGGGCTGGGGACACCACGTAGTCCCTGAGGCACTACTGTCCCCTCCACCAGCTCCCTGAAAAACGAACTGGAGAGGGAAATCCCTCTGGGCACCTACCAGTACCCAAAGAGCCTCAAGAACACGATCCTGCTCGGACCCAACACCAGTGCCAGCTCCAGCTGGGCTGCCATGCGGTGAGTGCCAAGGGCTGAGAGCAATGCTGAGGTGCTCCTTGAGTGCCAAGCTGTCCCTGGGACGCAATGACATTGCTGCTGCCCTCAGCTCGCTGCTGGAAGCACCTCTGCAGGCTGAGAACTACTACCAGAAATTCCAGCTGCTGCTGCACCTGGAGGAGATTCAGATGGAGGTGGATATCCGTCGCTACGACATGCAGGACGTGACCATGGTGCAGGAGAGGGCACTGCTGGTTCTCGATGTGCGTGGGAGCTGAGGGACGGGAGGGGTGCTGGCACAACACTGGCACTCCCAGTGTGCCTGGCATCACACTGGCCCTTTGGCACAGGTGCCTGGCGTGGCCGAGAACCGCCCATCCTTGCTGAGAGGGGACCACCTGTTTGCCCACCTGAGCAGCGAGCGGGACCACTCCCCGCTCATCCGCTACAAGGGCTACGTGCACAGCGTGGAGCTGGACAGGGTCAGGCTGGGCTTCTCCTCCAAGTGAGTGGTGTCTGGTCCCAGCAGCCTTTCTCAGAGATGCCAAAGGCCAGGAGTGGGTTGGAAAGGGCCAGGAGGGCATGGGACAGTGCCCCGTGCCCTGCTCACACCATTCCTTCCCAGGCTGCAGAAGAAGTTTGTGAAGAACCTGAAGTTCGATGTGACCTTCACCTTCAGCCGGCTGCCACTGCAGGTGCAGCACCGGGCTGTAGTGCTGGCCGTGCGCCCGGGCTTGTCCAGCCTCCTGTTCCCCTCCGCCTCCTGCCACAAGTCCCTCTTCTCAGGGCCCTTCCAGCCGCGGTGAGTCCCAGTTCTGCAGGTGGAGGCTCTGAGGGCCGAGGGGATGGAGGCCATGGGGCTCGGGCAGCGCAGCCTCTGCTCCCACAGGTGGTTTAACCGCAAGCTGGAGACCAACGAGGAGCAGTGCAAAGCTGTGACCCACATTGTGACGGGGGTGTCCCGGCCAGCCCCATACCTCATCTTTGGCCCCCCTGGCACTGGCAAGACGGTCACTATGGTGGAGGCCATCAAGCAGGTGGGTGGCCGGTGCCCAAATCCAGCCCTGAGCATTGCTGCCCATTCTTATCCGTGGGGCTCAATGCTGTCACCTCCTCTTCCCATCCAGGTGTGGACATGCTTCAAGGATGCCCATATCTTGGCCTGTGCCCCCTCCAACAGTGCTGCAGACCTGCTGTGCCAGTGCATCATCAAGGACATCGCCCCTCAGCATGTCTACAGGCTCATTGCCAGCTCCAGGAGCTACAGGGAAGTGCCCACTGATATCAGGGTAGGTCCCTGCCCCTCCACCCTGAAATCCTGACAGCACATCTGGGCTGACATCCCCCAGGATAATGAGACCTCACCCAATGCCTGTGCTCCAGCCCTGCTGCAACTGGGATGATGAGCAGAGCAGCTACGTGTACCCAAGCAAGAAGAGACTGAGCCACTACCGGATTATCATCACCACACTGGTGACAGCAGGAAGGTCAGAGGAGCTGGGATTGTCCCCAGCATCCGTGGCAGGTGGACCCAGGGCTGCTTTGCAGCCAGGCTGTGGAAGCAGACCCTCTGGGACTCAGCTGGGAGGGGTTGGAGGAGGACAGGCAGCAGTGGGGAAATCCCTTCTCTGTGGGAGGATGAGGGTGAAGGGTAGGAGGGGAAGGACGGCCAGGTGGGGCAGGAGGCTGAGAACAGCCTCATTGCGTCTCTCCTCCAGGCTGGTGTCAGCCAATTTCGCCCCTGGGTTTTTCTCCCACGTGTTCATCGACGAGTGTGGCCACGCGGTAGAGCCGGAGAGCATCGTCGCCATCGCGGGTGAGCAGTGCCCGCCTGCTCTGATGCCCCAAGGGCCAGCTTCTCTGCATGGCCTGGGGTCCTCCCGTTCCCTGCTGAGTTCTCCCTGTCCCCAGGGCTCCTGGCTCCCATGGATGAGGAGAACAACCCCAACGGGGGGCAGCTGGTGCTGGCAGGAGACCCCAAGCAGCTGGGCCCTGTCCTGACCTCGCCACTGGCAATCCAGTATGGTCTGGGTGAGTAGGGGGAGGAGTGGGAGTGCTGCCGGCGCCCCACGGGGGCTGAGTGGCCTTGTGGGGAGCCACAGGATATCACTGGGCACAGGCACCTCGCTGCTGGAGAGGCTGATGCTGCACAACCCCTTGTACCAGAAGTCGAGTGGAGGATATGACCCACGGTTCATCACCAAACTGCTCTGGAACTACAGGTGGGGACAGGGATAGTGCAGGAAGGGGTCGAGCCCGGCAGGGATTGGTGACCGTGGCGCTCCAGGATCTGTCCCCCAGAGCCTCAGAGTGCCCAGCTGGTGTGGGAGATGGGAGGGCACCTGCTGTCCTGGGTGCACGGTGCCCAAGAGGGCTCTGGACCCACATGGCACCCACCCTGGCATGGTCCTGCCTCTCCCAGGTCCCACGAGGCCATTCTCAGGATCCCCAACGAGCTTTTCTATGACAACGAGCTGAAGGTGTGCAGGAGCAACGGGCTTGACATCCGGAATCTGTTTTGTACCTGGGAGGAGCTTCCTAAAAAAGTGAGGGGCGCAGGAGGGACGGACCAGGGGGTTCCCCGAGGCACAGGCAGAGCAGAGCCAAATGTTCTCCATCCCTAGGGCTTCCCCATCATCTTCCATGGGGTTTGTGGGGAAGACCAGAGAGAGGCCAAGAGTCCCTCATTCTTCAACACGGCTGAAATTGAGGTCCTGGTCCACTACCTCAGGAAGCTGCTGCAGAGCCGGGGCAGGGGAAGCTGCCCCAGTGTGTCCCCCAAGGAGATCGGCATCATCTCTCCCTACAGGAAGCAGGTGAGGGACACAGCTCTGCAGGCAGGGCAGAGGCAGAGCAGAGACCTCCCAAGGGACAGGGAGCACTGGGATGGATGGGCTGGGACAGGGCTGGCACAAGGATGGCCCTGTGCAGGCTGGATTTTGCCTCATGCCTCCACTCAGGTAGAGAAGATCCGGAAAGCCATCACCTGCCTGGATCCCGATCTGCAGGAGCTGCCGGACATCAGCCAGCTGAAGGTAGGTCCTGGGCATGGAGGAGAGAGGAGCACACCATGCCACAGGAGGAAGGAGCCCTGACAGCCCCAGCCCAGGGGTGCTCCCGGCCCTCACGTGTTGTCCCTGCCCCAGGTGGGCTCTGTGGAAGAGTTCCAGGGCCAGGAGCGGCCGGTGATCCTCATCTCCACGGTGCGCAGCTGCAGCACGTACATCCAGTTCGACCAGACCTTCAGGCTGGGCTTCCTCAAGAACCCCAAGGTACCGCCCGGCCCCGAGCAGACCGCTCTCCCTTGGCATCCCCCTCTGCCCTGTGGTTCTCACGGGCAGGTAGAGCTGCTCTGGCTGCTCATGCCACCAGAGCTGCCTGCACCCCGCTGGGGCTGCGGGACCATGAGAGGTGTTGCAGCAGGTAACGCCCTCTTGCTTGTCCTCTTCAGAGGCTTAACGTGGCCATCACCAGGGCCAAGGCTCTGTTGATCGTGGTGGGCAATCCTACTGTGCTCAGCAAGGACCACCACTGGCTCAGGTGAGCTGCTCCTGGCCCCTGCCCCGTCCTGCTGCCAGCACGTGGTGCCAGGCCGTGCCCACTGCCACAGAGCAGCAGGGCCGCTGCCACCTCGTGCCCACGCTCCCCTCGCTCTGCACCTGCAGGTTCCTCAGGTACTGCAAGGAACAGGGGGGCTACACCGGATACCCCTTCGAGGAGGAGGGCACAGCTGAGGACAGACTCGCCAACGACCTGCAGGCACTGCAGCTCAGAGTTTAGCACCCAGGTGAGCAGAGCTGGCGGCATGGCCAGGGTAACAGCTGGGGCACTGGGAGGCTTCTCCTGCCCCAAATGCAGCAGGACTTAAATCAGTTTTTGCTTAGGCCTTGCCTGTCTCCATCTCAAAGTCAGGAGCCAGCTCTGCCATGAGGTTTCTCTGCAGGAAATGCACCTGGGAAGGGAGGAGAAGCCCCATGAAGGTGCATCCCCCTCAGCCTGTCCCAAGCCTGCAGCAGCTCCTGCTTTTTCTGTCCCAGTCCTGGGGTGCTCCATGCATCCCTGTGGAGATGGGGCTGAAGTCACAGGAGCAGAAGGTGTTGCCAGCCTTTGCTGCCAGCCACGAAGCCCACACCAGCACCAGACTGGGGCAACTCTCCATTTTAATAATTTTTTACATGGCTGTGGCAAAACTATTCTCTGTGACTGATCTCACCATTCAGTGAAAGGCTTAAGCCTGGAGGCTCTGGCCTCCAAAGAGCATCACTGGGTGCACAGGGGAGCTGACTGCTGCTGTGATGGGTGACTGGGGAAGGCAGGGACCTGGTCTGGGACGGGTTGGCTCAGCTCTCCTCTGGGCAGCTGCCTGGCCTGAGAGCTGGCATGGCCGTGCAGACACTCTATTTCCCTCAAATAAATGTTTAAAGAAAAGCAGTGTACTGTTGAGTCCTAGGTGGGCCTTGCTTACACAGACAGGGCTTCAGAGCAGCATCAGGCTCACTGCAGCCCTGCCCTGAGCTGCTCCAGAGGAAGGATGGCTCCAGCAGTGATGGCAGTGCCCAGCACCCAGGGACTGGGTACAGCTGGGAAGCTCCTGCCTGCCCCTTCTCATGTAAACTGCTTCCTGGCTGTTTTGCAAGTACAGGGCAGTGAGCCCTGATCCTCCACCAGCAGCTGAAGCAACAGGGGCTGGGGCCAGGCAAGTCCCCACCCTGCAGCACACAGCCCTGAGCCTGGGCAGGAGCCTGGAGCACTGAGAGGCACAAAGGAGAGCCACAAGAACGCCACACAAGCCAAGTTACAATTACTAAAATACCAGTTTGCATTTATTCTCCCAATTATGCAGTTGGTTTAGTGCTGCCAAGCCCGCGGCCGAGGCAGACTCGGAGGCGGCGGTGCCGGCAGAGCTGGGCACAGTCCCAGGAGGAGAGCTGAGCTGCTGGCAGCAGCTGGGCCCAGCTCTGCGCAGACAGGGCTGAAACTGCCCGGGCAGGTCTGTAACACGGCTGTGTGCTGCCTGCACGCCCAGCAGAGCAGGCACAGCACACCACGGGCCTGGCACACCCCACACGTGAGCTGTGACCGGCACCTCCTGCTTCTGTGGCACCTGCCCAGAGCTGGGGAAAGAGGGAACACCCCAGCAATGCCCGTGGGAAGGGCAAAACCAGGGAGCTCAGTACAGAACGGGGCAACACGGGGAGCAACACGAGCACCGGCCCGCGGAGAGCAGCAGGTGCTGAAGGCACTGGCCCCTCATGGCCCTGGAGTGTCACAGGGACCCCTGTGAGCACGGGTGGCACTCTGGTGCAAAGGGTGCAGGGCAGGTGGTGGCACCACGAGGTGCGGCTGGGGCTGGGTGCCAGCAGTGCCCCGGGCAGGGCAGGCAGTGCTGCTGCCAGCGGGGCTGCTCACAGCAGCGGGCAGCCTCGGCGCTTCTTGTTCTTGCGCACCTGCAGCCCAGCTCGGGTGGCCATCTCAAACACCTCCCGCACCCCCTCCTTCGTCTTGGCCGAGCACTCGAGGTAGCCAAAGGCGTTGATCCTGTTGGCCATGTCCCTCCCCTCCTCTGGCTTCACCGGCTCCTAGGAAGCAATAAAAACAGGGTTTGGAAACACTGCCAGAACACAACAGCGACTGCCCTTGGGGCGTGCAGCCCTTCCAGCCAGGATCTGGTGTGGGCAGAAGTGGTTTGCTGGTTTGGGGACCCGGGGCTGTCCCCACCTGCTTCATCTTGGCCAGCTCTCGCCGCGTGTGCTCGTCGTTGCGCAGGTCCTTCTTGTTCCCCACCAGGATGATGGGCACGTTGGGGCAGAAGTGCTTCACCTCCGGCGTCCACTTCTCAGGGATGTTCTCTACAACAGGCACACGTGGAATCCTATGAGCTGAGGGGCTGCTGCCCCACAGCCTCCTCACAGAAACCAGCCCCAAGCTTTTCCCGTTGGAGCAGGGAGAGCTCGCCCCACAGAACCCCCTCTCCCACCACCTCTGCCCAGTCTGCAGGCTGCCAGCATTTCCCTGCAGTGCACACAAGGCCGGGGGATGAAGGGAAGGCTCTGGCATCCTCGAGGGGCAGCTTGGGTGCTTCCCAGACCCCAGGGGGTTCAGTAGCAGCACCGAGTCCCGGGGGCCCCCCGTCCCTACCGAGGCTATCAGGGCTGTCGATGGAGAAGCACATGAGGATGACGTCTGTGTCCGGGTACGAGAGGGGCCGCAGCCTGTCATAGTCCTCCTGTCCTGCCGTGTCCCACAGGGCCAGCTCAACCTACAGGGGACAAGGACACGGCTCAGGGGCTCTGCAGGTCACGAGTCACAGATTTGTCTTCCTCAGGTAGAGCTGTGCTCTTCCTCAAGCTGGGCCAGGCTCAGGGTGACCCAGAAATGCCGGAGCCATGGGCTCCTCTGTGCGCTGCAGCTGCATCCGAGCACACAGAGCAACGCCAGCAGCAGCACTGGGCAGTGGCACTGCCAGCAGGGTACACGGAGCCAGGGGGACAGGAATGGCAATGACCCTTACCTGCTTGCCATCCACCTCTATGTCAGCAATGTAGTTTTCAAACACCGTGGGCACGTAGACCTCGGGGAACTGGTCTTTGCTGAACACGATCAGCAGACATGTCTTCCCGCAGGCACCATCTCCCACGATCACCAGCTTCTTCCTGATGGCTGCCATCGCTGTGGGGACACGAGCAGGTGAGCAGGACAGAGCAGCACGGGCACTTCGTGCTCCTGGCCCCCAAACTCCTGTGCACAACAGCCTGGGAGATACAGGCACAAGCACCTGGGCACATCCCACTGTGAGTGGCAGTGACTGACAGGACAGAGGGTCCCAGCGCTCTGCCAGACACCCCTCCAGCTCCACACACTCCACTCATGGGCACCACCAGAACTGGCCTGACTGGAACCATCCACACCCAGCTCTGCTGCTGTGGCTGGCAGAGCCACCCCAGCTGTGGTCAGTGCTGGTGGCTGCACACAGGGACTTGTGGGAGGTGACAAACCTCTCTGCCTGCCCCAGACATCCAACCCTCCCTGGGTTTGCTGTGCTACCACCCAGGCAACCAGGATTTTAGACAATCTCAGAGTTCCATGCACATGCTGGGTTTATTTTAAATTATAAATTCTTCAGGGCAGAAACTGTGCTTCGGATTTCACCCCAGCATGCTCACCAGACCCTAAATAACCTGATTAGCAGCTGGAACACACCAAGCCAAGCTCCTGGAGGTCTGGGCAAGCAGGACCTCTGTGCCTGGCACCCAGCACAGGCTGGCCCTGTCCCAGCCTGTCTGAAAAAGGAGCCTTTGCCATGGAACCAAGAGAGCCGAACTGGCACTGGCAGTGGGAGAGGCTGCCAGTCACACTCAGCAAACAGAGCTGAAACCCCACACAAAGCAGGCAGCTTTCTGCCCCACGGGAAAAGGACGCAGTTCTGCAAGGAAAACTATGCCTTTGCATCCCTCACTTTCAAAAGGGGTTTACAGCTGAGCCTGAGAACCAGCCAGGACAATGCCACAAAATGCCTGGCACAGCATCTGAACGAGGCATGAGAAAATCAGCCATAGTGGGATCACATCCCTCCCAACCTTGTGACCAAAACCTCTTTTCCATCCCCAGATTCCCAGTCCAAAGAGCCTGTCCTACTCCTCACACACCTTCAGCACATCACCAGCTCCCTGTCCCTGCAGAGATCCTGGGAATGACACAGATTGACATGTCAGGGTTTAACCCCTGAAAATTCACACTGCCCTGGGGAAATTACAGGTGACCAAGAACCCTCTCCTGAAGGCAGGGATGTTCCATGCTTTCCCCCTCAGCCCTATCCCTCTCCAAACCCTCTGCCCAGGCAGCAGGGTGGGAAGGAGCCATTCATGCTGGGAGCCCATGGGAAGAACACACACACAGCAATGCTGAGGCACTGAGCTGCAAGCCCTGGGAGTGGATCGGGCTGGATCACTCCAGCATCACCTTGGGAAGGCCAGAACATCACAAGCCCTTAAGCAGGGCTCTCACACTGAGCCTCACCAAAGGCCAGGAATCTCTGCCTGGCCCAGGGATCCCACCCTCACCCAGTGCCAACAGAAGAGGGAGGAAAAGGGTAAAGCAGGACTCTGGCTGCATCACAATTAGCTGCAAGGAAAGGATTAGGAAATGAGCCTGAAGGGCTGACTGGCATTCCAAAGGCAGGCTGCAGACCTGCTTGTCTCATCCGTGTGCCTGGCAGGTCACCCCTGTCACACAAAGCCCGGGGAACCACCCCAGTTTCACAACTCACACTGCCCGATGGTTCGGGCAAAAGAGAGAGAGTTTTCACCCATCCCAGACCAGACCCTGCTGTAGCCATGGATCTTTGTAGGTTCCAAGCATTTTGGCTCACAAGCTGAGGCAGGAATGGGTCATGGCTGCTGAGTGCTCTGGAGCTGCTAATAAAAATAGAAAGCTGGTACTTGTAAGGTGAGAAGAGTGAGAATCAAGGGCTGCATCCGGGAGAAGGGACATTCCTCAGCTGGGATCCTTGGTGTCAGGCACACATCCCACTGGAGCAGCATGTCTACAGGAAGGTGAGCACATTTGTGCAACACTGAAGTCAGAGAAAAAAAGAAAAAGGTGCTCCAAAGGGTCCCTTTTAGGAACCAGGGGCACCTTTAGGGAAGCAAGTGCTGAGAATAGGGGGGGAACAGCTCCTGTCCCTACTCCTCATGCCCTGCTGCTCCAGCCTGCCCAGCTGGGCCAGGCAAACCTACAGTCCCATGGAATCATAAAGGCCCAAAGATGTACAAGTCCAACCCTTGTTGCAAACCATCCTTCTTGTCTGACCAAAGGCTCGTCCTCTCTCCAGCAGCATGTCCACAGCACAGAAAACAGAGCTCAGGGAGAAAAAAGCCTGTTTACTTGGACACAAAGCTTCTTTGCCCACAGCAAAACATGATATGCTGCTTTGTGACTCCCTATCTCCAAGAGCAAAGGCAGTTTGGGCCGTGCCAGTATCTAACCCACAGCACAGGCAGGTGACAGCATCTGCAGCGTGAGGAGCAGGAGATGCCCAAGGACACAAACAGGCAGATGGACACCAGGATCTGTCTGTGCCCAGTCTGCAGGCACTGGGCTGGAACCAAAGCCAGCCAGAGGGGCCCTGCTCCTGTCCCCGTGCTGCCCTGAGACTGGCACAGCAGCTGACCCAGTGCTGCCCTGGGATGGCCCTGCCCCTGCCCCAGTGCTGCCCTGAGAAGGGCTCTGCTCCTGCCCCAGTGCTGCCCTGGGATAGCCCTGCTCCTGCCCCAGTGCTGCCCTGAGAGGGGCCCTGCTCCTGCCCCAGTGCTGCCCTGGGATAGCCCTGCTCCTGCCCCAGGGCTGCCCTGAGAGGGGCCCTGCTCCTGCCCCAGGGCTGCCCTGGGATGGCCCTGCTCCTGCCCCAGTGCTGCCCTGAGAGGGGCCCTGCTCCTGCCCCAGGGCTGCCCTGGGATGGCCCTGCTCCTGCCCCAGTGCTGCCCTGGGATAGCCCTGCTCCTGCCCCAGGGCTGCCCTGAGAGGGGTCCTGCTCCTGCCCCAGGCTGAGCACTGTCCCCCGCCCAGGGCTCCTTCCCACGGCTCCAGCCCTGACCCGGCGCGGTGCCCAGTGGTGACTCAGAGGGCAGAGGCTGTCCCCACCCAAAATCTCAGCACAATTCATTCCATTACTCAGGAGAGCCATCCAGAAATAGCCCATTACTAATGCAGAGCTGGTGTGCAGAGGCGAGCAGGGTAAGGAGGCTGAAGGGCTGTGAGCCTGAGGGGTCGGCTGGGTGCCCCAGTCCTGCCCTGGACCCAGCGGCTGGCACAGCACCAGTACCAGATGCCAGCAGCTCTCTGTTCCAGGAGAGATGAGCTTCTTTGCCAGGGGATGCTCCTGTTGCCCAGCAGGATGAGGCTAGACCCTGGGATGAGGATTCTGGTTGCACTGTTGCCAGATTATGAGCAGATAAAAAGAGTGGAAAACATGAAGACAACTTCATGAAGACAAACAGGACAATCCCAAGTACAAATGCAGAAGAATTAAGTGGGAGCAGCCCTGAGAGGAAGGACTTGGGAGTGCTGGTGGATGAGAAGCTCAACCTGACACAGCAAGGCCCCCGTGTGCAGGACTGATCCCCCAGCGTGGGCAGCAAGGCAGGGGGGAGCCAAGCACCCCAAAACACAGCCAGCACTGCCCAAGCACGCTGGCAACCCACACTGGCAGCTCCTGGGTGTGAGCAGCACCCGCAGGGCCCCGCTGGAGATGCCTCCTGCTCATCCATGGAGAAAACAAAAGGGAGCAGCAGCTGTGTGCCAGCATTTTCCACTGCCAAGCCCACAGGGCTCCCATGCCCACCCCTGCACCTGCTGTGCACTCACGCTGGGCCCCCACAGGGACAGCAGTGGGTTTAATCTGTGCCACCACTGCCAGCACCAGCCAAATCCTGAGCAGGCATCTCCTTCAGCTCACCAAAAAGCTGCAACACGACCCCAGATTGCTCTGCTCTGCTTTCCAAGCAACTGCTCTAAAGGCATCGCCATAAAATCAGCCAGGCTGCAGGGCAGTCCTTGTGTTGCTGGTCTCTCCTAGCTTTGTGCCTCAAAATGTGCAGTTCCTGCTGAGCAGGATATAGGGAATTCCTCTGGCAGCAGGATGTGTCCATCACCCAGTGTCTGCTAAGGGGAACCAGGAATAGCAGAGAAAGATGTGAATGCTTTGAAGGGCTCCTACCAGGGACAGAAATCTTTCAATGAACCTCCTTGGCCAGACTCGACTTCCTAGAGGTAAGAGAGGGGTTTTGTTCTAAAGCAGAAATTGCCAAGCAGTGCTGAGGGCCCCGCCCTGGTCAGACCGGTCACACCAGGGATCACAGCCCTGGCCAGAGGCACGGCTCTGAATTCTGGGCAGGGCTGGGGGGAGAGAGCTGTGTTGGGAGCAGCCCCTTGGCAGGGACACCCCACAGGATACCCCCAGGGCTGCGGGGCAGCTCCACTGCAGAAATGCTTTTAGCAGCTTGGACTCACTGGTACAATGATAAAACAAGTAAACTTCCAAATTAAAGCCCCACGGGAATGCCCACTGTGGGGAATTTCATTTGCTGAGACACCTAAGCCATGGCCAAGGTAGTACAGGACAAGTGTCCCAGCCACTGCAAGCACCAGAGGGACTCCTACAACAGAATCATGCAATCATTAAGGTTGAAAGGCAGAAAAAATTTCCAAAAAGGGCTGGAAGCAAACAGAGATGCTAAGGAGAAGTGCAATGGGCAGGGCAGAGCGTGAGCTCCTGGATATAGACCTGCTGTAGATATAGACCTGCTATATCCAAACAAGTGATTGTCAAAATAGGAGCTCAGCCCAGTGCTCAAGTTTTGACCTCACCCATTTTTTTGGACATATTCTTTGGGCACAGCCAGGCAGGCTGGGCTTAACACACACTCCAGTGATAAAGGGCAACTGTCCAGACTCAGACCCGGAGCAGAGTGACCAGGCTGGCTCGTTTTCATTGCTAAATCCCACAAAAAACATCCACAAGCAAAACAGAGAAAGGAACTTGGAACAGCAGAATTTGAAAGCCTAAACAAAACTCAAACCACAAGTGTTTGAACACTGAGAAAAAAGCTGCCTGCCCTTACCTCCTTTTCCAAAGGACATCATGCCATGTTCTTATTTTACCTCCTGCAGCAGTGACAGCCTTCCCAGCCTCACGGTAGCCGAGTGTCTTGCTGAAAGCTCCAAATGACACGGCACAATCTCAGCAGATGCCTGTGCCTGGGCAACACCTGCCTGCCCCAGCGCCGATCAGCATTTGCTAACACAACTCCTTCTTTTCATGTCAGCACACCTCTCCCGTGCAAACGGCAAGGTGGGAGCTGAGCCTGGGTAAACGCTCCTGAGAACCTGTTGGAAGACAGGGACTTGGCTTATTTTCCACTTATACATTTACCCAGAGAAGCTGTAGCTGTCAGGAGCCTGGATGCAAGGGAAAATCTACAAAATCCTTTGCAGCCTCTACCTGAGCTGAGGAGGAGCTGGACATAAACGGAAACTGTTTGGACACCAAAAGCACTTGGCAAAATAGAGACAAAATGCAACTGGTCCCCATGACACACAGCCAGGCAACCGTCCAGCTCCAGTCTCCAGCTTCCCCTGGAACCCTTTCCCAGGGATGTCAGCCTGGGGGCTCAGCCAGGCCCCTGCTGCCACTGCCCCAGGAGGATGCAGCCCAGGCATCACACAGGGATCCCACTCCCACTCTCCTGGGCTGGGTTTGGGTCCCAGCCCCTCATGCAGATGCAGCCCAGGGATCCCGTTCTGTTCTCCCGGGGCTGTGAGAGGCTGGGCTGGGTTTAGGGAGGCTGGCGGCCACTGAGAGGCTTGGCTGCCAGACTGCTAGCACTGGAAAAGGCCACGCAGTCATGCTTTTGGAATGCTCCCCTGCTCCTAAGACATTACACAATTATTTCCCCTCCCCACAAACCCCCCTAATATAAATGTTTAAGAATGAGCTCAGCAGTAGGGAAAGGGAACTTTTTCCCTCTTTCTGAAGAAAACACAGAATGGCCCATGCATGGGCAAGGCTGTACATGGGGACACTGCTGGAGTGGGATTGTGGAGAGGGATGTGGGATGGGGCAGCAGCCCCCAGGCTCTCACCCCAGGTCAGACACTGCCTGGGAGACAACTGCAAGTTGGGACCCACAGCCCAAGGCCACCCTCAAGGAATGACAACGCGCCCTGACTGAGGCACAGCTGACCCATCCCTCGCCACGCCGAGGGACCCCCGCCCCACCCGGTCCCGCCGCACCCCCACCCAGCGCCTTGCCGGGCCCCCCACCCCTGCACCGGCCCCCCCTCTGAGCCCACACCTCACCAGAATCGGTAACCCCACATCCCACCGGTAACTCCAGATCTCAATCCCTCCAAACCCCACGAGTACACCCTGATCCCAGCTCCCCCAAGCCCGCCGGTCAGCACAAAGCCCTGTTTCTCCAGACTCCGCCAGTAACTCAGACCCCATCACAACCGGTAACCCAGACCTCCGTTCCGCCAGACCCCCGCTCCGGCCCCACTCCTTACCAGCACCCCCCACGGCACCAGTGTCCCCCTCCCCAGCCGCCCCCTCCCCGCTCGGCTCCCCCAGAACCGCACCTCTCTCCGCCGCTGCCCCGTCCCGCTCCGGCTCCGTCCCCGCGCGGCTCCGGGCACCGCCCCGGCCGGGGCCGCCCGCCGAGGGCGGAGCGGGGCCGTGCCGAGCCGAGCGGGGCCGTCCCGTCCCTTGATGGGCTGTGCCGAGCCGTGATGGGCCCTGCCGTGATGGGCCGTGCCGTGATGGGATGTGCCGAGCCGAGCGGGGCCGTGCCGTGATGGACCGTGCCATGATGGGCTGTGCCGAGCCCTGCGGTGCTGAGCCGAGCCTAGCCGAGCCGAGCCCTTTCCAGCACTGCCCCTGCCCGGCTCCGGGACCCGGAGCCCCCCGGTGTTCCCCCCGCCCCGAGCGCGTTTTACCGGTTCAGGTTCCCCAGGCCGAGCGGGGAGGGGGCGGCCCCAGCTGCCGGGGGGGCTGAGCTGCTGCCCTCAACCCCCCGTGCCAGGTAATGCCGGCAGCAGAGCCCGCTGCCCACCGCGACAGACACAGGTGGCGAGGGACACGCCTTGTCCCCAGGGTCCCCTCCCGGGGCGCCGGCAGAGCGGGGCTGTGCCCGGCTGTGCCCGCACGAGGGTGACCCCGGTGTGCCCCGGCTCCCCGTGCCCACCGCGGGACCCCAGGCGGCTGCTCCCCCCGACATCCAGCTGCAGGGCACGGCTCCCGTCCCTCCGCCAGGGAAAGGCAGCCCCAGGAGCCTGGCCCGGACCCAGGCTCATAAACCACTGCTATTTTAAGGGCTTGCAGACTATTTTTCTATATTTATCAAGCCCCAGGCCAGGAGTTGGTTCCAAAGGAAATGTTTCCTTAGTAAAAAAGGGAACCACAGAGGAAGCTTTAAATGCAGCAGCCACTGCCTCCCAGTCTTATCCAACAGCCGGGCAGTGACCTGGAAAAGCAGAGCCAGTTCTCAGCCACCAGCATGAAAAGGAATGTGCCGGGGGAACAGGGCTGGGCAAGCAGTGTGAAGGGAGCATCAGGGGTGCCCGTCGGGGGGACGTGGGGATGTTTCCAGCAGGCAGCCCGCCCTCGGGGCAGAAGCAGCTGCTGCTTGAACTGCCGGGGAGGGACAGTGACATTCCTCAGCCTGCCCCACTGCCTCCCCCGCAGCCAGGACAGCCATCGGCCCTTTTCTCCCTCCTATTCCGCGTGTGGTGCTCCTGTTCCTGCAGGACTGGCCATTCTGCTGCCTCCCAGCAGACCCAGGGCTCCGGGTCCCCTGAGCTCTGTGCTGACACTGGCAGCGCACCAGTGCCTCCCGCTGCCCACTGGATGGACGCTGCATGGGCTCTGAGCAGCGCCAGGGGCAGATGGACAGCGCACACATGGCTCTGCCTGTTTGCCTGCCTACATACATTAATCAGAGCTAATTGGCTTTTCGGTAAGTCGTCTTTGCAGGAGCTCTGCAAAGAAAGACTTTGAAGTAGGACTGCGAGTGGCAAAATCTTTATTTAAACACACAGTGCTACACAAGGACAGGCTCCCGGCCCGAGCACCACTCCCTGCAGCATGGGTGCCAACAGGTCCATATCTCGTGTGTAACTTTCACTTTCCATTGTGTGCACCCAGTTTATTTACATCTCGCTGGTTACAGGACACACACAACATTCACTAGAGGTGACACTTGACAAGAGCTGGCTGCACCCAGTGACAGGATGGTGCCACAGAGCCTTTCCCAAACAAGGGACCATGGCCCAGCTCTCCCCATCCCCACAGGGCCAGGATGGGACAATCCCTCACAGTTCAGGACTCTGCAGAGGTCTGGGAAATGGATGCTCCAGGTTAGAGATGTGTGTGATGCAAAAATCCAGTGCAGACACCAACTGCTCAGCTCCCCTCTGCACCAGTTCTGAGACCATTAAGGAAAACATGGGAGCTGTCTTTCCTGCCCTGGTCACACCAAGCTGCTTTTACTGTGGGTTCCCAGCCCAGGGCAAAGCAGATCCAGTGCAGTTAAGCTGTTAAGCTCACCTGAATAGGGCTGCTCTGTGTGAGGCTGCTAACTCAGAACCACTCCAAAATATACACATGCATTCACAGGCTCCCCACACCACGAAAGGATTCAGACATTTTCCAGCTCAGCTCTGCAGTTAATAAATAATTGGCTCCAGAAGCACTGCAGTGACCCAAGCCAAGAGAGGACAGGGGTAGAACCTGTGGCACAGCCAGTGCTGGTGCAATTGCTTGTCCCTGCTCAGGGCTCTGGGTGCACAGCAGAGCTTGGTCCCTGCTCCAGTCTCCCTGTCTGGATACTGAGGCAAAGTCCACGACAGAGTGAAGGTGTGAGGGGCTAAAAATTGAGAATACAAGGTTGGGATGGCCATTGTGGGGCCACAACTGGACTTGTGCCAGGCTTAGCACTGCCCAGCTGCCTGTGGGGCTTTACTCCCAGTCACATCCCACCTGAGCCCCAGCTCCCACCTGCAGCAGCAGCTTCAGTGTCACTGGCCAGAGCATCCCAGGGCAGGAGACAGGGGGTGACTGCAGCAGGTATGAGTGCCCCAGCAGCCCCATGGCTCTCACACAGGGCTGCAGCCAGCACAGCCATGGCAAGAGGCAAAGGACATGCTGAGGAGCCAAGGAGCCTTCAGGCTTTTCACAGCATTGAGAAAGTAGCAGCATAAAAACACCCCTCAACCCCAGTGTTCACACTCTATCCAAGGCCTCTCCGTCTCCGCCTGGGACTGGGATGCAAGCCGGGGAGGGGGATGCTCTCGACAGGAGCACAGATTGACGCTCCAGGTTTCTTGCTCTTCTTGCAGCTGGCTCAAAAACAAGTGCTCAGAGGAGATGTGGCCCTGAGGCAGCCTCAGTGTCCCACTGCACGGTGTCTCCATGCAGGCAAGGTGAGCTGCCCCAGGCTCACTCAGCATCACGTGTAGTTGCCGGGGCCACCCAGGGGGATCACAAAAACAGAGATGTCATCACCAGAGCCCAGCTTGTCATTGGCCAGGCGCCAGCCACGCTCCTTCAGCACCCCCCGTGAGCGCACCACCAGCTCCTGGGCCACCATGGTGTACCTGGAGGCACAGCAGAGCACGGCTCAGCACTGACCCCTGACGCAGCACCCTGGCAAGGAGGGACAAGCCAGAGGTGAAGGAAGGGGTGCCATGGAGAGATGCAGGCTCAGATATGCACATGCAGGGGAGCAATGCACTCCGTGGAGCCCAGAGGGATGCGTGGCCACAGCACTGCTCCAAGGAGCCAGGCCAAGGGGAGGTGGTGGAGTGCACGGCATGCCCGGCCCCCGGCCCACATGCAGCTCACCTGCACGGGTCGTTGGGCTCATAGCTGGTCAGCACCTCCATCACCACACCCGCCACCTCCTCGTCGTTGGTGACATCCCAGAGCCCGTCGGTGCCCAGCACCAGGACATCGTCAGGGCAGTGCTCGTACTGCGTGAGGTCATAAACTCTGACCTGGCAGGAACAGGGCAAGGCACGAGGGTGAGAGGCAGAGGGGCAGAGGGGGCTCCTGCTGCCCTGGGCCAGATCTCGTGGATCTGGGCCTGCCACAGGGCTCTGGCCATTGCAGGGGCCCCTGGGTGGGAAGCTGCTGGCAGCCAGGCTTACCTCTGGGAAGCAGGACAGGAAAGGCTTGATGTGGATGTTGGAGCTGAACACCTTGAGGTCGTGGTCTCCCAGGCCTCTCGTGACCCCAATCGTGGCCATCATCCGAGCCTGCAGAAGGGTGGAATCAAAAGAGAACTTTAGGCAGCTTTATTTCCAGTTACATTCCCAGCGGAGAATTGATGATGACAGCACTACCAAAAATGGGCTGAAATCCCCCAAAACAGTGAGAGCAGGCAGCAAACAACCCCTGCCAAGCTTCTGCCACAGTACTTTACCTTTTTGCCTTCCCCAAAGATAAGTGGAAACTTCAGGTCATCCTCTTCTATCTTTTTGTAAGCCCTGGTTAAAATAAGCCAGAGACGAGGTGTCAGCAGGTGAAGCTTCCAGCACCTCCTCTGACCACCTGGCTCCTGGGTGCCCAGTGTAGCAGAGCCCCCAGCCCATGGGATGGGATGCCAGAGATGAGCAGCCACCACAGCAGGACCCCAGTGCCACTGGTGGCTTGGGGCTTACCAGCCATTCATGTTCTGGTCCCTGTAGAGCATCTTCTTCCCCAGCTCCTTGGGCTGGATCCTGCGAGGGAACTCCAGGTGGGTGAACTCCTTCCCCAGCAGCTCGGGCCTCAGCAGTGCCTGCAGGAAGGAGTGTTGGCTCAGCCACAGGGCTGGGAGAGCAGGAGCTGTGGATCCAGCCCTGCCCAGATCAGGGTCTGTGGATCCAGCCCTGCCCAGAGCAGGGTCTGCGGATCCAGCCCTGCCCAGAGCAGGATCCACCATCCGCCGGGACTTTGGCTACAACATCCCGTGGTGGGATAATCTCAGCTGCTCTGGAGCCACTTGAATGGGTGCTGGTAAAGCAGCTTCAAACCACCCACCTGTGCTAAGCCAGAGGGAAAACTGGAGCTGAGGACAGCCATGCCAGCACTCAGCAAGAAGGTGAAGCTTTTGCATAGAGAGTTTGGGGAAAAAAAAGTGATCAAACAATCAAACCCCAGCAAATTCCAGGAGAAGCTGGAATTTGCCCAGAAGTCGTCATAGCTGCAAAGCTCCCAGGATCCCAAGCTCAGTGCAGGGCATGGCACTCACCCCAGGAAAAGAGTGATGGGTCTTTTCTGAAACAGAGTCCCAGCTGTGACCATGACAAGGGACAAGCAGCAGCACAGAGCCCTACCCAGGGCAGCTCATGGAGCACAGTGTGGAGGGGACCAGGAACAGGGAGTGCTGGAAAATGCTGAAGGGGAAAGAAAAGCAGGACGAGAAGAGGAGATCCCTTGGGAAGATGGGATGGCAGGGGGTGGGGGCAGAGGCATGGAGACTCCAGCCCATTCTGGGGGAGCCCTGACCGCAGCCTCAGCATCACGTGGCAGAGCAGCCTGTGCCTGTCCCCAGGCTGTGCCCTGTCCCTCGCAGCCAGCTGGGGAGGATTCTGATCACAGCAGTTCCCTCCTCTCGGTCATTCAAAAATAGATTCCAGAAAAAAATGCCTCAATGTTTTTCCAAGTACATTGCAAGCCAGGAAATTTCATCCAGCAAGACCTTCTCCAACACAAACTGCTCCTCCCCTGTGCTGCCCTCAGAGAGGTCTTTATAACCTTAAAGAGTCTCCCTGGGTGGCACCAGCGGGTTCATCCAGGAGAAGGACGGGGAGCTGTCAGGGCCAAAGACAGAAACCTTGGCGCACATCAGCTGTGACTCTCCAGGGAGCAGCCAGGGAAGAAAGTAGGACTGGGCAGGAGCACTGCAGCTCCTCTGACACAGCAAACCAGGGCTCTGCCAGCCACAAGATGCCCCCATGCCAGCTCCCTGCATCCCAGGGCCTCTTCCCATCCCAGGAAGCAGCCTGGGATGGACAAGTACCAGCAGCAGGTCCCCGCCATGGGGCTGCCCTCGGGTGCAGACCCCACCATGGCAGCAGTCCAGCAGGCAGCACAAGGGACTGGGAAGAGGCCAGGAGGTGTTTCAGCAGGAATGAGGTTAGAAGAAAGGTCTTTCTTACTAAAAACTGCAGCCTCTGCCTCTCTGTCTCTGGAGTAAACTCCCTGGACATTGGAATGATTTCCCCATTACGGATGATAATGGCCCTGCAATGAAACATGGAAGGATGAGATTAGACAGAAGGAGACTTGGCTGAGGAGCTGAGCCTGGCTCTCCAGGGCTGATTCCCAGGATGGTGCAACCCCTTCCCCTCTGCTGCCCCCCTTTCCCAGCCTGAGGTGGGGGCTGCTTCCTGGATTCACTGCTGCCCCTGGGCAGGGCATGGCATCTCCCCCTCCTGTGCAGGAGAGGGGCAGGGAGGAAGGGGAAATGGGAGAGAAACATGGGGCAGAGAGGAATGAAACAGACCAAATCCAAGGACAGAATATGGTTAGAAAAGGAGCAGCACGAAGGCTGCCTTCAGAGGGGAGCTGCACACAGCAGGGGCAGAAACTGCCTGCAGCAGGAGAGCTACACGTGCTCACCCCACACCAGCACTGCCACTTGCTGCTGGGTCTGCTCTTACAGTTTGATGTCTCAAGAAAACATAAAGGTCTGATTATGAGATGTCTCTGGATGTCATGGTAGGCCCAAGGATCCCCAACACTGATCTGGTGGCTGTGAGTCTCCTGCAATGATGCAGGGCCAGGCTGGGCTCAGCTCTGGCAGTGTCTGACACCTGGGAAGGCAGCACAGGCTGTTCCCCAGAGGCACAGCCACAGCCTCAGCACCCTGTGCATGCTGACATCCTGCATGGCTGGTGCCTGGCTGCTGCTGCCACGGAGGGGGGCCTGCACCCAGAACGAGGGCTCTCCTCCTTCTCTGTCCCAGAGCTGGAAGCACACCCAGCCTCAGAAAATTGACCAGAGCCTGTATTTGCTGGTCTGACATTGCTGAGGACAAGGTAACCTGTAGTAAATACCCAGAGCAACTGTAGCTGCCCCATTCTTGGAAACGTTCAAGGCCAGGTCAGACAGGGCTTGGGACAAGCTGCTCTAGTGGGAGATGTCTGAAATGGCAGGGGGTGCAACAAGATGAGCTTTAAGGTCTTTTCCTACCCAAACCATTCTCTGATCCAATGATAAATACAGGGCAGTTCAAACCAGCTTCACCTGCAGTGTCACCTTTAGTGTCAGGTGGACCTTTTGCCATTCCTTGGGGCTGTGGGCACACTCAGGGGCAGTTAGAGTAGCCCACCCTGGAAATACACACAGCAATTAAAGTGCTTGTGCTCCAAGCTCCCACTGCACACAGATTTGTGTCCTGCTCCTGAAACAGGTCATTGGTATGAAGTGTACTCTAAAATGACTTCTTGCACATTTTTGAAAGCTTTGCTGAGTGCAATTTTCACTCTCCAAGCTGCAGCCCAGGCCAGTGCCAGCAGCAGGGGCCAGGGTGCCCAGAGCCATCCAGGTAGCAGAGAAGATGGAAAGAAGGGAGCACATCCCAGATTTTGGGAGGCAATTCTACAGCCCTGTCCATGTACCTGGCAAGCACAGAGATCACAGCAGAGCACACTGTCCCCAGGGCATGGAGCAGGCGGGGGATGACTCTGCCCAGTTCTGCCACCTCCACCCTCCCCTGGACAGGGATGGAGCGGGGTGCTCCTCACCAGCATCCCTCCGGCACCACCCCACTCTCCTGGGCAGAGCTGGGGGCTGCCCTGCGGGGCTGTACCTGCTGTCACCAGCGTTGGCCACGTAGAACTTGCCCATGAGGTAGATGGCAGCCAGGGCACAGCAGCCCCCAGGCAGGTGCTGGGACGCGCGCTCCCGCTCGATCTGCTCGTCCTGGGGAGACACAGAGGGTGAGGGCAGCCCCAGAGAGCACCTGATAGCACAGCTCCAGCCAGGGCACCTTTCCCCACACTGCCACGGAGAGGCTGCAGGGCTTGTGGGGCTTGTGGGGCTTGTGGGGCAGCCAGGGATGTGGCTTCACTGGGGCAGGGAAGAGCCAGACAGGAGGGGAGCAGCTGGGCCTCCTGGGACAAAGTGTAGGGGAGCCTTCTGCACCACACAGGCCCCGAGCCCAAAGCCTCTGCATTCTGAAAGCTCAAAATGCAGAGCAGCACAGAGCCCTCTCTGACACCACCATGCTTGGAGCCCTCCCTGCAGTCCCCAGAGCTGCCTTTTACCAGTGGGGTCAAGTTGATGCAGACACAGACAGCAAAGAGGGGCTCTCAGGGGGTGCTCTAGATGATGCTACAGGCAGAGGATCCTCACCATGTGCTTGAAGGCATTCTCGATGGCACCGATCACCAGGCTCTCATGGGACACTGCTTTCTCCAGGTGAAACCGTGGCACAGCATCGCTGGGGACCTCCCCACAGTCCTCTGCATTGGACATCTGGTTTGTGTCTGCAGAACCGCTCTGTGTGTCATGTGGGAGGCAGATGGGAGGTGGGGAGGGGTCCTGCAGGATCTCCACGAGCTCCCGGAGCTGCTCACAGATGTGCAGGTGGAGCCTCTCCGATGCCATGACAGCAGCACCGCTGCCTGCATGGCCATCAAACAACGCCCAGTAGTGGAAATAAAAACCTTTCCTGCCCTGCCGGGAGAGGACGGAAAGCTAAATGAGCCTGCAAGGAAGGAGATGGCATGGGGAATTGAGAGCAGCTGGCCAGCAGCTGAGGACAGTGAGACGAGTCTCACAGGTCTCAGTGCAGGCAGGAGCAGTGTGGGCAGCTGACCAAGGGTGCCTGGACACAGCTAAGCCCTGGCTGGAGCCCAGCCCTGTGTCAGACGCCTTGTGCCCTCGGAGGCAGCACGGTTCCAGCACAGCAGCCACCTCTGCAGCCCACTGGGGCACGGGGGCCACGGCTCTGCCTGGGCCAGCCCTGGTGTAGTCACACAGGGATGGAGCATGGGAGGAGAAGGGCCACGAACCAAGGGAGTCCCCAGTGTGCACACATGGCCACGTGCCCCATCTCATGCCCTGCTGCTGGGCACCTTCCCGGTCGTGGCCCTGCTTGTGAAGCACCAGGCTCTCACCCCATCCAGCTCCCGGCTGCCTTCCCTGGATGACAGGCAGCCCCTCGGGCTGGGCCTCTGCTCCACAAACACCACCTCACAGCACGCCTGGTCCTCATTGTGCTGGCTCTTCCCTGCGTTTATCACCCTGCCAGGAGGAAAAAAGGTGTAAAGACCCTTTCTTTCACATCCTGCTCCAGCAAATGCCATCCCCCAGCACCTCTTCTCCCCACCCCAACCCTCCACTCATGTCCCCGTGCCCCCAGAGATGCAGGGATGCCCTGCACAGGTGCTCCTGTCCTGTCCCAGGTGCCTCAGACCAGTTGTGTGGGCTGATCTGGGGCCAGGAGCAGCACTGAGTCTCACCCACAGCTGGGTCCAGGGGGGAGCAGTTGTCCACACACCTACCAGGGGAGGTGACCAGAAACAAACTGGGTTTGCTGAAGGTCCCTGGACTGCCCCAGGCAGAATAACTGCCCCAAAGCCTGTACCAGCCTCAGATATACACCCCTGGGACACAGAGAGAGAATCACAGCCTCGCCCACATCCCATCACCTCTTAGGGGGAGCAGGGGGCTCAGGGAAGGAGGGGAGAAGGTGATGGTGATAAAACCGGCAGAAATTTTGCAAAAAGATTCACAGTGACTTTTCCCAGCCTGAGTTGACACAGCAGATTTCAGGTCTAGATTGCAGAACCTGCTCACAGGAAGAAGATGTAAACACAGCAGGGTGATTTTTCTTCAGGCAGACTTCCCTAGTGGTTTGCAGAAAGAACTCTTGGGACACCAAAAAAGAGACCTTTTCACTCTGGGTGCTCCTACCCCACTATCTCCAAGGGAAAATCAATATCCCATAAAGCTCTCTAGGATTTCGGGAAGATCAGCTTGAGGATGGAATTGCGGGAGTGGGCTGACAGCAATAAGCAGCAAAAGCCTTCAAAGTCTGACCTTCCCCCCCAGTTAGGGCTGAAACTCGCAGTTTTTAGTGAGTGAAAGAAGTGACAGACAGGTGAAAGAAGACGACAGTCAGGTCCTTGAAGGGAAAGTCTCAAGGAGCCTGACTCCCAAGAAATCCCCAGCTCCCTGCTCCCCACGAGTCCTGCCAGAGGCGCCGCAGCTTCCTCGCCCTCGGTACCCATCGGTGACAGCGGGTGTTGTGCACAAAGCGCAGAAAACAAAACGAACAGAAGAACCCAAACCCCTCGGGGATCGGTGAGAGCGCAGCTCCGGGCTGACGCGCTGCCATCACGGGCACCCACAGCGCCCGCTCCTCGCTGCTGCCGCTGCTGCTGCTGAAGAGGGACAGCCGCAGCTCACCGCCCGCCGCGACCCACTTTCGCGCCCGGGCTTCCGTGCCGAGCGGTGCCATCCCTCCCGCCCTCCCGGGCCGCGCACGCCGCTCCCGGCCCCGCTCACTCTGCGTATCCCGTGCTCCAGGGCAGCCGGCGGCGCCCGTCGCGGGGGCTCTGCACCGCCCGCCCCGTGTGGTCGTCGGCGCGGCGCAGCTCCTCGGGAGTCAGCTGCAGGAAGGCCGGCCGGCAGAACGCGGCTGGCGGCGGCGATCCGCGCCCGGCCCCGGCCCCGCCGCCCCGGCCTTCTGCGGGGGGCTGCGCGCCCGGCCCCGCGCCCAGCCCCGCCGCCAGCTGCGCCACGGCAGCGCGCACCCGCAGCAGCATCCCGCGCCGGGCCGAGCCGAGCGGAGCCGAGCCGAGCCGAGTGGAGCCGGGCCGAGCCGAGCCGAGCCGAGCCCGCCGCCCCGCCCCGCCTCCCCCCCGCCGCGGCACGGGGGGGGAAGCAGGCGCGGCAGCTCAGCCGCAGCGGGTACGCGCATCTCCCGCAGCCGGCGGGGAACGAGCCCTCCTGGGTAAAGAACTCCCCGCCGTTATCCCGCTGCCGGCGGGGAATGAGCCCTCCCGGGTAATGAACCCCCCGCCGTTATCCCGCAGCCCGGTGGAGATGGAAGTCGAGCTTTCCCGGCGAGGGACCGGCACCCAGCCGGGAGCCCCGGGGACACGAGCCATCCCGGCCAGGAAATGCTCTGGGAAAGTCTTTTCCCGGCTGGAGGTGGGGCTGCGCGGAGACGGGCTGGCCATGGCCACGCGTTCTGCCCACAGGTGAGTTTCCTAACTGGATCGTCTCGAGATTCCAGCGGAGCCACCTATTCCGGGACAACATTCCCGTCCAGCACCAGGCGCTCTGTCCCCCGTGTCGCGCTCCTCAGCCCACGCGCGGCCGTCCCGAGCTATTAATAACCCGCAGCCTGCGGAGCAGCAGGGACGCACCGTGAGAGCGCTGAGAGCTGAACCTCTCCCTCCCTTTCACCCAGGATGCTGCGCTCCAGCGTGAGCAGGATGCGGATTTAGCTGATGCAGAACAACACACCCTCCCTGGCTGGGAGGGGAAGAGTCGCCAGCTTAAACACCATCGCTCGCCCAGCCTGACCTTAGCACCTCCCTGCCTCCTGTGACAGCAAAAAAACCCATTAAAAAAAATGCTTGCCTACTGTAAAGGAAAATTGAGGCTGTTTCTTAAAATTCGTGCGCCCCAGTGCCTCAGTTTCACAGAAGAACCACTGATTCCTGTCAGCACGGGGTTTTTGCATTGTAAGTTACAAACAGAAGCAGCACTGAGAAGCCCTCCAGGCTTTAGTCATCTTCAACCAGAGATCTTCAAACTGTACCAGATTATTAGGATCACAGCACAGAAGTGACTCAGTGGTACCTGCATTTCCACCTTCTAATCCCAAGATTTAAGGTCTTCAGTACTCTTTAAAGCTTTTTCAGTACCCTTCAGGACCTGGTCTAGTGGGCAGCATCCCTGCCCACAGTGGGGATAGGAACTAGGTTATCTTTAAGGTCCCTTCTGGGGGCGTTAAGCACCCTTCTGGATCTTTAAGGTTCCTTCCAAACCAACCCTTCCAGCCTGAGGCCAACACCCTTCTAGCTCCTCTCCAGCATTCATGGGTCCTCTCCTCAGCTCCTGATGCCTTCCCCTCACAGCATCCCTGTCCAGCTGCTGGTCATGCATGGGGTGCTCTTAGATATTCTGAGTGCAAAATCACGGTGTTATTAAGGCTGAAAATCACTGGATTCTCCAGGGAATGTGTCTCTCTGCTGTGGGACTGCCAATCTGCCCCGTACTGCTGAGTCACCAAGATGCTTTCCTTGGAAAGAATGAATTGGCAGTTTCCAGACTGACTTCTGTGACCCTGCTCGGTATTTGTTGTTTCCGTTATGTTGAGCACAGCATGGAAAGAATGGTCTGACAAATAAACACATTTCTGCAGGAATGCTCCCTGAAACAATGCCATGTTAAAGACTGTTTTCCAAGGAAGAGGGCTCCATTTCCCCCTATTCATCCTGCCAGACAGATTCATGTAAAGTTTTCTCCTTATCTGCAGGCTGATGTTCCTCTTCACAAGGTTGCCTGGCACAAGGCCTGGGGATGCAGATGTTGTAGGCTGAGTCAGACTAATGCCAATAAACAGCCACTTCAGGTGCCAGCAGCTCTGCCCTTCGCTCTCCCCATCCCTCTGGGGGTCCTGCCTGGGATATTCATGCTTTCCTGTCTCCCCATCTCACCCAAAGTTACCCCTGAGCATGGGGGTGTCAGGTCCTCACCTTCCCTGGACACAGCTTCATGTGGAGCACTCCAGCATGCTGCCATGATAAACAGTGATTTTAAAATCAGTAACACAGGAATTGGTCTTAAATTATGCTATTTTAGTTAATTTCTCATGTAACTGCTTAGCATCAAAAAAGCCTTTCTAAGTTTCCTCTTTCATCTATGCTGCTGAGCCCCAGAGGAGGTAGGATGGAGCCAGAGATATTTCTTTGTGAAAGAATGACATGTTGGTTGCATTTAAGCCAGAACAGAACTAAATTAAACATCTAGATCATAAAAGTACCAGAGGATGTTTTAAAACAGGTTCTTTGCAGCACTGCATTAGTTGACTGTAGAGCCTGACTGTGTAATGAGTAATATATTAATTTATAATTAGCATAGTACAGTGAAGCTCAGCAAATAACTCTGTGCACTCTGGATAATTCATCAACAGAAGAAGTGGTTCTTAATGGTTTCCAAGGTTTGTATGTCCCCTGTAATTGGGAAGTTCAGCATTTATTGTTATTTCTTTGAAGGGATAATTTGATTGCAAGCACACATCTTTATTCCCTGTCTGTTTCTGCTGGAGTGCAGAGAAGCCTTTGGAGCATTGCTGCTCTGGGTATCTCTGTGACCTCTCTGCAGGTGAGCACATCATTGTTTTGCAGAGCAGATGACCTGGATTTGGTGCAGATTCTCAGAGGGTTTTACCCATTCCCTGCTGCAAAGGGGAGGGAGGAAGGGGGCACATTAACCTCCTTGGGTCACTTGGCTTTTCCCCCTCTGCAGCTTCAAAATCTTCCATACAATTTTCATATCTCTCAAGGGATCTTCATTCACAATTCTGCTCTCAAAGTCTTCAGGAGCCTCCTGGTCTCATTTAATATTACCTGACAGTAGAAATACAGAAGGAGAAGAATAGATGTATTACAGTAACACTCGCTGGAATTTATGGAGCCTTTGGGGAACTTACTTTTTAATTTGGATGCTCAGACCCACATTCCAGAGGATGCAGGGAGCAGGACCTCTCCCTGCTTTTGCAGCAGTGCCCAGAGATCCTATCCCTGGACTGCTGTTTTGGCAGGCTGGGAATCTGCACTGAAATCCCCTGTTGTCAGCAAAACCTTTTGAAAAGGGAACAAAATCCTCAGATGCTGGTACTCGGTGCTGAGACAGCCTGGAGGCACGGGGGCCTCGTCAGATGAAGGAAATAAATAAACTTAAACTGAATTAAGATCATAATTCAGTGATCCACTGAAAACAGGGTGTGATAAATCTTCCCCAGGAATAAAATGTCAGGAGTTCTGCTTTTTCCAGCTTTAATAAAATAATTTGTACCCTTCTGCCTATTATCAGCTGCAGATAAGGTGATTGCACTGAGCATTAGAAGCCTTCTAACATGTGCATCTGCCTTTGCATGACCATTTGCCCCTAACCCTTCTTGTAGCCCAAGCCCCAATCCATGTGGTTTCATCCTGAAAAAGAAAAAAAAGCTGATTGCTCACCTGGAAGGTACAGAAGGATTCCAGGCATGTAGCAAATTTCTTACATGGGAGCAGGATTTATCACTAAGGATACATCAGGAAGTGTTGCTAGGGTTTTCTTGGGCAGTTCCTTTCCAAACTTGGCTTGTTATGGATACTGGAAACTTGGGTGCCCTCACCCAGTAAAGTGCTGGGCTCCTTGAGGAGTCACAGCCAGGGAAGAGAGCAGGCTGAAGGCTGGGCTGGACACTCAATAAGAAGTCAGGATGATGGTGAGAAGGAATTTCTGTGTTCACTTCCAGCTGAATTGAAATTAAACCAGTTTTACTGAAGTCTTAATTCCTCCCCTGCATTTAAATGCTGTGATCTGGAAAGCAACAAGTTTATATTTCTGTATCATACATCAATAAAGAGCTAGAGTTTTGTACACTTCCTTATTAAATAATCTGGCCTAATTTAATTGGAATTTGGCTGGTGTGGAAAATAACTCTGATTTAATTTGCTCTTGATTGTTCCACTAAAACTTTGTGATCTGAAAGTAGCGTGTTTGTATTTACTTATCGCAGCACTAGAGACCTGCATTGGCAGGCTCTCGATCAAATTACCTGATGAATATAAACAGCAGATTTAATTTAGTTTCATATTGATTTTTGTCATTATTATGAAAACCCTCTGATCTGAAGAATGAGATGCTTGTATTTCCTTAATATCTTATTACTGGGGTTCAGGTTAATCTTGTAGAGCTTTTCCTTTTTCTTTTGAGTAACCAAGTCTAACTAATTGGAATTTAACATATGGCAATATTGACTCTATAAAGGGGGAAAAGGAACTCAGTTTCCTAGGGCAAAATAGCAAAGCAACCTAATCTTGTCAGGGGCTGGGGTACTCTCCCCTGGATACCTGTGTGCACTTTGGGGGTCGTGGGTGCCCCAGGAGCTGGTGAGTCCCCTCAGGACCTCTGCCTTGCCCTCTGTCTGGTGCCCTGAGGAGCTGCCAGTGGTGCCCACGGGGCGCTGGGCAGGGACCCGCCGCAGTGCCCTTTCCAAGGGCTGGCTTCTGGCCAAGGGAGGGGGCATGCACAAAGGCTTTGGGATCCCATGGAAAGCAAATGGCTGGGGGATTTGCAAACTGCCCACGTGTGAGTTGTCTGAAGAGCTGCTGCGCACCTGTAACTCAGCTTGGCTTTGGAAATGATTCCACGCTTCCAGCTGAGTGTGGGGTGGAAGGTCCAGGTGTAAGCAGTGAGCTGTCTTCAGAAACCAAAGGCTTTCATCGATGTGCAAATAGCTTTGAGCAAAGCACCAAAAATGAGTGCCTGGAACTTCAGCCTCTCATCTCAGCTGTGCTGAGGTTGCAGGTCTAACTCTTGGCAGGAACTGTGAAAATTCAACCTTTGCCCTTGCTGTTTGTTGGTGCTTTAAAGCCTGTTGCCGCCCGTTGCGGGCGGAGCCATGCAAGCTGTGCCCTGGGGGCGCCAGGAGAGAGTTTCTGGACAAACATGGAGCTGCCTTGGGGAAAGAACTGGCCCAGGCTGGTGTTGTGGTCCCAGGTGTTGGAATCCCCTGTGTCAGGGACTGTCTCCTGCAGAGCCCGATCCAGGCTGTTCCAGGAAAGCTGAGTTCTGATGGTTTGACACAAAAGACAGGCTCACATTTTGAGGAGAAGAGGGCTGCAGGAGTGAGTCCATCTGTCTGTCTGTCTATCCCCACACCATCTAGCACCCCTCTGTGCTCGCGGATCCATCACACCTTTTTTGGCAGGGAAAATTAGGTTTTGGGTAAATTAGCTCTGACCAGGCTCATCTTTTGAGAAGGAGAATGCCAGGGCCAGTTATCAGGCTGTCTCTCCATCTGTCCATCCCTGGACCGTTCCATATCCCTCGGAGCTCACGGGGGCCATCACCCCCCTCTTTGTTTTTTGGGGGGCGGGGGGGATGGAAAGTGGTTGTGTGTGTAAATAATTTTTCCCGTTAATTCTCTCTGTTCTCCCTGACAGCCTTGACGGGCGCCGGGGCTGACCGGGGCGGGGCAGCGCCCTGGCGGGCGGGGGCGGCGGCGAGCGGCTCGGTGCGCAGCCGGTGCCGGTGCCAGCCCGGGATCGCGGGCCGGTCCCCGGGCGGCAGCAGCAGCAGCAGCAGCAGCAGCAGGCGGCGCTGCGCCCCTTCCCGCCGGCACCGGCTCCGCCGGGCTCCGCTCGGCTCCGCGCCCGCCGCCCCCGCCCAGCCCCGCGCCGCCGCCGCCGCCGCCCGGCGATGCCCGCGGCCCCCGGCGGCTGCGGCCCGCGGAGGCGGCGCTGACCGGGCAGAGCGGAGCGGAGCGGCCCCCGGCCATGGGCAGCGTCGGCCCCCGCCCGCCCCGAGGCCACCGGCAGGTACGTGCGGAAAGTTTGGCGGGGGGAACGAGACAGCGGCCCCGGGGCCGCTCCCGCCGCGGTGCCGAGCGCCGCTCCGAGGGGACGCTGAGTCCCGTCGGGGCCGGGGAGCCGCCGGGATCGGCGTGCCGCTGGCACCGGGATGCCGGTCCAGGGCTCCGCCGTGGGGTCCGGCCCTCCCGGCTCCGCCCGGCCGCCGTGCGTCGCTGCCCGGTCCCCGCGTGTCCCGATCCCCCGCCGGGGCTCCCCGGGGCCGGAGCGGGGTTCGGGAGGGCCCCTGCAGTGAGTTTAACGGGACCGGCTCTGCCCTGCGCCCCGTTACCAGTGGCTCCGACAGCAGCGGCGGCCGCCGTCCCTGCGGGCTGAGGGGGGATTCGGAGCCGGCGGGGCCCGGTCCGGCCCCAGCTCGGGGAGTGGGCTCGTCACGGATGCTGTTTTGCCCGAGCTGTGAAGCTACCCGCCTTTCTGGGAGCCAAAGCGCTGCCGGAGAGATCCCAGATTCTGCAGCCAAGGATGCTCCGTTGCTCCGGAAGGGCAGTGGCACTGAGAGCCAGCTGCCTCGTGGGGTGGCTCGAGGGGCACAGGATGGGTCAGATGGCCCCATCACCACGAGCAGAGGCTCAGGGGCTCGCAGGAGAGCATGAGCTGCACCAGTCCCATTCTGGAGTCGTGAATTTGTCCATGCTGTGGGTGCCAAGGCAGGGAAGCAGCAATCTCCTCCTCCTGCTCATCAGCCATCCCTTTTGCTGCAGAGGGCTTGGGGGGCTGCTCATTCGCCTCACTAGCACCGTGGGGCACTGGACCCTGGCTGGAGGGGCACAGTTCCACATGGGGCTTTAATGGAGCAGGAGGAAAACGTCCATAGCTCCTGTTACAGGCAGAGTGGTCGTTGTCTGCGAGGGCAGCAGGGAGCTGGTCCTGTGTTGTGTCTGTGCTGGAGAACCTCGATGAAGCTCCCATGGATGATGGCCCATGCCCACATGTGCCTACAGGGAGGGACGTGGCCCTCACAGAGGAGCCATCAACTCTTGACACTCTGGTTGCAACTGAGATTGACAGTCCAAGAGGCTGGGGAATTTGATAGTTCTTTCAGGTCCCAGCTCAGACCCAAAAGGCAAAAGCAGCTAAAAAATGTTGGTGAAAAAATCCACAAATTTCCAAACAGCACATAACAGAATAGAGAATACCAAGATCTTCAATCAAAATTAAATGTTTTGACATGCCAGAACACCACTCTTCATTTCACTGACATTCCAGGCTGAAAAATCTCAAGTCAGACCAAACATTTGTAGTTGTAATCTCACGACATTGGAGGTTGATAACTGTCAAAACAGCAGTTTCTGCAGAGCTGTGTTTTCTAATGGGAGTTTGGGCATGAGTGGGAGCTCTGAGTGCCTGTGCCAGCATGGAGCACTGGGATGCACCATGTCCTCCTGCTCCCCTTGTACTCTCCTGGCCCCCAGCGTGGCTCCTGCTCAGCTCAGTGGTTTCTCTTCGGAGTGTGGCATGGACAGTGTGGATTGCATTATTGATAACACTGTAATTTATTTATGCTTCCTTGGCTATAGCAAACAGCTCAGCCTTTCTGAGCTGAATATACTTTGCACTGGGAACGTGTTGCTGTCCCCTGTGGGGTGGAGTGGCCAGTGGAGTGCTTGGATTTTGGTCCAGCTGAGAGGTTTAGGAATGTCTCCTGGAAACTCACATAGCCTGGAGGGTCCCATGGGCATGAGCTGGGGATGGGCTCCTCCAGAAGGACTCTGGTGTGTGCTGTGGGGCTCAGGCCTGGTGCCCAGGCACTGGGCTGTGCTCCCTGCATGGAGCAGGAGCTGCAGCAGCAGCCAGGAAACCAGGGTCTCCTGATGGGGACCTGGCTGCTCTGCTGGAAGGTGCATGGGACGTGTGTTGGCACTGGGAACTCGCTGTTGCAAAAATTGCAGTAGCATTGTGTCTGCTGTCCTCACATCTGGGCTGCCAGCTGTGCCCCATCATGGGCCAAGACAGCTGGGACACAGCTCCTGCTGTGTGTGCCCCACTCCCTGCTGGGTGCAGTGCTGTGGCACTCACTGCCTCTGGATTCAGGTGAAGGACTGAGCAGCTCTGAGAGAGCTGTTTGCTTTGCCATTGAGCAAATAGTGCATGCTTTGAGCTGACATCCATATTTACGCAGTGGGCTGTCATGTCTCCAAAGGGACTCCAGCAGCACCAGCTGTTGTATGATCTCCCTCTGAGAAGCTTCATGCAGAGCATATTGTGCCAGAACATCAGACATCACCTAAATATGGGTTTACAGGAGAGAGTCTAGAGTCCCACCACATCACCTTGAGGAGCAATGGTTTTCTTGCACATTGAGCCACACTGGATTCTTCCTGGCAATGGAGGGGCTGGAGCAGTGGGCAGGGATGGAGTCAGGACAGCATGTGGGATGCTGCCAGACACTCTTCAATCTGTTCCTGGTCCAGCTGACCATCCCACAGCATTAATTATAAGCATTTCCTTACCTCTAAATTATCTTTTAGCATAAAATATGTGGTTTTGTCAATCTACCTTTGGTTTCTTCCTGCGCAAATGTCAACACTTTTGATGACATTTTCTGATTTTTGTTTTCCAGATGGGAGAATCAAAGTGCAAAATATCACTTTAAATCACCAATTCGGAATGAAGCATTTTTCATTTTGAAATGCCAGTTTAAAACAGGAAAATTCATTTTTAAATGCTTCCAAACAAGAAATGTCCTTTTTACCACTTCAAATCACTTCATTTTGATTAAAAATGTCAGCATATTGTGTGTGAAGAAGCATCACCTCTTCATTAGAGGAGTCAGTGGTTTCACTGTCTCATGGTCCGGAGCAGATAGAAATTTCAAACATGGTTGAAAATTGAAGATTTCTTCTCAGAGAGGTGTGGGTTTGTCCAGTGCACTGCCCATGGAGGGGACTGTGAGTGCAAGGTTGGCACAGGGCAGGGGCACCCCTGGCACCTGCTGCTGGTCCTGGCAGCACTGCCCAGCCTCAGTGTCATCGCCACTTGTCTTTGTGGTGTCTTGTTAGTAAGTTATGATCCAGCACTAAAATTTTATGGGGGACATAGTTGTTTGCTGGACATGGTGAGACCCCAGCAGGTGACAGTGGAGGCTAGGAGGTCACCATGCCACCTGGCAGCTGCCAAGCAGTGACATGGCTGTTGGTGCTGCTGCCTGCGGAGTGCCAGAGCTGTTCCCATCTGAGTGGCTGTAAATAGGGAAGAGAACATATATAAAGAACCCAGCAGTAAAATACAAAACCTTTTGGGATTTACATTTTTCTCTAGGGGCTTCAGATGGTGTAAGACTTGGCTTCTTCCCAGCATGTGCTGCATGGAGTGGGAGTGGTGCCAGTGTGATGCCAAGAGAGATTCTCAGTGTGTCCAGGGGTAGCTGATGCAGTTTTGAATGTGTGGTTGCAGGAATTTGGTGTCTGTGCTGGCAGGAGTAGCAGCCCCAGAGGAAGGTGATGCCTGGGAGAACAGACTGCAGGTCCTGGCACTGCCATAGGCTCTGTGTATCCGACTGGTAGTCTGCTGCAATTCCTGCCTCCTGTGGGTGCTGGCCCCAGGACATCCAGCGGGATCAGCCCATCCTCCTGTTTGTCAGCAAGTGCTTTACAAGTGCCAAGCCTTGGGCATCGCTGCAAGGGACCTCAGCGACACAAGGACAGTCACAGCACGTACCCACGCACAGACAAGGCAGAACCTGAAATGACTCGCTGCTGATCTGCTCTGGCTCTTCCCACACACACTGCCTGTGCATTTAGTGTTTGTCATCTGCTTTAATGACCTACTATAAAGGACCTGATTTTGTGCTCTCAGCAGTAAAAATCAGGAGCAGCTCTGCAGGTCGTGCTGTTCAAATGGGTGAGCAGGGCTATGGGCTGAGCCCCTGGAGAAGTTTCAGTGGTGTGATGGACACGTGCTCATGCACCTGAGAGTGTGTGTCCTGAAGTGGGGCTGGTGAAATTCCCAGGTGTCCCCAGCCACTCCCAGGGACACAGTGGCTCATGCTGATGGCAGGTATCACTGCCCAGGTCCTTCTTTCTCCTTTCAGATGTGCTGATGTCTGCTCCTTGCAAAGACCTCACCCACCTGAGGTTGGCAGATGCACAGATGTGACCGTGAATCACCAGTAAAAGGTAACCATCCCTCACCTGTACTACTGCTGGTGGGATCTCTTTCTGTCCTGCTGAGATGGCCTATGCTGCAGATGAAGTCTAAGGTCATCTGAGGGTGGTGGGTGAATCCCTTCATCTCCCAGGGCCATGTCCCCACAGCCAGATACCCCAGTGCTCACAACGTTCAGGAGTCATACCGGTGAGTGGATCTGCACCTCCCAGCCCTCCTCAGGCCCTCTTCCTCCACAAATCTCTTCTTGTTTTCGGTAGGATGAGTGAGAGAGATATACAGAGCCTGAGCAAATGGGTTTTCGTGCTCAGCCTCTGCCTCACCACGCTGTGGGGACGACTGACGCTGGCCTCCACGCATCAGCACAGAAGCCATTCAGGTAGGGGAGTGAGACCCTTGCTGCATGTGCCACATGCTCGTGCTGTCATCTGGGTCCCCATGACAATGGCAGTACTTTGGGGTCTTCATGGGATGCCTGAGGTGGGGGTTACGTGGGGATGAGCTGCTTGGTGAAGTTCTGTCTCCCATTTCTTGGTGGGGAAGGAGGAGTTCCAGGCTGTGGTGCACACCTGGAGCAGGTGGGCATCTCTGGGGACCAAATGCTGACAGCCTCAAGGAGCTCAGTTTCCATCCCTTTTCCTGGGGTCTGGGCAGCAAGGATGAGCATGCCAAATGTGTGGGGCAGCATCCAGCAAATGGACACCAAGAGGCACAACACAGTGCCACTGTGACAGCTGTTGGATTGGTGTTTGGAGTGTCCACATGTGCAGGAAACTGCCAGGACTGCTTCTTCAAGATGGGTGGGAACCTGCAGCCATAGCAGCTGCTGCTTGGAGCTAGAAGTTGTGAATACTCATTGTGGGGCATTTAAAACCAGTGGCTTGGTGAGCTGGGATGGTCTAAGGAGCTAAAGAAGGAATTTCTTCGTGTCTGTAGCAAAATCTGAGACACATATAATGACCCATTTGTACATCTGTACAGCTCCTTGGAGCACACTGGGAGGAAGTATGAGGAGGTGGATACTGGTGTTACTGGTGTTACTGGTGGAGCTGTGCACCTGGCAGCACAGGCAAACACTCAGATCCCAGGGCACCTGCTGTCTGCTTGATATGCCTCTGCTTGGAAAGGGCATTTAGGGGTTAATTTGAAACCATTCACGCTCTTGATTGACCCCACACCTAACCCTGTCCTATTTCTGTCATTTTTGCCTGACAGTTAAAGCAGTTCTAATCCTGTAATCCCCACCCGCATTGCTTAAAACCAAAACACATCTTCCAGAGTGCCTCCCTCACCCAGTCAGGCAGCAGCTACCTGCCCTTCCCTCCTCCTAACCCTGGATGCCCCATCCTTGGAAGTGCCCAAGTTCAGGATGGACAGGGCTCTGAGCAGCCTGGGCTAGTGGAAGGTGGCTCTGGTGGTGGCAGGCAGTGGAGCAAGATGAGCTTTATGCTTCTTTCCAACCTAAACTATTCTGTGATTCTAACTGGGAGAAAACTCTTCACTTTTTTTCTGGGATGACTTTTTTGGCACTGAATCAGGTCTGCCAGGGATATGGGCACTGCTGGCAGCTTAAATGCTCACTCAACCTGCCCACTCCCAGTGCCAGAGAGCCCTGCTCCTCCATGGTATTACTTTGTAGGGAGCTGCTTCTTTGAATTGTGTTTATTTACAGATAAAACCACCCAAAAATTATCAGTAGCAGAGGAATTGTGACCTCAAACTTAAAAATTTCTTGAAGAGAGAGTCCACATACAAACCCTTTGTTTGCTGTCCAGGGACACGTCTGACTGTGGCAACCAGGTCTGATAATAGAATTACAGAATATCTCAAGTTGGAAGAGATCCACAAGGATCATTAAGTCCAACTCCTAGCCCTGCACACAAATCATACCACGTGCCTGAGATCCCTTGTGCCCACCCAGCGCATGGAGATGCTGCTTTGTCCAAGCAAAGTGCTGCTTCCTGCAGAATGTGGTTGGATTTAAGGAGCCACATGAATCAAGCACGTCGTTTGGGAACAGAATAAGAGACTCCTTGGTGAAGAATGATTCACCAGCAGTTTAATCCCCTGTGTAACATGGTGAGGCTTCATGATGAGCAAGGCTGGAATGTCTGGATCCAACTCCCACAAAGGCGGCCCCAGCACCTTCTAAAGCTGATAATCAAAGAGCTGTCTTTGCCTTTGTGCTCATCACTCAACCTGAAGCAGAAGGAAAAAGGTGTTTAAGTCAGCTGGGATTTTTTCTTTTGGGAAATGAGGTTCTCTTGGCATTGCCTGACACTTACATGCATCCAGCTTCTCTTCATTTTGTAGCTCTCCACCAGCAAGCAGTATTTTACACTGAACATGTGGGGTTGTGCCCACGCTCCCTGAGATACTCAAAATGTGTCATTTTGGGTTATGCCATAAAAACCCCATGTTCTGCTGCTCATTTAAAGGTCAATCAGAGTAGGACAGCATTTTCATTTTATTTTTGCATGCAGGATTCAAAAGCTGTTTGCTCTTACAATTCTTCATGGTTCCATGAGATAAGCTGTGTCTTTTAAAAACGGATTCCAGTGGGGAAATACCAGTTAAATGGGAGGGAGAAGCATGCCAGAAGCTCTGGAACTTATCCCAGGCTCTCGGGGGGTTTCCTGCTGTCTGTGTTAAACACACCATCCATCTGATACGCATTTTGTTCCAAGTTTCCTGCTGCTCAGCAAAAGGAGAAGCAGCTGCAGGACCTCTGAGGCCCGCTGCTCACACTGCACGTGGGCTCAGCCTCTCTGCTCTCACTTCCCAGGCATGGGACATGAAAACCCCGAGTGGCAGGGCTGGGAAAACAGGTGGTGTGTAGGAGCTGAGGTGCATTTTGGCAGCTGGGATGGCCCCTACCTGACTCCCCATGGGTTCAAATGCATGGCCTGGGAAGGAGATGCAGTGTCCTGCTGCCAGGGCTGGGGTTGACTCCTGGAGGGGACAAATTTCCAATGGCATCATGTCCTAGGGCAGGGCAGGGTGCCAGATGGTCAGAAGAAAATGCAATGGGGAATGGTTTAAACTGGAAGGAGACAGGTTTTGGTTAGACGTTCAGAAGAAATTCTTCCCTGTGAGGGTGGTGAGGCCCTGGCTCAGACTGCCCTTGAACACATTCCTGGAAGTGTTCAAGGCTGGGCTGGATGGGGCTTGCAGTAACCTAGCCTGGTGGAAGGTGTCTCTGCCCATGGCAGGGCGTGGAATAAGATGATTGTTAAGGTCCTTTCCAACCCTAGCCAGGCTCTGATTCTACAGTTCTAAGACCTTCAGGCAAATCCCTGAGAGCGGGATGAGTCCCGATGCTGCGTGCTGCTTCTTCAGCTCTGCCATCAGTAGGGCCCTTGCTGTGGGGCTGTGTGTGCCCCAAGTGGGCTGTGCCAGAGGCTGGGGGGCTGTGCCAAGCAGTGGGGCTGTGCCAGGGGCTGTGGAGCCGGGTGTGTCCCAAGGGGGCTGTGCCAGGGCAATGGGGTACCTGCCCCACACAGGCAGCTCTGCCTGGGCAAGGACTCTGGGCACTGCAAACCCCACACTCAGCTGCCGTTAAGGCAGAGGGAGTCAAATTTCTCTTTATCTCTGAGCTGCACCTTTCCGAGCAAATTAAAAGGGCTTTGACACGTTAGCAAACTGCTATTGCATGGTTGTAATGACCGATTTCTCAGTTCTGCCTGGCTCTCCCTCGGCTGAACCTTTTAAAATTAGCTGGAAATGAGCAGCCGGAGAGCAGGACTGCAAGGGAGCAGAGGGGTTGCCTGGGCAGCCCTCCCGGGAGGAGCTCTGCTAATGAAGCTTTTCTGAAAATGAGTCAAACCCCTAACTACGTGGGAACACTGAGACTTGAGGGTGTAAAATTCCCTGGTGAGGTGCACGGGGTGAAAGAGTGACTCCTTGTGGTCTTGGACCACAGTGTGAGAGGAATGTGGGCTCATAGGCAGCCCAAGCCAAGGATCTCTACTTCCTCCTCAGATTATTTGAAAAATACCATGAAGCATAAAGAAGGGCAAAACAGTCATGTTCATTCTGCAAAGAGTTGCTTTCCTTTTCACTTTCACCGAAGTCTACCATTTCTGTATACAAAAAGAATAGAATTTATTATGAAAGCTAAATTACTATGGCATTTCAAAGAGAAGATAAAATTTGTGGCCAGAGATATTATTACAAAATATTCCATATAATAATGGTGTAATTATTATGGACAGAAATGAAAGTAAGGGTTCATTAAAAGAAAATGACCATGAAATAGCACTAAATGGAGTAAACTGGAGTCATGGTGATTGTGTAGCCCGTCCTGCCTGTGTGAGGTGGGAAGTGTTCTGAGCCGAGGGCATGGAGCAACCAGGAATGATGCCTGCTTACCTGCATACATTTTGGGATGCCACACTGCAGGAATACAGCTTCCCTGTCCTCTACCCAGCTTGGCTCCTGTTTGCTAGGGAATAAAAGATTGTCCCCAGTGACCCACAGGACGCAGGACGTGCCCATGTGTGGCTCTGCACTACTGCCCCAGTGCTCATTAAGCAGGACCTGCAGTCATCTCTGGGGTCGTGGGAATGAAATCTATCAGCCGTTTTTGGCTGATTTGTATTGTGCTTGTGTGGGCCATTACCCAGCTGGAGCACTGATTTGAGATGCTGACCAGCTCTAAACTCTGATCCCAGAGGTGATCAGCCAACACGGTACTTTTCTATTTTCCTTAATATTTTAATGGCACTGGGAGGGGGAGCAGCAGAGCAGCTTGAATTGCTGATGAACACCATGACATTTCTCTGCCGCTGCAGGGTGGAAACCTGATCCTCCTCCAGGGAGAGGGTGGGTGATGGCAAGGTGGAGGCACTGACTGTAGCTGTGGTCGGAAGGGATGGTGCTCTGCTTGAAGCCAAAAGCACCACAATGCACCATCCCCTCTTGTAGCAAAGTGCATCTCATTATCAGCTGCAATTAGCTAATGTGCTCGTTAGTTTCAATAAAGCTCTTGGCTCAGCCGTGGCAAGAGGGGATGCATTTTGGAGGGTACGATGGGTGTGAGGGCTATTAGGAGCAAGAGCTGAGATACGAGAGGTGTGGAGCAGGTACCAGCACTTTTCCTTACCCGAGGGCTGGTAAGATGCTGTGCCCAGACACCAGCTGTACGTCACCAGCAGGCCCAGGGGTGATTCCAGAGCCGGGACGTCGCTGCACATACCGGGCTCTCCTGTGCCTTGGTCACAGCTCACAGCAGCAGCGCTGCCCAGGGCAGCGGGCAGGGGATGGCCTGAGCTCTCTGAGCTCTCTGGGTGCTGCCCAGGGCAGCGGGCAGGGGATGGCCTGAGCTCCCTGGGTCCCACGGGCTGTTTCTCCTGCAGTGCACGTGGAGCCCGGCACGTGCGAGGTGATTGCAGCTCACCGGTGCTGCAACAAGAACAAGATCGAGGAGCGCTCCCAGACGGTGAAGTGCTCCTGCTTCCCAGGGCAGGTGGCAGGGACAACACGGGCAGCTCCCTCCTGCGTGGACGGTGAGTACCCACGGTGCAACCCTTCCTTTTCAATCCCTGACCTCATCTTCATGGGTTAAACAGGTGCGGGGTCTCCATGTCCCTCGCATTAGCAGAGGAGACCTTCCCTGGGATCCTGCAGCAGAGCAATGGGGAAGGGGGCACATTTTGGGGCACTCTCTCATTGGACACTCACTGGGCTGGTGTGGCTGTGATACTCCACTCAGTGCAGCCCTGGGCTATGTGCTGTGGGGGAGTGACGGGGGTTCCAGCATCACTGTGCTGGGGTCAGGTCTGCAGCACTGAGCCCTGCACATCTCCTCACCCTGCTGCCACTGTTGGAAGCAGGGATATGATTCCAGCCATGCAACACCTTTGCCTGTGAGGAGCACCAGGCATACAACCTGTATGTTTTATTGAATGCCATTATGTGCCATGACCAAGGAGCCATCAGGAGCACCACCAGCCCCTGCCAGCATGGTATTGATTTGCATGACAACCAGTGGCCTGTGACTGCAGTTCTGTGCAACAACAAGTAATGCCAGAATGAATTGTTAGGGAAGGCTCTTGTTGTCCCCAGCTGCTCAGGTCATATTGTTCCCAAATATAAGAGAGCCCACTCTGGTTGCCCAGACTGGAGCCATGAATCACAAGACCCTAATAGAGCAGAGTGGTAGGAGACAATCCCTTTGCTCTGTAAGTGGAGCCTGAAACGGGTTCTTGAACAGCACTGCTCTCCCTGGGAGTGAGGACACTGGGCTTTTTTTTCCTTGGGTAGTGAGAGAAAAGAGGGTGTTCTGGAGGCAGGTGGAGCAGCTGGGCCAGGTGAGGCCAGGCAGGTGAGGAGCAGCTCCTTGCCCAGGGCTCCTCAATGTGCGCTGTGCTGGAGAGAGGGGCTGGTGTCACCCAAAGGTGGGCAGAGCTGGTCCTCCATGCCCTGTGCTGCAGCCTGGCTGCTGATCCCCTCCTCTCCCCAGCCTCCATCGTGCTGCAGAAGTGGTGGTGCCAGATGGAGCCGTGTCTGGACGGGGAGGAATGCAAAGTGCTGCCTGACCTGTCGGGATGGAGCTGCAGCAGTGGCAACAAGGTGAAGACGACCAAGGTACATCCCTGCCAGGTGATGGGGGGTACCCAGGTGTGCCTTCCCCAGCCTGGGGCAAGCAAGCAACACCCAGGAGAGCACCCATAGCTCTGGGGGAAGGAGAGAGCTCCAGCTTCTTCAGGGCACACACTGATAAGGACTCAGTGGGGCAGAGCAGAGGGTCTGGGCTGTGCACTTGTCACTGGTGCTGGAGGGGCTGGCAGGCATGCCACAACCCTGCGTGCATCACAGAGCTTTTCCAGTTGATCATTCTTGCTGGAAGGCTTGGTGTTAGATGGCTCAGCCCCTGAACAGACATCCTAGGTGTGTCTGTGTAACATCCCAGGGCTCCCAGGGTGTCCAGGTTGCTCCCCAGCACTACCCACTGCTCCGGGGCCACAGGTTGCCCTTCCCAACCCGGTGGCACAGCCCTGAATCTGTCCCTATTCCCTGTCTGAGGCAATCATTTGTGACAGAGCACTACACGATTATTATTTTCATGGCTTGCTGAATACCCCAAAGAACAAGGTGTAATTAAAATTTTATCAAACTCATTAGTAATTACATATATGCCATGGTTAATCAGTTGCATAATTTTGTAATCATTGTTCATACTATTGAGTGTAATTATTCCTTATGCTTTCGTTTTCCTCACCCCACATCCCCCACCACAAAATTATCGTATTAAGCAATGTCAGGATTTTTTTCATTGCTGCTATTATTTTTGTGCACAGAAAGCACTTTCATGCTGAAGTGTTTTTATGGACACCCAAAAAGGTTCTCCAGTCCTGAGCATCCATCACTGACCAGTACCTACAGCATTACATTTAGCTGGTTGTCTTTTTCCCCTCTTAGTGTTGTTTGGTTGGTTTCCCCCAGCAACTGACGTAGCACAAAGCCTCTGCTCTGACTTTGCTGTCTTGAATTCTCACTGGGACCATTCCCATCTGGAATGGGAGCAGGACTTGGGAGCTTGTGCTCTCCTGCCTCATCCAGCAGACCCCTCCATGGCCAACCTCCTTTTGGGTGCTGTGCCCCTCCTTAGGGAGGCAGCAGTTTGGGAACACAGACCTGTGTTTTCAAAAGGACTTCTGGTAACTTTGGATGACTTTAGTGACTTTGGAATGGTGCCAAAGGGCTGGATTTGCATCTCAGTCCCCTGTGCAGGCACACCTCAGTGGGAGCTGCAGTCAGAGCACAAAAATCACAAACCATCCTTAAGGTGACATTTGGAATGGCCACTCCATTAAATGAAAGTAAAGGGCCAATCTTATTTGCACCTCTTGAGGCTGTTTGCTGATAATTCATGGATGGGGAATCAGCTGGATGCACTGGATGATTTCTCCTCTCCTCCACAGGTCACTCGATAGCCCCTGTGCAGTGTGGCACGGGCTGAGCAGCCTTGCCGTGGGTCTGGTGCTCCCGTGGGCAGCAGGATGTGGCCCTGCAGATGGGGGATGCTGCAGGGCTGCCAGGCTGCACCCGCCAGCAGGACTGTGGCAGCTGCTGGATCAGAGCATCCTCTGCGCCCCAGCTTCCCTGGAGGCTGCAGGAGGGGTCCCAGCGCAGTGCCAGCATCCCGTCACTCCACGGTTTCCTCCTTTTCTGGGGACACGTTAATCTTCCAAGAAATGGGCTCGTTTTCTAACCCTCCTAAATAAAATACTCCCACTATGTAAGAGCTGTTGGCAATGCAGAGACAGACAGGCAGCAGGCCCCCAAAGTGGGCTTTAATCTGAATAGCTGAAATCATTGCTGTGAGTCGCCTTTCCCCCCAAGATGCTGAATCCAGGTTGCATTGGAATCAGGAAATCAGTGGTTATGTGAAACCCTTCCCCGTGTGGCTCCTAGCCCTGGGGTTCCTCGGAGCAGCTGCTGAGCTCCAGCCTGATCCTGGGTCACTGAGAGTCTGGCCTTTCCCTGCCCCACCACCATGACCACAGGCAGCAGACGTGGCAGCGTAGTCAGAGGGTGTCTGACACCCTGTTGGCTCCCAGGGATGGTGAGATGTCTCCATGGTGCATGCTGCTGGTTTCTCCTTCCTCAGTAATTGCATTATTCGGGTTGCAAATTTAGTGTTTTCCACCATGCAAATCCCAGGCACTGAGTTTCTGCTTGTGTTTGCAATTGAATTTCAGATTTGTGTGAGGCGACCTCTCTGTCTGCAGCTCTGGGGTGTCTGGTGCATCAGAAAGGGCCTCTGACCAAGCTAGATTTTGTTGTAGTAATCCAAAATAAAGAAAAATGTACCACCTTCTGGCCCTGAGCTCATGACCTTCTCCAGGACACACCATTTCCTGTGGTGTGGCAACTCAAGGTGGGGGACAACGTGAGCTCTGTGCCCCCGGTGTCAGAGGTGCTGGGGACCCTGGGGCTGTGGGACCAGCACCCCCAGCCCTGCTCTGGGACCCTGCAGGGGATGTGCTGGTGCAGGAGGGGCTGGAGATGGTGTGGACCATGGCAGTGAGGGGGTCCCTGCTGTCTTTGCTGCCTCCTGCCCTGGCTGCCACCGCAGGACTTGTTATTGAGACATTTTTGTAATGGGGTATGTAATACTCTCTCCAGATGTGATGTAAATACCAGACTGTGAAATAATAAAATCATTTTAATCTCTGCAGATGATCTTTTCACTTTTCACCAAAGGGAATCTCTGGGAGTGCTTCTCATGCTGCTGAATCTGAGGTGAAGGGGCTGGGGACTCTGCCCCAGCCATTCCAGTCCCAACCAGCTTGTTCAATGATGGCTTTGGAGGAGAGCTGAAAGCCTGTTGTGGCCAGCAAAGGTTGAGTAGCTCATAGTGATCCTAAGGAAAAGTGCATTAATTTCTACAGGATGCTTTGCTGAGAGCTCCTCTTATCCTGTTGCTTCCCCTTTGTGTGGCAGCTCCCACTGCTGCAGCGCCGTGCCCCCGAAGATGCTCCCCCTGCCAAAGGCCAGATTGGGATTTCAAAGGTTCCCTGCTGGAGTCCTGTGCCGTCTGAGAACCTAGGCTGTTGGATGCAGAGTGAGAATCTGTTATTTCCAGTAGGAAACACCAGGCTGTAGATGGGAACTTCCCTGCTTGGCTGAGCATTTTCATAGCTGGCTCATAATGTGAAGGATCCACTCTGCGCAAGTGTTGAGCTTGACACCTACACTGATATAAAAACATTTTATTGTCTGCATAATAGGCACCCTTGAAGCTTATTTTTCACTTACTGCAGCCCACAGTTTAGTGAGGAAATAGCCCCTTGGTGTCTCTGCTGAGTGCTGACCTCGCTGCTATCACACCATCAGAGTACACAAATACTGCAAATTACTGCTCCTCTCCTGGCAGGTAAATGTGTTTCCAAGGAGAACACTGCAGCCTGCAGGACTGCTGCTGTTACCTCTGACTCCTGAGCAGCCAGGGAAGGATGCTGCTGCCACAGCTTCTGGCCCTCTGCCCTCCTTCCACTCACTGTATTTTCAGTGCTTTCCTCTGGCCAAGCAGACAAACATCCTAGCAGGAGCAATAAACCAAGGAGGAGGGTGGTAGTGATGGGAACATCTCTGGGCTGAGACAAGGACTTTGTGCCCTGTCTCTTCACCGCCTCAGTGGGACAATGCCACCTGCATGGTCCCCAGCAGACACCCTGATCCCTTCTCTCTCCATGTGACCACACTGCTGGTCCCTGAAGGACAAATCTGCAGGGGGACGGAATATAAGAAAATAAAGATAGTATAGAAAGTGCTCTTACCCCTAAGCAGTTGCAGCTGGACCCATTATCAAAGATTAGGAACAGGCCTGACTTTAACAGAGGCCACAGCTCTAACCAGTGAGAAGAAGAGTGCTATAAAAGATTGGGGTGGCTGGTTAAGAAGGGAGCTGGAGTCAGTTGGCTGCTTTGTGAAGGAGAGAGAGTCAGTGCTCTGAGGAGATGCCCACAAGAAAACACCAAGAAGGTATGAAACTTTTGTGGTAAGGAGACAACTCTATAGAACCCCTGCAATAAGATAACACAAATCAACCCCTGCAGCTGTATCAGCAGCTTGGACACCCCAAGCTCTCGTGCCAGGGTCCCAGATCCACCCTGCCCAAGTCCCCATCTTGGTGGGAAGGTCTTGTACCGAGTTCTGTCTTGGCACATCTGTGCAGTATCTGACTGGGAGCTTGCACAGACAAGATTTGAAGTTGCCCAAGGGGTGATTAGTCAGAGGAAACTGTCACAGTTAACGTACTTTCAATATCATCTCCCTGGGTATTATAATTACACCCCATTCAATTAGTCTTCAGGGGAAAAAAAAGTCTTTTGTATTAAGATTTGGTGGAGAATTATTAGAGAGTGAATTAAAAAACAAGGATTCCATTTTACCTACAAATACTAAAAGCATAATGCATAAAATACCCCCAAATTACAAGCTGACTAAATGTAGAGCTGTGCTAGGAGGTAAAATGAAAGGTAAAATGAAACCCTTTGAGCAGTACAAGGTGCAGTATTATCAAAGAAATAAGATGGAAACATAATTAACCACCCAGCATTATGCTGAAAGATGGCAAATTGAAATGGGAGACAAAATTAGGTGAAATTGCAGAGCAGGCTCATTTATTTCTGCTTTATAAATCAGCGCTACCTGTCAGCAGTGATGCTAAGCTATTCCAGAACAGGAGCTTTCCAAGGGAGGACGTTCACAGGGACCTCACCTTGTCCACGTTGAGGTTGCTGTACTTTCCTGGACGGTGAACTCTGTGTCACTGTGGGAGCAGGGGATGCCTCCAAGGGTCACATCTTTGGTGCCCTTTCCTTCACCCAGCCGTGGTGCATTCAGGCCACACCTGGTCTGTGTTCTTCCCCCAAAGCTGTTTCCCTTTCCCTGATGCTTTGCTGCTCTAACCAGTGCCACCCTTGTGACTTTTGCAAGTGCTGCTCCTGTGGCATCCCACAGGGAACCTACCATCAGTGGCCCCTTGCACTGGTGAGTGCAAGTCCAATTTAGGGCTGGAGGAACGTTTTCTTTAACTGTGCTAAATTTCCTCCTCTCGGCCTTGGCTCCCATTCCCTATAACCCCTGGCCCCTCCACTCTCCTGCCATGGCTCTGCTTGCTCCTCTCTGCCCATTGGCTTAATTGCTGCTTTTCAATGAATTCAAACAAGAAAAGAATAGTCTTTTCCAGAAGTAGAAAGATTTTTGTTAGAATCACCTCAGCCATGCAAAAACATCCCTGTGCATCTCCTGTGCTCTGCTCAGGAATGGAGAAACCTGGAACTGGTTTATCAGATGAGAAGCAGAACCTGTCTCATCCAGCTTACAGGATTCAGAGGTGGCAGGTGCCTGTGGCTGTTCTGGCATTAGTGTATTTGAACGTGAGCACAAGGGTCAGGTTTTTTTTCTACTTTGCCAATACCTTTCACTAAGAACACTGCTTTATTTTTTCCCCGGTCTGGCTTGTTTGCAAGTAGATATATCCCTGTTTTGGGGATGTGAACCAAGTGGCTTCAGCACCCAGACATGCTGCCCCATCCCTCCCATGCTCAGGACAGAAGCCAACAGCAGTCATAGCCCCACCACCAGGACGTGGGGACATGTGGCCATTGGGAGATGGGGCCGTGGCCACCTTCCCCACTGCCTTGCATGCCATGGGACTCCATCAGAATCACTAAAATAAAAATACAACAGCACAGTCTTTTCTCTGGTTAATACACTGTGATGGGGCCATTGGAAGCATTAGATGGCTCTTCCAAAAATGCATCCTCATGTTTTATTCAACTGTGCATTTGTGAAGATGTTCTTAAGGGAATGAATAAAATATTCATTTAGATGGTCCTGTGCAATAAAGGCAGATGCTCCGAGCTGCTGGGTCAGGGCAGAGCTGGCAGCCTGACTCCTGCCACGCCCCAGGAGGATCCCTGGGATCACAGAATATCCTGAGCTGGAAGGGAACCACAAGGGTCATTGTGTCCAGCTGCTGGCCCTGCACAGGACATCCCCTAGAACCCCACCATGAGGGGCTGCACGGACATGGGTTCATCCTGGGCAGACTCTGCTTGCTACCTGGATGAGGGATTAAATAGAGGCTCATTTTTATAAAGGGATTTCTGGCCTTATTTTCCTGCTGGGGCAGCTGCAGTGGCCACAGCAGAAAAAGAGCCATTGGCTGGGCCAGAGCAGAGAGGGAGGATGCAATTTAATTTGTGCATTTCCCAGCTTGTTAATCTCCTGACTTACTGCTGGTATTTGATTTCCGTAGCATTGCTTCATAATAAAGGGATTAGCCTGGACCCTAGGTCTGCTCTGATGCTCATCTACTAGGGATTAGAGAGAAATTTTGCAGTTAGTTCATAGGTCAAATAGGTAGAAATGAAAATATGTGTATGGTTTTGTTGACATTTGCAGGAGCATTCGGTCTGTGATCTAGCACTGGCTCTCCTGACCCATTCAGCATCCCCTGCTTCCTGATCGTCTTGCTTCCCCTTTCACAGCGCTCCCAGTGCCCTGGTCCCTGTCTCACAGGGGTCCCAATCCCCTCCTCCCCATGACAGGACAGTTTCAATCCCCTCTTCTCTGACTCATGGGCATCTCAGTCCCCTGTCCCCAGGCTCACAGGGGTCCAATCCTCTGCTGTTTGGCCCAGAGCCCCACAGTCAGGAGCCTCAGCATCTCTTCCTCGTCAGGGTGATGGATGCTGTGGTGGCAACCAGCAGTACCTCCAGCTGCCAGTGCTGGGCATGGTCAGGAAGTGCCTTGGGCAGCGTGTAAAATCCCTGTGAATTGTGGTTTGATTTTTTCCTGTGCACGTCTGTGGCACCAGAGGTTAATATATTACCAGGCTGACCTGGATATGAGCAAGTCAGACATCCTAATAAATGCGTGCTAACTGGAAACACAGACAAATTAGCACATGCTCCGTTTCCTTCTAATGGTGTGCTTTTCTCTGCTCTCAGCTTCCCCGTGTGTGCCAGGAGCCAGCTGCCCCTGGAGTCCTGTGGAGCAGGACTGGCCACCTCCCTTGTGTCACCTTCTCTGCAGTGCTCCCAGCCCAGCCTGGGCCTCTGAGTCTTCAGGAGTGAGATCTTACAGGCAGAGAGAAGCAAAATTGATTTATTGGTAACATGATAGAGTGCACGGAGACAGGATTAAGTAATGATCCGATTAAACACTCCTGGATGTATTCATATTAGTGAGCTCTAAGTCAATCAATTATTTAAATACAATAATACTTAAATACACTGGGAATCCTGTGATTATTACAGGGGCTGAGACCATGTTCATTAACAGCAAAATAAATATTGTGGATACTCAGTTCTGTAAGGGCTTTTTTCTCTGAGTTGTGAAAACTGTGCAGGAGCTGCTGTGGCCACTCACTCCAGTGTGAGCTGTTTCTGCACCTTCATCTCTCCTGCTAGCACCTACTTCCATTTGAGACCTCATCTGGAAAGCTGATGCCTGGAGCAAAGAATCCAGGACTCTTAAATGCAGCAAGGCTATTAATTAATATTTTAACTGCTTTGCTGGAATAAATTCAGCTTTAATGAAATAAAATTAAACTAGTGGCCTGGTGCAAAATGAGCACAAGGATGGAGCTTATGTCATATTATAGTGTCCCAGTGGTGAGTTTTTAAAGGGAAGCTGCATTTCAGGCTGAGCTCTGGCTGTCAGATGGTTTTCCCTGTATCACTTCCAAATGCAGTACAGCTGCCATGGAGCCAGGAGCTGGAGATGTGCCACCAGATGTTGGGAATTAAAGGGAACAAGCAAATCTGTGTCTTAAAAGAGAAGCCTCTGTTATTTGGGATGGAGCCACGGGACTTGACATCAGGTTCCCTCTTCTATTAATCAGTATTTGTGTTTGGTTTAATTAGCTTTGATTGCAGTTTACAGATGTAAATGTGTCTCTCATGGCATCTCCCTCACCTCCTGGGAATATGAAATGAGTGTTTAGTGTGGCAGCATTGGAGCGATGCACAGGAAGGAAAACAAACAGAAGAGCTTCATGTGCAGCCTCAGAGTTTCTGGTGATCTCCACCTCAGTCTGTGGTAATAAATAGAAAAGGGAGAAGAGCCCCAAAAAGAGAAGGGCAAGGAGAAAGGAGCCCCATCTTGATGCTCCTGGAGAGCAGTGTCTGACGCTCTGAGGAAAGGTCCCTGTGCCAGTGTGGAGTCTGCAGGGGTTATGCACCAAGCTGTGCTCCACAGGAGGAACCACAGCTGTGAGGAGGAGCTGTGCCATGCACGGCCCAGCAGTGACCCTGAGGACACCTTGCATTAAGCTGCGAGGTCTCTTATGCCTGTCAGATGAAGAAAGAATTCCTCGCCAGGAGGTTAATGTGTTTGATTCACCCCCCACAGCAATATGATCTTCCTTATTAGTGTTTGCCATTTTATAGTTTAATTAAGGTCACCCAGTGGGCCTATAAATGACATCTTAATTAATAGCCTGCAATATCTGCCAGCACCAGTCAGGCTTACTGTGGGTACCTCGGGGGGAGAGGGAGAAGGGGAACATGAGGCACATCTGGAGCTCTCCCTCTGCAGGAAGAGGTCACTGCTGGTTCCAGAGTGCTGCTGGGTGTGACAGGAGCATGGTGCTGGTTCCAGAGTGCTGCTGGGTGTGACAGGAGCATGGTGCTGGTTCCAGAGTACTGCTGGGCGTGACAGGAGCATCAGTGCTGGTTCCAGAGTGCTGCTGGGTGTGACAGGAGCATCAGTGCTGGTTCCCAGTGCTGTTGGGTGTGACAGGAGCATGGTGCTGGTTCCAGAGTGCTGCTGGGTGTGACAGGAGCATCAGTGCTGGTTCCAGAGTGCTGCTGGGTGTGACAGGAGCATGGTGCTGGTTCCAGAGTACTGCTGGGCGTGACAGGAGCATGGTGCTGGTTCCAGAGTGCTGCTGGGTGTGACAGGAGCATCAGTGCTGGTTCCAGAGTGCTGTTGGGCGTAACAGGAGCATCAGTGCTGGTTCCAGAGTGCTGCTGGGTGTGACAGGAGCATCAGTGCTGGTTCCAGAGTGCTGCTGGGTGTGACAGGAGCATGGTGCTGGTTCCAGAGTACTGCTGGGCGTAACAGGAGCATCAGTGCTGGTTCCAGAGTACTGCTGGGCGTGACAGGAGCATCAGTGCTGGTTCCAGAGTGCTGCTGGGTGTGACAGGAGCATGGTGCTGGTTCCCAGTGCTGTTGGGTGTGACAGGAGCATGGTGCTGGTTCCAGAGTACTGCTGGGTGTGACAGGAGCATCAGTGCTGGTTCCAGAGTGCTGCTGGGTGTGACAGGAGCATCAGTGCTGGTTCCAGAGTCCTGCTGGGTGTGACAGGAGCAGCGCAGCTGTGCCTGGGTGCTGTTCCACCTTGGGAGTCCCCAAGGAAGATGCTGTTTGATACTGGCATCCCAGATTTACACCGTGGCATTTACTCCCAAACCATGAGACAGAGCAGAGGCCACCTCACCAGCCCGTAAATCGGGATGTGTGTGATCTAAAACCTGCTTGTGACTCAGCAATGTACTCAGATCCATCTCTTGTGATTTACAACTCAGCTTGGTGACTTATTTCGAGTCAGTCAAGTTCAGAGGCAACATAGACTCATCACACATTCATCAGTGACACAGGACTTGGATAACTTGAGGATAACTTCAGAATTAATTGTGTTACTTATGAAGTTGCTGACATGACTAATCAATTGCCACATGGCAAATAAATCAGCAAGACACCTGAGAAATACATCATCCTTCTTTTTTTTCAGTTAGAAACTTCACATGCCTTGTAAATCAGATATTGTAATAGTTTGTTTTACATCAAACCCATACTTGGAAAATGGCCTTTTGGGGAGAATATATATTTATGGAATATTGGTCCTGAACTGGTTAAAGGAGTTATAGAAAATGCAGGGGCAGTGGATTGAACATTTTATTTTACAATCATTACCTGTGTGCAAGCAATGAACTAAGAACTTGACACAGTGATGTGTCAGTGGTTTGGGTCAGTGCAGGGCATGGTGCCGTGTCAGGAGCAGAGGTGTGAGCCATCCCCTCTATCCCCAGAGTCCCCATCCCAGGGTGAGCTCCTGCTCTGCCCCTGGGCTCTCCCTGAGCTGGCAAGATGTGCATGGAGTTGACTTCAGACCAGATCAGGTTGGCTGGGGCTTGGAGCAACGTGGTCTAGAGGAAGGTGTCCCTGCCCAGGGCAGGGGATGGAACCAGCTGAGTTTTCAGGCCCCTTCCAACCTGAACTATTCTGAGATTCTGTGGTGCTTCCCAGGTTGCACACAAAACATCCTTTCTCTGGAGCTCAGCAGTGCTGCTGTCATCCTGTCAGCCTCCTGCTTGCCAACAGTAGCAGATCTGCTCTTAATGATAATAATCAATACATTCAATGAAGAATCAGATTTTATTTAATGTGCAATTCACTTAGAGTCTGACACCTCTAGATTTATTAAAGCAATTCTTGTACATTGACTCAGTACTGATTGATTCTTTGAAGTGCATTTTAGTGGGGATTTAAAATCCCAACAAGATAGACATTTTCCATATCCTGCATTTAAACTGCTACAAATGCAACATGTTCTTATCAGTAGGTGTCCCTTTAGAATACAGAATCACCTCACTTTTGTTCTATATATAAAATACATGGAAGAGATTATTCAGAACATATTTAAAGGATGGGTTTTTTTAATGAATCTGTAGGCAATTTACCATAAATTACAGATGGAAATATAAAATCTAATCAAACTAGTTGTATAAGCAAAGCCATATGTGCAAGAGTTCTACTCCTGAGGGAAAAAAAATTGGAGATTATTTGAATATGTAGATTTTTAAAGTATTTCCTTAAGAAACTCAGCCTGCACAAAGTGCTGCTGCTAATAGAATGGGGAAAATTGCCAGTAAATATTTATATTAGCAGCTTTAGATAGAAAACCAAAACTCCAGGCAGAAGATCTAAGGTTTCCTATCAGATGCAGCTCTGAGACTTGCTGGTTTCTTGCTCCTCTCCCCAGTGGAGTGGGATTTTTTTGGGTGACTCTGCCTGGCTTTATGTGGAGGCATCCCCTGGAACCCAGGGACAGCACTTTTTCAGAAGCATTTCTCAAAGACCTTTATACCCACAAGAACTTGTCACCCTAACTGCGGGCCTGAACTCAATTTCCCTGTGTAAAGGGCTTGGTGAGTGGTCATTGCCTCCCCTTTCCAAAGCCCCAGCTGAGAAACACTAGGAAGCTGCTGCTGCTGCTGCTGCCCAAGCCTGCCTGGTTCAAGCCCTTGGGGGATGCTCTGGAAGTGGTGGGATGCAGAAAGACTTGACTGCCCCAATCTTCCTGCTGATCCAGGAGCTGGCATGCAGCCCATGCCTGCACAGCCATTGGACACAGTTATGGAACAGGCAGAGATGGAAGAGCATGTGCAATTTTGCCAGTTTTAGAACCATGGCTTGGAAAGGACTTAAAGATCTTCATAGCAGATGATTATAACAGTTTTTAACCTACTGGTAAATAAACCAGTATTAGTGCCAATAGGCCAAAAGACATCCCTAGTTTTACCCTCTCCTCTATCCTCTCTTTCTTGCCTCATCTGCAGCTGGAATTGATTGTTGTGATGCAAATATTGGCAGCAAACTTCATCTCCTGAGTTTGCTGGGTGCTGGCATGGGGTCATTGCTGCTGAGTCCCATTTTCTGCTGGCAGCCGAGGCAGAGTGGCTGTCCCTGGTCACAGTGAACAGCTTGGGCTTCTGAAGGGGGAATAAAGCTCTGATGAGAACTTAAAAAGCCCAGCAGCCTGACTCTGTGGTGATGTGCTACTCAGTTTCTATGGGAACAGGCTCAGCTGGTTGATTGGAAGCCCACATGTAGGAGAGGCAAGAGAAGGAGTGAGTGGGGCTGCGGATGCAGAGATTAATTGGTGTGACTCAGGCTGGGCTTTTATATAATTTGCAGCATCCCAAAAGGTGCCTGGGCACTGGAGCTGGAATGCAGTGAGGAGGTGTTCACAGGAGAACAATCTCATTGCTTGTTGAAATGATTGTAGCATCTACTCAAAAAAAGAAGAAAAAAAAAAAAAAGGAAATGAGTGATTTCTTTTTGTCCACTAGTTTCTAAATCACCTTTAACTTAGAATCATGGAATCATTAAGGTTGGAAAAGTCCTCTAGGGTCATTGAGTACAGCATTAACCCAGCTCTGCCAGGTACACCACTAAACCGTGTCCCTCAACATCACATCCACATGGTATTTGAACATTTTCAGGAATGGTTGTTCCACCACTTCCCTGGTCAGCCTGTTTCAAGGCTTGACCACCCTTCCAGCAAATAAATTTTCCCTTATAGCCAATCTAAACCTTACTCATAAAGGTCATTGCTCAGGCCTGAGGAGCACCTGCTGCTGGTGGGAAGGCAGGAGGCTGTTCCTTCCCTTGCCTTTGCTCGACTTGATCTCACCAATATTCACAGGTTAAAAATGCAAGTTTTTCCATTTGAGAGATTATTGCCAGCTATGGAAAGGAACAAAAGAAGCCACAGGATTGCCAAGCTTCAATCCTGACAGCATATCACACACCACAAACCACCAATCTCTCCAAAAAATGATCCCTGACTTAAAAACCTCTCTTCTGTCAGCCTGGAGCTTGGACATGCCTCAGCCCCATGTTGGGCAGATGCTGGCGCATACCCTTTAGGACGGCAAAGCTGCTGCCAGACTCCACGTCCACAACTCTCAGAGCCCCTTTGGTATGTTTGGATGCATTTTTCAGGATGGTTCATGAGCTGGGAGAGCAGTGGAATAATTGTAGAGCAAGTATAATATGTTCCACTTCAGCCATTTAGAAATAACAAGTAGAGCTACATGCTTGCTTGAAAAAAAAACACATTTGGAAACGAAAATTAGATGCAAAGCTGAAAGATGAAGTCTGTTGTAAGCACTTGTAAGAAAGAGTTTAAGAAAAGGATTAAAAGGGATTAGTTGAGCCTCTGAGACAGAGAAGCTCCATCAGTAAATCTGATTATCAGCTCTGCATAGCACTCAGCGATTTAATACACCAAAAGGCTGATGCTGGAAATAAGGCGGATTTGGAGAGGCAGGCTCCCATCCCTGCCATGGTGATGGAGGCTGGAGGCCACATGTGGCCAGCACTGAATGGGGTGACAGTCCCAGAATTCTCTCTGTGGGGTGGGGAGTGCCTGGGATCAGGGCATGGTGCTCCCCTCCTGCCCACTGAAGTTCACGTTGTGCCGCCAGGTCCTGGACAAAAACCTGAACCAGCATTATCATCAAATCATGGAATGGCTTGCAATAGAAGGGCTTTCTTGTAAAGCTCACCCAGTTGTACCTCCCTGCCATGGGCAGAGACAATTCCCACAGCCCAGGTTTCTCCAAGCCCTGTCCAGCCTGGCCTTGGACACTCCCAGAGATGAGGAGTTAGCTGGCAGATAGATGAGGTTTTCACCCTCTTCCTAATGAATGATGCTCAATGCAAATCAGGAGCTGTTACTCATGTGTCAGTGGCTGTTGAATTATTCATTGGTGAGAAAATCACCAGGGACCAGGCAAAGGGAAGTGCAATAAGCAGTTAACTGCTTTCATTTGTGCTGCCTGCCTCCTGTTAATCCACTTCCATATAATCAGTAATTTTTCCAAGGGATGCCTTTGGCGCTGGGAGGGAGCACAGTGCAAAAGCCAAAGGAAAGGAAAAGGACCAAAAATTCACATTCATACTTACTGAAATAATCTCTTTTAATTCGTCACTTTGACTTCAGTCCTGTATTTTAATGTGTGCTTTACACCCCAAGGGTTTAGCTCACTTGTTGAATGATGCCACATATTGTTGGACAAAAAATAATTGGTGTTTCAGGAATTGTCTCCAGAGCAGCCCATCAGTGTTTGAAGCCTCTTGCACTCACACACTGGCCTCAGTGCAGTGAAACTTTACTTAGAAGTTGCATTTCATTCAGAACAACTGTAGCCTGAACAAAATTACTCTTACAAAATGCAAATGAACTGCAGTTCCTTTTAATTTTCCATCTTTAACAGCATTTATTCTGTCACTGGTGGATTTATGGCATTTGGCTGCAGGTTTTAATTGCTGTTTGCATGCACAGCAGTGCCATGGCCAAGCACTAAATGTGTATTTCCATTTTACATCCAAATCCAAGCCACTGCACAAAAATTATCAATGTGTGTGTTTTCATATCAGCTCCATCGTAATTTGCCCTTAGAGCTGCTGAGGAGAAAGGATGAAGTATATTTTTTTTATTTTGAACTATTTGTAAAACACCCAATGAAGCAGAAAGGAAACCAATCCCACAGCAGAGGCCACACAGGATGAAGGGTCTCTATGTGACTTTGGAACTGGAAAGAAATGTAATAAAACTTGTGTTATTCCAGTTTTGGGATGAGGTAAAGAGCTGGAGTGGTGCAGGGGTGTGTCCCTGGTTTGGCTGGTGCCACCAAGCCTTGGGGACAGTGTGGTGGCTCTGGGAACCCTGTCACCCCTTCAGTGTGTCACCCAAGCCCCAGGTAGAGGTGTCTTTCATTTCCAGGTCACACACCACCCAGGCACCTTTCTTGCCTTTTTCTTTCTTTCCCTCCCCCCCCCCCTATTTCTTATTCCCTGGCTGATCAATTATTCAATACATTTCATCCCAGTACAGAGCTCCCTGAAGTGAGTTGTTTTAAATTAAGTACATTTCTCTTTGAATCAGCTGGAGTCTCAGAGAAATTTTTAGCTCTGCAAATGAGTTCATTAGAATTTTGGAAGTGTACCTGAATCTCTTCTCTGTGCTTTTTCTTTATTTTTATTATTTCAAACCTCATTCCACTTTGTTCCATGTTCAATATTTTCCCTACGGCAGTGCCCTATGCACTGACTGATCAGAATAATTTCAAAAGGAGCGAATTAAAGGGCCCAACATGAAATTTCCTTAGAGAATTGATGTGGGTTAACTGTCTGTATCTTATTGTGCTGCCTTGTTTGGAAAGCTTCTAGCAACCATCCATTATAGTTATAAGGCTGAATGATGACTACAGCTGTACTGTAAAAAAAAAAAAAGGGAAAGAAAAGTGTTTTCTATGAATAATAGCACTAGGGTATTTAAAACACTTGGCTGCACACTTTTCAGGCAGCAGGTGCTGAAAAATGCATTTCTCCCTTAATAACCTTTAAAGCCCTAGTATGATGTGGGTTTTCTCTAATCCTCTAAATATGTTCCGAGGAGACAACAAAAATACGAACGTGACAGATTGTGGCTCCCAGGGTGGAAACCACCTCTTCATCTCCCCATAGACACAGAAAAGGCTCTTGTTGCAGGGGTGGCACAGGAGCAGCTCTGGACCTCCACAGACACAGGCACACCTGTGGGAGCGCCCGCACCTGTCCTGTGCCAGCAGCTGCCCCGGGCAAGCTGGCAGGGCTGCCCAGGGCTCTGGGCTGAGAGCAGGGCTGAGCGCGAGGGCACAGCGCAGGGGAGCAGCCCAGGGGCACGGGGGCACCGCAGAGCCCAGCCGGGGTTACAGCTCTGTGCGCCCCCAGATCCAGAGAACTGCTTGGCAGCAAAGGCATTTATTCCCAGCTCCACAGCATGCACATTCATTTTTTCCCTCTCTTCCACCTGGGGAGAGTCTGCTCCATTGCATGCTGCCCAGGGGGAGGGATGAGGGGTGACTGCAGGGCTGCGGTCCCCCTGCCCTCAGCCTCCTCCTGAGCACACCTGTGAGCCACCCCAACAGGTGATGGGCATGGACAGGCCCAGTAAAATTATGTAGCTGGGAATCACCGTGCAAGTCCTGGGATGATGACAGTGAGTTTTCTCTGTCCCTCAAGCAGATGAGGGCAGCACTGGACTTTTACAGGTTTTCAAAAAGGCTGTCAAAAACTGGAGGCTTTCACACAGTCTGCGCCCAGCAGTGCCAGGTGAACTCCATGCAGCAAAGTGCCAGTTCCTACCTTGCTGTGGCTCTTGGCAAGAGATTTTGGTTTTGTTCACACCCCACCAGCTCTGCTGCCCCTGCTCTGCCAAGGGAGTGAGCCCCTCACAAGGGTGGTACAGGTCTGTTATCACAGGAATCAGCTCTTCAAAGGAAAATTTTCACTTGCTTAAAACTTCTGTTGAAACAAGGTATATAATTTGCATCTGAATCTGATCCTTTATAATGCAAATGTACAGAGCTTCAAACACCAGCTGGCTGCCACTCCGCAGGGCTGAACACCCTAACCTTGTTCTGAAATTGACTTGTTTACATAAGGGCAAAAATTTGGTCCATCAGGATACTTTTAACCACCAGTGCATTATGACCATTCCTATTTCCCTGCTGTGCTGGTTGGAGCAGGGATGCTGCCCCTTTCCCTGGAGGAAATGCTAATTCTAGACCTCTTCTGAAGAATGTCACTTTCTAAGCCTTTAGCTGCCTCACCCTCCCAGGCTCTTCACCTTTGCTGCTCTGTGTTGCCAGGGGAGGCAGCTGCATTGCCAAGCCATAAAGGATGTGTAACAACCGAGGTGACAATACACATTCCTAAGCCTAAATCAGCAGTGAAATAAATTGGTACAAAAGCTCTTTCCTGGGATTTTCTGAGGAGCCTTCAGGCAAGCCTCGGGCAGCCTGGTCAGACGTGGAAGAGCAAGGGAAGAGCAGTCACAGAATCACAAAGTGGATTGGGTTGGAAGGGACCTTAAAGCTCATCTTGTCCCATCCCTGCCATGGTCAGGGACACCTCCCACTAGACCAGGTTGCCCCAAACTCCATCCAGCCTGGCCTTGAACCCTTCCAGGGATGGGGCAGAAATGCTGCAAATGCAATTGTGCTCTAAACACATTGGAGAATTCAGGAGAAAATTAACAAAAAGGGGGAAAAATGAGGAAAATAATCCTCAGTGGTGTAGTGAGAACAAGAGCTGGGAGGACAGGAGACTCTAAGGGAACTCTCTCTGAATGGAGCACACACTAACCTGCAGGATCAGTTCCCAAAGCCCTGCCAGGTCAGGGGAGGTGTGAACCCTGTGCCACTAATAGTGCTGTGCTACAGCCCATGAGCCAAGGAGGAGAATGTTTGTTCCACTGTCTGCTCTTGTGTCACATTTCAAGGGAAATTTTTTCCAGGAATTTACTCCTGGTTTTTACAGGACGCCAGAAGCCACACAGTCTGTCTGCAGCTGTTTTTCCTTTTCCCTCATTCAAGGAAAACCAAGGGTTAGGAAAAGCCTAGCCAGGCACATTTACACTGAACGCCCCCCCTGCAGATCCCGAACAAAAGCTGCAAAAATGCCATGAATAAATTTCTTCCTGTTTGGCTTCGGTTCCAGTGTTAAATGGACCATTCAGTGCCCTGGTGGCCCAGCAGGGAGGGGGCTCTGGGTCTGCTGAGCAAAGGGAGCTCAGTCTGCCTCTGCTGTGCTGTTATTTCATTTTCACCATGACTAGCCTAAAGACCCAATAATCACAGATAAGCCTGAGTGAGCTCTTGTTAAAGCCACCAGGCAAATAACCAGCCCAGCCCGGGGACCCCACAGAGCCTGGGAATTGCTTCTGACACTCCACTGCCTCCAGCCACCAAGGACAAGCAGCTTTTGATTCACCAATGCTCAAAACCAAACTGTCCAATTGGAAATTTCCAACAGACTGATTTATTTTAAACAGAATAATTTGCAGTTTGCTCAGAGTTGTTAAGCCAAGCTCTTTCCCTGCTTATTTTCTGTTTAGACGAAAGACCTTCCTCCTCTGCTCAACAGCAGCTCTGGGCTTACTGCTGCAGCTTTCTTGACAGGAAGAATATCCAAAAATCAGAAAAAAGTATCCTAAAAGCCTCCAAATGGAGTCACACCTCTACCCCTGGTTCTGGTGGATGTGTGACTGCCCCACGAGACGAGAGGAGAATGAACCTATTGGAATTAAAAGGAAACTGTTTGGGCTGTCTCATCTCTGCCTCATAATGCTACCAAAACAAGAAGGGGATGAGCAAGAGCTTTTTCTCAGTAATCATTTGGCTCATTTTGAGGCCCCAGCAGGTTGTGTGTGTTGGGAAGGTTCACCCATTGCTACGGTAGGCATGAGCCCTGGTTCTTGGACACTGAGGGATGATCCCACCCCTCGGGAGCCTCCTGCACCCCTGGGGCCTTTCTCCCTGGAACAGGGCATTCTTGTTTTGGAAGCAGCCATGGGCTCACGGTACAGGATCAGTCCTTTGGGGAAGGGACCAAAAGGAAGTTTAAAAAGGAAGAAGGCAGCATGCTGGAATCACTACAAGGGGCCAGAATTGTCTGGAAAATCCCACCTGGCTGAAGAGCCATCCCTGTGCTGCCTCAGAGCTGCCTGTGCAGCCCTGCTTGGGAACAGGGTGTCTCACCCTGCACTTCTGGTGGGAGCACCTCAGGGCAGGGTACAACCATCCCATGGAGCCAGCTGTGCCTCTGCTTACTCCCAGGTGTGAGACTGGCTGCTGGTGCCACCAGGTGGGAATCAGAACCTCCTGGTCCCTGCAGTCTGTGAAGGCACACATGTTCCCTTTATCATTTTAACCATTAAAAGTAGTGTTTTTCTTCAAATATAGTCTTATAAACCATTCATTTTCATTTGCTCCTTCCTTGAAGGTGAGTTTAATACCATTCATACATTTTCATTTATAAATTTGTCAGTAATAAGAAAGTTGGCACATGGGAGAAAGTAACTGCATAATTGCAGCTTACACGCTTGTCTTACTGAAAAACTGCTGGCTCAGGCACCGGCCGTGCCGGGCATCATGCATGAAATTGCAAATAGAATTTAATTTGCCCTTGTATCCTGTAGGATCAGCTTAAAATGATTAATGCAGGAGAAAATGTTGTCAAGATTTTATTCATTACAATCTCCAAGGACTGCAATGCAAAGCCATCATGTATAACATGACAATATGTAATATGTAGCTTTCTGAACTGCTTTCCTGTGGCAAACAATCACATTTCTGCTCCTTAATTCCAGTGCTGAGGTAAGCAGGATTCATCCCATGCATGTTGTTGTGATCTCCTGGACAGGTGGAAATGTAATTTGTTTAAATTTAGGACATAGAGAGCTGACGTCTGAAGCAGATCTGGAGCAGGAGGTAGTGCAGGCTCTGGAGGCTGTTGCATTATAGCTGGGAACAGATCAAGCTCTGAGACAGGGAGAGTCCAAACGTTTTGAGTTCAGGTGTCTCAGTCCTTTCTGAGCTCAGCTGTCTCTCACCCTTACCCTTCCCTCCACTGGGTGCAGAAGCAGGAGCTGGCCAAGCCTGGTGCCATCATCAGCATGAAAACATTGCTGAAGGGCAGGAAGGTGAAGCAGGAAAAACAGTGGAAAACCTCACAGCTAAATTGAAAAGGATAGCCAAGACAGAATTGAGAGACCGCAGAAATGGTTCAGTCTTAAAAATAGGCCTCTGAAGAGACATGTTCTTCCCCTGAAACTTCTGTTTCACTGCTGATGAGTACCCAGTAAGAAAAAATCCCTTCTGCTCTGTGGCCACTGACTAATTGGCTTAACACAGAGAGACAAATTACTGGATTGTTCTCTTTTTAGTGGCGGGTTTGTGAGGAGGTTATGGCTTGGAAATTGTTCTCATCAGAATTCTAATTGAGGAATGAAATATGGGTTGTGATTATGTTATTGAAATGGATTGTCTGGTAATTATATTAATACAACAGAATTACCGTAGATCCCATGTAAACTGCAGCTGGGAGCATTCCTGCCTCAGAGGAGTAGTCCCTCCTGTCTCTGAGTTAATCACTGCTTTGCTAGAATGAGAAATGGCTCTCCCCGTCCCCTGAGTCAGAGACAAACATCCTTTTCCCTTGGCCTGAAATCCATTTTACCTTCTGATTTCTTGTTGACTGATCCACACTGGCTCTTGAAACAAAAGCAACAGGAGCCCTGCCCTTTCCCCCTGCCTGTGTCACTCCAGGGCTGATCTCAGGTCCCTCCTGCACCAGGGATGTGCACTGGGCTCCCCGAAGCTGCCAGTTAGGGAATGCTCCTGCAGCAGGCTGTGCTGCTGTAATTACAGAAGCTGTTTGGCTAATTAGGTATTCAGAGCATGGCACGGACACCTCAGGCTCAGATCTCCAGCCCACACTTTGCTGCCTGTGCTGTGGCAGGGACAGAGCGGGGCTGAGACTGGCAGAGGAGCGCCACTGCTCACACAGGCCTCCCCGTGCCCAGAGCAGGCAGTCCATCCTAAAACCACATTTTTAGTGAAAGAACAGGGTGTGCACCAGAGAGCTGAAATTAGGCAATTAGACGGTTGCAGTGAAAGTCAGTGTAAGTGTAAGATCATCAGGATGCTGGGAACCCGCTGATGGCTCCACACAGCTCTGAGTGTGAGGCCTTGGCCCAGGGTGCCCAGAGCAGCTGTGGCTGCCCCTGGATCCCCAGAAGTTTCCAAGGCCAGGTTGGAGGACAGGCCTTGGAGCAAGCTGGGATAGTGGAAGTTGTCCCTGCCCGTAATAGGGGAACTGGAAGGAGATGAGCCTTAATGTTGTTTCCAACCCAAACTATTCGGGATTCTATGATGATTTGGCAAGGTGGGTGTCCTTGTCCAGCCTGCACCTGCCAGCGTGAGCACATCTAAAAGACATCTCAATCTGACAGGTTCCACTTTTGCATTAATTTTAAAAAGTGCTGCAAGTAGTAATTGTGCCTAACCGGCTTTGCAAACTTTATGCCAGATTTTTGTAATTAATTATTAGCAAAGACATTGGTCTTGAAGAAGCCAGCTGGGCCTCCTGGCAGGAGCGCATGGACTAATACCTTATTGGTTTAGCTGCCAGTTAAAATGAGACAAATCAATGTAAATTTCATTGTATTACAACAATATTGATTCCCTATTAAACAGCAGACAAGGCAGGTTATGGCTTTAGGAAAGCTATTAGGAGTTAAAGAATGTTTTTCCTTGAGAATAAACAGGAAACTAGTGTTTAATACTGAAGAGTCAAAGAAGGAGGAAGGTGTAGGGGAGGTTAAGGGGACTGAAGGGGCACAGTCAAGCCAAGAAATGGCATGAATGTCTTAGGAGAAACCAGTGCAGTCATGGACACCCCCTGGAAGGGGATGAGGGTGCTCTGGTCCCTGCCAGCCCCACAGAGAGGGATCAATGCTCGCATCCCAGCGAGTGCCAGCCACTCTGCCACTCGCCTCAGCCTCCAGCCAGTTAGCAAGGCAGAGCACCTGGGTCAGCACAGCAGAAAATCCCTAAGAAATTCCGTCATAAGAAAACCTCTCACAGCCTGGAAGCCGGGCAGATGCCTTCATTCATAACATGCCTTCTCCAAAGGGTTAAACCAACAGCAGCCGCAGGCCTGGAATTAAGATAAATAATTTTTAACTGAATCAATACTGATAACACAACTGAAGCTGGGAGCTTATTGACTCCTGGAGTCACTTTTAATGGTTCTTTATCCAGCAAACTCCACACCATCTCTCACCCATGTGTGTGCCTGGCACAGACAGCAAATTCCCTGATACCACAGAAACTTATCTGCACCATAGGACAATAAAATGAGGAATTAGAAGCAGTAATTTCCCCCTTAATTACCAATGACAAACTAAAAATCAACTCCTCTAAAGGAGTATGCAAAGGAAAAACATTTTGATTCTCTCAATCAAATACTTAAGTCTATTTACTGTGTACAGTAAATGCAGTATATGCCAACAAAATAACCTTTTGGATACTATCTACTGAGTGACACAGTGGCAGGATGAAGGCTGGGATGTTGACATAGTCCCACCAGAATCAGCCCCAGGACGGGGTCATTGTCAGTGTGGAAAATGGGAGGTGAACTGACACAGCAGAACTAAGAGCAACTCCACTCAGAAAGGTAAAATTAGTTTTAACCTGCTGACATCCTCTTTGCAAGTAAGATTAAAGGTGGGTTAAGAACATGACTTGGACATGCCCCAGGTCTGCAGCCCCATGGCTGGCTCAAAACCACATGAATTATAAGAGGAAAGAGGGAAATTCCTGTGGGGTGAAGAGGGCAGAGCACCCTGTACAGCTGTAGCTCAATCTGCTCTGCAAGGAAGTGGATGAAGACTTCCCATAACAGGGATCACAGCCAAAAATTCTGTGTTACACTGAGCTGCAGCCCAGCACTATGCCAAAACAGTCTGCAGCAGCCCAAAGGACCTCAGATTGAAATAATCCAATTTAGGGAAACCAAAAGTATGAATCGCAAAACACCAGCTACAGCATCCAGGTAGGAATGAATAGGAGCAGTTGGCTGGGTGATAAAACCAGCCTGGCAGGAGCTGGAATAGGATGCTGATAAAGCTGTCTTCTTTATCAATTTACAAAAATGTCGTTATAAAAGCCAGGCTTCAGGGCAAATATGGGCACTCCGTGGGAGGCAGTTTGAGCAGAGCCTTCTCCGAGCGCAGCCAGAGCTCTGAGGGACCAGAGGATGGTGCTCCCCCCTCTGCCCTTGGTCCCTGCTCAGGTTCCTGCTCTCAGCTCAGGTCTCTCTGCTGGTGATGCTTTTGAAGCACCAGGGAGCTGGGCTGATTAAGCCTCTTCCTGGGGTGACAACAGAAGATCAGGTAGAAGTTCAGAGCCACCAGCTTCAGGAAGCAGCACTGAACTTTCTCCTTTCCATCAGATGCTCTAGACCTGGCCTTTGGCAAACCATATCTTGGGTACACCATTTCTCATTCTGTTTCCATCTCCTGCTGTAATTTGTTACCAAATTCTTACCCCTCCCTCAACCTCAATCAGTTGTTTTACATACAGTGCATGGTCCTGCAGATAGGTTCTGTAAATGAACATGGTGACACTCCAGTGCAGATGAAAGTGAAAAATTGATGTCGCATTCCTGGCTTCATTTCACTGTGGCACAATTCATTGGTGCCATCTGTCTTAGTCCTTTTTAAATGGCAGCTCTTCTTGAGATGATTGACAAGTGAATAGATTTTCTGCCACAAAGTTTTGAGGTCAATCAATCACTTATGTGTATTAATTACAAAGATCTTGAAGCTGCAGTAGGCAATTTTTTTACTTCAATGAGCCACACACACAGAGTTGCTTAAACTTATTTTTAAACAGCTTATTTTTCACTGTTGGTCAAAACTCTGGGCTGACAGATTCAAAAAAAATAAGGGACTTGCAGCTCTGAAAGCAAACTTTATTATTTCAGCAGACAGCACTGCTGGGCTATATCAGTGATGGCACAGCAGGAGTCTGAGGGCACAGAAAGCCACATCTTCCTCCAGGTAAGGAAAAAACCCAGTTGCTTAGGCAATTAAAGGCTTTATAACTCTTTCTGCAAGAGAAGGAATATATAGAATCCTGGAATGGTTTGGAAGGGAAGGGTCTTTAAAACTCATCTCATTCCAACCACTGCCACTCACTTCAAGCCCCCTCCAAGCTGGCCCTGAACACTTCCAGGAATACTGTGGAAGAAATGAAATCTTATCCAGTCCCTGCCCAAATTCTGCTGTTTCTTACAGAAAATTAGTAGCATCCTGGCTGACAGGATGCTGCCCAAACTCCGTGGGAAATAGCAATGTAATAATGTTGCCTCATATTGTATGGATTTGTAGTGCTGCTCTGCACAGTTTAACAGATAATGTTTCTCTCCCAGAGACACCTGCAGCTTTACAGCCAGAGCAAAGATTCTTTATACACATAATATTTTTTCTATACAGAGTTGCTGACACGTGAAATAGGAAATGCAGGAGATAAGGTAGACTGTGTATGTATATCTATACATACATAAATTCTAGTTTGTGTATCAGTTTAACTTTATAAAGGGTTTGAGCTTCTGAGCACATAAAGAGACAACTTAAGCAGGTGTATGTTTCACAAATGTTAACATTTTCCTGGATTTCATATAGCAAAATTCTGTCAGAATTTCAGGCTACTTCAAATGCAGGTGGTTGAAGGAAAGGAAGTTTTTTTGTAAGAACAGGCTTTAAAAGAAACGGGGTTTATATCCTCTATTATATGAATTGAATCTAACTACAATCTGATGGTGAGAAAACATCTAACAACCTCTGTGTGTTATAACAAGCACTAGAAAAGAAAGGAGCTGGTTATTTTGGGAGGTTCTGCACTGGCTTAGCTAATTGCAGCCCTTGCAAATGTTGAATTGTGTGAAATTTTTACACACATTTTGGGGAACATTCAGAATGCTCGATTTTCTCCAGAATGAGGTATTAACAATTTTGTAAAATCCCACAGCTGCAGCAGGGAAAGCATTGTAATACCCACCTTGGAAATGAGCACAGTGTAATTAACACCCGCACCGAGCCTCAGATACAATGGAGGCTTCCAGATAAACAGCTCAGAGAAGAAAGGGGAAAGCTCTGGTAGCAGTTCCAGGGTGATGTGCAGCCTCCAGCATTGGGGTGAAGGGGTGTCTCTGCAGCACCTGGCTCGGGACACCCTGTCCCCAATATGGGGACATTGACGCACCCGGCTGGGCACGGCCGTGTTTAGCCAAAGGCTGGATTTGGTATCTTGGAGATCCTCCAGCCTTACTGACAATGGTTCTGTGATTCTCCCCTGGGAAATGGAGAGTGGGTCTGGCCTTGCTGGCCCAGATGAGCACTGGAGAGCATTTCCTCCAAGCTCACCAGGAAGACTCTCAGCTCTCGTGTGCAAACACGGGCAGGGCTTCCTCAGCTCCTGCTTCAGTGCTCAGAGAGAGAAGTGTCCATTCCCCAGGAGCTGTGAGGCGCTGGATGCCATAGCCCCACCTCTGAGCACCATTTTAACCCACATGCAAAGGGTAATCTTGAGGCTTGAGCCCTGTGCTGTTGGACACATGAAGGCTTTAGTGCATGAGAGGGACTTGTAAATGACGCAATTGTAATAATTTGTATGTAAAACAGCTTGTCCTTCACCTACCAATTTAATGCAGCCAATTGCAATTCCCAATCTCTTTCTAGGGGAATAGCTTGAAGGAAAACCCGAGGCTGCAGCCCATCTGCGCTTGTAAGTTTCTATTTATTGCAAAATAATTTCCCATTGCTGTTTTCTAAACTGCTTTGACAGAAACAAAGCAGTGCATTGGAGTGCTGGCTTCCCTCGGCAGTAGCCATGTGGAATTACAGGTTTGACCTCATTTCATCCTCTGAGTATTTAGAGATTGCTTTCATGCCCAGGAACCATAGGAGAAGAATATAGATTCCTTCCAGAGTGCATTGAACTTGGAAACAGTAAGTGACCTCTGAAGCTGAATTCTATAACCACAAAAATAAAAAATTTCTTTCTTTAGGAATGAAAGAAACAGGTTTAAGATCAACATCAAGACAACAGCTGCTCAACTAAAAATATCCAAAAAAGTGGAAATAGAAAAGCTGTTTCCAAATTATATCTTTTTGAAAAAAATCATTATTTCTGTGACTGCCTCATGCTTTCCATATCTATGTTACTATCTAACAGCAGGGGCTGCAGAAGTTAAAGTATATGAGTCTATCCTGGTGTCCCCTTGCAAACACAGAGGCACAGGGAGGCTAGACAGGACTGTTACTAGATTTTATTCCAGGAAAAATGGGCAAATTTCCACTTGCATAATGTGATGCCCAAAGGGCATTTTCACAGAATGGGAGGGAAAGAACAGAGCAACTCCCAGTTGTTGGTCTGCTGGAACAGGTTTTTAGAGGCCCAGGCAGAGACTGGTTCCCCTTAAGGGTGTTGTCACAGCTTTCCGTGAGGAACAGGAAGCTGTCACAACAACAGAAGTGCAACCAACACTTTGCCACTTCTGTGGCACTCTGTGCCATCTCCAACCCACTCAGTGGGTTTCAAAGGGCTTCTCAAACACTCTACATCAGGCCATAAATGTGTATCCATTAGTTACCCACCCACAGCATCCAGGGGAGTGGAAGCAATTCCTGAGGCTAACAGGGAAAATATAAATCTCACCATTTGGAAGGTGATAGCACAGATGTAACAACTGCTCATGTCTAGATAAAAATAGATGAATACTGCAGAGGCCAAATTGTCTTTTTGACAGATGATATGAAGATAGGGTCATAAAAACGTTCTCTCCACAACTGCACCCCCTTGATTTATATTAGGAGTAGTGCCAGGAGTCATTATGGATTTAAACACAGCATTTTGCTGCCATGTGCTGTGATGTTTCTGGCCAGATTAGGAGACAGCACATGGAAATGACTCATTATGCTGTCATTTCCCAGGATAGGCGTGAGGAGTTTACACACCTTGGCACCAGCACCATGACCCTGTGGGAGTGATGGCCTCGGGGACTATCACAGGTCAGGGGCCACTCTCCTCCTTTGGCTGCAGCAGCACCAGGAAGGGACACTGGGAATCCTGAAAAGCTGCATTTTGTTTTGTAGCCATGATCTTACATCTCAGCCTGCAGGAATGGATGGCAACCCCTGTTTTGCAAACACAAACCTTTGGTGCTGCAATGGCTCTTTGCTGCAGGGCAGTCTGGAGTAGTGAGTTAATTAATTTAGGGTGGTGATGTGATATCCAGCATGCACAAGGGGCTCATGCCAAGCTCTCCACAACCCCATTTAGCACCTGACATCCCTATGGCACATCCCAGCATGGTAACCAGTAACTACCACCTACATCCCCAATGGACAAACCAGACTCTTCCTGGCTCCGTCTGAGCCATAAGCACATTAAGCAGAAATTGCCTGGAAATACCTAAATGAACATAAAGCTGAATGAAATCCAGAGCCACCTGCAAAGTTCTGGGTGCTGACCAGCCTCCCGAAATTCGGAACAGTTGCTGCTGTATGGGGCAAGACCTGGACTGTCACACCCACTCAGCACCTGCTGAGACACGGGACTCCCATTAGAGGTGATTGTTAACACCTGGCGGTGCTCATGCTCCTCTGCTCCTGGTCAGAGCAGCCACTGCTGCAGCTTCAGAGGCGTTTGGTGCAGAAGCAGCTCCCATGGGTACTAATGAAGGGCTCCCTAATAGAGGCTTTAATTGCCTGGTAAGAGGAAGGGCAATCCCCTGAGGTGGAACATCTCTAAGATTAAAGGCTGCTCCCAGTCTTTCTCCTACTGCTTCTCCTTTTGACTTCAGATTTAACTCTCTTAACACTTTATTTCTTAATTTCTCTTCCCCTTTGGCAGTCATGCAAAATAAATGGGAAGGAGAGAAAGCCCAATATCAAAGAGAAAGAGAAAAAATATTATCTTTAAAAACTTAATTGTTTTTCTTTCTAAATAATATGGGCAAGAAACTTCAGAATAACCCAACAAGAAAAAATCAGTCTTTAGGTGCCTTGGGAGTTTGGAAAGCAGAGTGGCTGAAAGAAGTTGTTCCCTGTGAGGGTGAGGAGGCACAGGGTGAACAGGAAGCTGTGGCTGCCCCTGGATCACTGGGACTGTCCAAGGCCAGGCTGGACAGGGATTGGGGCAGCCTGGGACAGTGGAAGGTGTCCCTGCCATGGCAAGGGGGGAGGGCGGTGAGTTTAATGTACCCCACAGCCCAAACCATTCCAGGATTCTAGGGCAGCTTCCCAGATCCCATCCAGTGGACAGTGAGCCTGGCCCTGCCTGTGCTGGGGTCCCCTCGTCCCAGTCACTCCGCTTTGGTGATGGAGTGTGCAAAAGCATTCCCTGTACAGAGAAGGAATGGTGCTTTAACTCCCTTTCTCTGTCAGGAACTTTAATCAGTTGTCCCCAGACATGCTAATTAATTTGTTCTGAGTGGAAATAAGTGTCTCTAGACTTCCTTTGTCATTTTCAATCTCTCTTTAACTCCCATCTGTTTCCTTCATGGTCTGTGAACTAAAAAAGAAAGAGGAAAAAAATGGAAAGGAGTTGATTTGAATTTTCCTTATCAAATGCTGTTACCGAAGTGGGGCCCTAGGGATCCCACAGAAAGGTTGCACATGCCTCTGCTGAAACCTAAACAGCTGTGGGAAATGCCCTTTTGCTGTAAGTGTTGCATGGGAGTCATTAATATAGTGCAGTTTCAGTAGGTATTGCCAGATGTTGACTCTGAGAGCAGCAGGAGGTCAACAGCCCTCTGAGGCAGCTGCCTGGGCTCGAAGGCTCTCCCCGAGGCAGTGAGACTCTGGGAAATGCTGAATCCTACACGTGGGATCCAGTGAGAGGCAACCCCATGCTTGGAAAACCAATGACACGCTTTTGCCCAGGATACTCTGTTAATACCCAGGAATAACTGAATCTGCTCAGGTTCTGAAGCTCAAGGTTGCCTCTGATGGCTCCATCACCAGCATTGCCCCAAGAGGACACATTTGAGGGGCACAGGGATGGGTGCTCCACTCCCTATCCCATCCTGGGGATTATTCAGGGTCACCCCATCTGCAGGTAGGGCCTGCAGGTAGGAGCAGGCATGGGCAGGATGGGCACAACATCTCAGCTCTGCAGAATTAGGCTCTGTTCCCTCCTCTGCAGAGGATAAAGTATGTTACAAAGGAGCCAAGACAATTCAGCTGGAAGTGAGCAGGTTGTTATACCTGGCAGTTGATTTTCATAGCTTTTTTTTATATGGTGCATTAACAGAGTAACAAACCCTGTTACAGTTTCATAAACATGATTTCGGACTGAACACCGTTGTTTCAGGGCTGGCTCCTGTTCAAAGAGCAGGACAGCCAGCTGAGCGCTGACTCAAGAAGCTGGGAAGTGGTCTGAAAGTAAAAAGAGAACCACAAATGAAGCAAAAAGCTCTTGCCTAGGTTTGGGCTTTCTCACAGCTTGATGTTCTAGTTCAATGCCCCATCTGAACACCTTGATTTTGGGACGCAGGGGAGGATGGCTGCTCCCGATGTGACCACCTGCTCACCATGACCTTCTGTGTGCTTTTATTGGAAAATGAATTTATTCTCCATATAATTATAGAAAGAAAATAGTTTTGACCTCAGCTTCATACTTCTCAGCTTAATGTGTATGATTGCTTTGCCAGCCATTTATTACTGTCAGCATTTCCAGTCGGGGCAGTGGGGAGCAGCCATGGGAGGGCAGGGGGATGGGAGGCTGGGCGTGTGCAATAATAAAGAGCTCTTTACAATTGCATTTTAATCATAGATACACACCTGGGGTGCATAAAATCCTACTAGCCTCAGTCACCAAAGGTTCACAGGGGTGCTGGAGGGGAAAAACATTGCTGCATCCCCTGCCTTGCCTTTGGTCTGCCTGCTGCAAGCTTCTCTCCTTCCAGAGGTGCTCCAAGGCAGGTACATCCAAGACTAATGAATTATTGATCAGCAGATAATAGGACTAGCTTTATTTCTAATGGCTGAATTGCTTATTGATCTGCTTCACACGCAGAGACTCGGAGGACTGAACATTCACCATGTGCTATTGCCACTGCACCCTTGTCTAATTAACAGCCCCCTTGTCTAATTAACACCCCTCTGGGTTGTGTGCTAGAGAGGAGCCTGTGCCCAGGACTAGGACTGGGAGTCTGTAAATCCATCTGGGTTTGAGTAACATTAACAATGAAGGAAAACCCAGCAGCTTTAGGTAATCATGGAGAGGAGAGGAAAAGGGGAACTCCCTGTGATGGACAGGCAAAGCCTGGTAATTCCCTGACACCACAGCATCTGGCATTCACTGCGAATCCCAACAGGATGAAACGAGAAGCAGCCACTGCTTGGAACTCCATGCTATTTGCAAAGTACAAAGGAGCTCTCACTCTTGGATATATGGAAATCAGACAGGTAGAACAAACAAGGGCTTAATGCTGCCTGATAGTATAAAGTGTTATGTGGAAATGGTTTTTTTTCCCCACGTTCTTAACTGGCCTTTGTCCTTTAACCTTGTGAGACAGAACAGGTATCTAAACTGGCATTAGAATTTGTATTTCAAAGTAATATGTGCAAAAATACTCCTAGTTTTTAGCCTTCCAATTTCAGGGTGAAGGAGTCCTGGCAATAGTCCAGCATGTGCCAAACCTGCTGGAGGGCCAAAGCAGGAAAGAAGTTCTTCTGGTCTTATTAGATTAATGTGCCATGGCATTTTAAATTAGAAAATATTAATGTCAAAATAATAGGAATGTGCTTGGGTAATTCTTCATTCCCTTCAGTAAGGAATGAGAGGGCTAAGGGAGAGCCAGCAGAGTTTCCACTGCCCCATGTTAATCCTCCCCTGAGTAGGCGGGTGGCTGGGCAAGCTGTGCAGAGGCAGAGACACATTCTTGCCTCAGGAGGGCTCTAGATGGGAATTCTGAAAATGAGGAGCCTTCCTGACAGCCCCATGGAGACCTCCATGCTCCAGGCAGAGGGTCTGTTCCTGCCCTCGGACCCCCAATACGCCCCCAGCCAAGCCATGGCATCACTGACAAAGTTTACCTTTTTCCTCTTTTATTTATAACTCTCATTCCTCTTTCTGCTGACGCTCTGATGGCACCACTCCAATTTAATTAAGTAAATGAATAAATTGACTAATTTCAATGCCACGGACTCTCCTGAGTCCTGACACATCTCCTGGCTGCAGGCTGGGCAGGGGACAATAATCTCCCCCTGGTGCCACCCAGTGCCAGGCTGTGTCCCCCTGTGTCTGCACAGATCCATGGACACTCGCGTGCTCTCATGGAATCACCAGGACAGGGTAACGAAAAGAGGAGTTCAGGACATCCCTCGTCCAGTGGCCATCCAATATTCCAGGCTCCAGAAGCTGGGCTGTGAGGACAGGAGCAAACAAAGTCAGTTTGATTTAGTGGACACAAAAAAACCTGAGCAGCGCTTTTTTCCATTTTGCTTTGATCCAGAGCTTTTTTTAAAAATACAACTCAGAGGACAATATAGAATAACTGTGTTATTGTCTAATTATCTTTGCTGTTGACTCAGTGCTCCCAGACAGCTTGACATGGTACAGGCTTTTTCTTTAAAGTGTTATTTCCAAGTAGCCATGAAATAGCACAGGATTACAGATGGAAACTTGTCTTACTTGGGAGGTTTCTGAGAGGAATTGAGACAAACAGGTATATGGAGATACAGCTAATTAAAATTAGAGTTGTGCAAAGGAGAGGAAAAAAAGGTGCCTTATCTGGTGGGAAAGGCAGAGCAGAGGAACTGAGGACACCTGGTTTCTAATCTCCAGCCTTCCCTGATGTGTTGCATAGCCTGGGGCAAGTCACTTAATTACCTTTTGTGTGACATATATTCATTCTCAGTAAGGACAAGGCATAATAGGACAAGAGCTGGAACCTTTCTCTACCCTGCTTTGCTTATGTCTTGAGCCAGGACAGGAGTCACTGGATGTGTTCAGTATGGCTTTCCAAACCTCATCTATGCAAACCTATCATGAGAAGACATGTGATGATGGTGAAGTCGTTGGCAGAAGCACTGCAGCCACCCTTTCCTTTCCTTTTTCCTTTCCTTTCCTTTTTCCTTTCCTTTCCTTTTTCCTTTCCTTTCCTTTTTCCTTTCCTTTCCTTTCCTTTCCTTTCCTTTCCTTTCCTTTCCTTTCCTTTCCTTTCCTTTCCTTTCCTTTCCTTTCCTTTCCTTTCCTTTCCTTTCCTTTCCTTTCCTTTCCTTTCCTTTCCTTTCCTTCTCAGTTTCCTGCAGCAGCTATACCTCTCCAGCACCAACCCATAACCTGGAGCTGTCTCTGCCACTGCTCTTTCTTCTCCATCCTCCTCCTCTGTCCCTCCCCACCCCCGGGTCCTCCTCAGCCGTGGCTGTGCCCTTCCACGTCCCCTGGCACAGTATACAGGCTATTGTGGTCCTGAGCAAATCTACGAGGGCAGAAAGGCCCTTCTGCCGCCCCTGGTAGGAGGTCAGCCCCTGCGCATTCCTTCCCCCTGACTGGGATCCACTAAGTACAGCCAAGGAGTTGGGGACTAATAAAAGGAGCAATGAAGACTTGGAATGACCAAGATCCAGTGGAGTGGGTGCTGGCACCTTTTCAAACTGATTTAAAACAGGAAACTCCCTTTAATCCTCCTCCCTTATCTCATTCCCCACCTCACTGATTCCTCATCAAAGAGTTTAAATGAATTTGAGCCTGCTGTTCTCTGCCCTGTTATCTTTTCCCCTCTCATTTATGAATTTTAAATCAACTTGTTAACTACCTATTTAGTTGCATAGTTTCCCTGTAATAATCCCTGCCCCGGGCCCATTGAGCATTAATTCTGGAGACAGCACACTCAGACTTCCAACAGGGCTACAGTGTCAGGAAAATGACTTTATACAGACCAGTAGCCCAGTAGCCGTTGGAATTCAGCTACTGGTGCTTTGTGTACAGCTGGTGTCCCCTGCTCTCCAACCCAGACCCTGCCACACACACCATTCTGGTCTGGGCAGGACCAGGGCATCTGTGCCGTGGTGCTGTGCAGGGACACGGGGGCACAGGACAACTTCATTGCCAGGCAGGCAGCCCTGTTTTCTCCTCAGGCCCTTCCCCATCATCTCTATCCAACCTCCCAGCCCAGAGCTCTGGAGCCATTTGTGATGCTGACAGGTACCATTTCCAAGATGGAAACTGAAGAAAAAATCTATAATCATTTCCTAAGGGTTATAAGAGTGGATTATGGATTAATAGGAGAGGGTAGAGAAAACATAGAAAGCACTGGAGGCCATAAATCCTGTAAATAAAGTAACTCTGTGTGTCAAATGATGGTGGCTGTGTGCTCAGGTCCTTGTGGGGCAGCAGATGGATTTTCTGCCTTGAGGAAGCTTTAATTCTCACCAGTATCAGGGCCAGGCACTTGCCCTCAGCTTCCCAGGAAAGGTTGAGGGACAGCAATGCTGAATCCTGTGGGTTTCCCCCAGGCTTCACAGCTGAAGGTCATTTCAGTGAAATGCTCAGAGTTCCATCTTTAGGAAGTTTACTTCCCCTCCCATGCTTTGCTTTCATTCCTTCTTTCTTGTTTTTCTGAAGCCATAGAGAGCAGCACTTCTTTATTCAAGCCTGCTGTGCATTCATCCTACTTGTTCTACTTGCACAGGCCATTCTGAGAATGCTGGTACTTATTTTTCCCACTTTTTTTTACTTTGGTTAGTGTGTTTTTTTTAAAGTTCAAGGCTAAAGAAAGCTGTCGTAGAATAGAATTATAGAATCATAGAATCACCAGTGTTGGAAGACTACTTTATGATCATCCAGTCCAACCATCAACCCATCACTGTCACTCTAACCACATCACCCAGTGCCAGATCCAGACACCTGTTAAACACTTTCAGAGATGATGCCCTCCCTAGGGCAATCTATTTCAGTGCCCAACCACATTTACCCATGAAAAAAAAATTTAATGTCTGATCTGAATCTCCCCTCCTGGAGGGGAGCCTCCTCCTCTGGACCTCTCACTCTACTCTTAGGGTAGAAGAGTAGAAGAGACCAGCTCCCATGTCACTACAACCTCCTGTGGAGAGTGATAAGGTGCCCTCCAATCCTCCTCTTCTCTAGACAAGGCCCATTACCTCTACCAAGAAACTAGCCAGAGGACCAGCACAGCATGGTCCGTCAGCAGCAAGTGTTTTAGTTTAGCTGTAGGACGTGCCTTCTCTTTCTGGCCTGAGAAGAGAAGGCTCCAGGGAGAGCTGAGAGCCTCTTCCAGCGCCTAAAGGGGCACAAAGAGAGCTGGAGAGGGACTTTGGACAAAAGCGTGGAGCGGCAGGACAAGGGGGAATATCCTGGCGCTGTTGGAGGGCAGCTGGGTGGGATGCTGGGGCAGCGCTGGGGGGACCGGTCCAGGCTGGGAATGACCCTGGCAATTTTCATCCGTGGGAATTCTCATCCCTGGGAGCTCTGCACGGCCACAGGGCGCCCTCTGGCGGCCCCGCCGCGCAAGGCCGCAGGGTTCGCCCTTGGCCCCGGCCCCGCAGCCGCGGGCGCCCCTTGAGCACCCACACGCACGGAGCACCTTTGGGGCCACCGGTGTGGGGATCCCCTCACAGCACGGAGCACCTTTCTGCCCACCCATGTGGGGATCCCCCACGCTGGTGCATGGATGTTCTCTTTGACAGCAGTGTGGCCATGGCGTCAGAAAGCTCTTTTGGGGCATTGCGTGTCCCTGTTTCCCCTCTGGCCTCTAGCATCATGGAATTGCTTCTCTGCCCACCAGGCCAAAGTCCTCCCTGCTGCGGCAAGCAGGTCAGAGACCCCCTCTATGATTAGCACTCATCAGGGTCCCGAGGTCTGGGGTGACAGGCAGGAGATGCTCTGGTGGCTAGAACCTTAAGAGTCTACATGGACACAGCAGTGTGGGCAGCATGTGGAATGGTGAGGAGGGATGACAGCCACAATGGGCTCCATGCCAACCCCATATGCCCATGACAGTGGCAGGAACACCAACAGGATGGTGCTTGGGGGCTTGGGGTGCATAGGAGGCTTGCCCAGAAGCCTGGTGCAATTTTCCCTTGAATATATATGCTTCCCAAAAACCTGGGATGCTCAGAGTGTGCCTGGGCCCATCATGGGGCTAGTGCAGCCTCTTGCTGTCATGTAGTCTGGCTCACAGCACAGACAGGACCAGTCTGCCCACTGCGTGCCTCCAAACAGCTTCTCCTCCTTTAACTCGTCAAGCCCTCCATGGGGACACAGTAGCAACATCCCAGCCTTGCCTGGACATCACCACAGAGCCCAGACTGCAGGGCTGTTCCCTAAGGCTGCACCTGAGCAACACAGGGATGCCAAAATCTCTGCCTGAAGCAGGGCAAAGGTTCTGGGTCCGCCCAGGGGAAAAGCCTGAGCAAAGTGCAGCACAGTTTGTCCTTGGCAGTGTTTGCAGTGAACACAGCCTGTGCCCCACAGAGCCACCCTGGGCATGTGCTGTGCCCCATCTCCACATGGCATTGGGGCACCCCTCACTCCCTCTGGAATAGCTCCATGACAGTGGGGTATCCTTCACCACCCCTTCCCAGACCAGCTCGATGACAGTGGGGCATTGCTTAACCCCTCACCCTAACAAAGCAAAGGGCTCTCATTAACAGAATATAACGTGCACTGAAAATAACTGCCGATCACCTTGCAGCCATTGATGCCCTGTCTCCTGTAATTCAGTTTTGCTCCTGTTAAGGGGCTGTTGTTTTTCCCCAGAGCCCAGCCCAGGCAGCAAAGGGGCCCTCTCCATCTGCCCATTCCTGTAAATCTATCCGTGTTCCATGTCGTGCCAGGCCACGGACAGGACTCTCCAACATCAGAGCTAAATCAGGTTGCTCATTGCACAAACCTGGACACACCTCTGTCCCAGAAGCAGCCCAAGGTGGAAGAAGAGAGAGGAAGCCTTTCCTGTGGGCCAGGTGCTACTCCTACAGGTTCCTCCTGCTCCTCAGCTGCTGGCAGAGTGGTTTGAGTGATGCTGGAGGAAGTGTCTCTGCAGCCATGGCTCATTTCAAGGCCTCTCTGGGAGTCAGGATGGGCACTGCACAGCTGTGGTCATCCCCATGCACCCACCTGCAGCAGGAAGGTGGCAGCTAGCAGTAGCAATGTGGGTGGCACTGATCACCCTGCTATTTCTTGGAAGTGTTCAAAGCCAGGCTGATGGGGCTTGTAGCAGCCTGGTCTAGTGAAAAGTGGCCCTGCCCATGTCATGGAGGGGAATGGGAAAGTCTCTTCCAACCCAAACCACTCTATGATTCTCTAATTCTCTCTGCCTCTATCGCAGCCAGGGCAGACAGCCACAGCCAGAGGCAGTGCTGGCCATGGGACTGACCAGCCTTTGCCAGCAGCTGCCCACCCTGCTGGGCCCCACCAGCATCTTGGCAGTGGCTGGGAACAGCAGCATTTGTTTGCAGAGTAGCAGCCCAGAGTGCTTGGACAGAGATGCACACTCAGCATAACCCAAATCTCCCAAAATAACTGAATAAAGTCTGTGGGCAGAGCAGGAGCAGGCAGGAACCCAGATCCCCTCCTCATGCTTGTCACATGAATGAGCTCTGCAGCCAGGCTCCCCTCTCCCCAGGAAGGGGATTGTGATACGTTGTGGGGAGGATTAGGCTGTTTCTGTTTCAGGAGGCTGGGAATGTCTGTTGGTGAAGGGCTGTAGGCCTGCCAGGCCTCTTGCAGAACCACAGGCACCATGGCCCCACAGAGTGGGGAAAACAGGCTCAGGGCCACCATGGGTTTGGGGTGCATTTGGCAATAGAGGATGGCCCAACAGTACAGCAGAGGCAGCAGCAGCCTCCCAGCCCAGAACCACTGTGTTCAGAGGGCTCACAGAGGGAAGAAGGGAAAAGAGGGAGGACAGCTGAGGTCTGCCTGCCTTATCCCACTCCCACCATCAAGAGGCCTGGCTGCCACCAGCAGTCAGCAGCCAGCAGCAGTTCCAATCCAGCAGCTGGAGCAGAGCCTGCTCCTCTAGGAGCCCCTCAAACCCCCCCAGCTGCTGCTCAGCAATCCTGGCTGGCAACTTCAGATGTTTGGGAAAGCAAACTCCAGGGGAATTAGCTCCCAAGTATTTCCTCAATTCTGCTCGCTATGAAGAGAATTTTATTTTGCTGTCCCTGGAGGAAGGAAGGCAACGTGGCCAGGTGCATAAAGGAAACCTGTGGAAGAATGGTGGGAATCTGGCCAGCAATACTCCCACTTCTCCCAACTCCTGGCACGGGGAGCAGGGAAGCACACATGTCCCCATGGATGTACTGTGGTCCTTTGCAAAGGAACCACATCCAGCGGATCTCCATCTCCTCCAGTTAGGCAGCACAATGGGTTCAGCCTGCAGAGCAGCCCTGGAGCACAAGGGCTGGTTTGGGCATCCACTGTCCACTCAGCCATCATCATGGGTAAAGCCAGGGCTCCCATCTGCTTTTTCGATCCCTATGCCTAATTTTAGCTCCTGTTTTACAGGTACATAACACAGAGACGCTCTGGGAGCCCAGGTCATGTACTTCCCAGCACTGTAGATAACTTTGCTTACAGAAATAACATGACTAAATATAGCTCTCCTGCTCCTGAGAGCTGAACCAGGAGCAGGCACAGGGGCAGCCCCTGAAGCTGTGCCCTGAAGGGGTGCCACACCTGCCATAGCAAGGACTGTGCTCCACCCCAATCAGGGCACTTAGTTTCTAGCCTAATACAGGGCAAGAGCAAGTTTTTCCTCCCAATCCAACCTTCCACTCTTACCTGCATTTCCACAGCATCAGATCAGAGGAACAAGTCCCACAGGAGATCCTGGAACAAGGACAGGGCTGACACCCAGCTCCAGAGAGGGCATGGAGGTCACCAGTAGAGAACAACCAGGATTTACTACTGAAGTGTTCCCAGCCAGCCACATCCAAGCAGCAGGAAATTATTTAAACACTTTTTTCCTTAGAAGCAAGGTTGGCTTCCTGCCCTAGCTAAGTGAGCCTCTTCCAGTGGCCCTGGCTACAGGAACACCCATGTCAACTGTGGACACAGCCCAGACAGGACCCCCAATGACCACGAGAGGTAGGGACCCGCAGAATAGGGCTGAGCACATTCTGCATTTCACAGAACAGATGCTCTTCCCAACAGGCATCACCAACGTTTGGTATGGCAGAAGAGCCCAGGCCCTCCTGCAGCAATGTCTGAATCCCACCAGAGACCACCCCACACACAGAGGGGACCTTGTCTGTAGATACAAAAACTTTGATAACAGGGCAAGTTTCCCAGGGGTTGGTTATTGCGATGTGAGCCCATCTCTCTGGGGGTCCACCAGACACCCATCTACAAAAATACAATTACCTGGCTTTGCAATACCACAGCTCAGTAACTGTACATCCTCTTTTGCAAAATACTCCCCTGGCTTAATAATCTACAGTCTTTAAAAAAACCCCAACAATTCAGGGTGCTTTATGAGAGATTTAGACCAAAAAAAGCAAAACGGGCCTTGCAGCAAGGGAGAGCAAGGAGAGCAGCTGCAATGCAGGGCTTGAAGCTGCCACAGACTCAGAGACCCCAGAACAACTCCCTGAAGACCACCTTCATTTAACCCCTCATTTAGTTTCAGGCCCATACAGGTGTGGTTCCACTCAGCTTGGAAGGAAACAGCAAGAGGATCTGCACACTATTCAGACTTTTAAGTGCATGTCCCTCTCCCTCACAATCAAGGCAGTTCTTGAGGCTTTTTATAGGTTTCTAAAACTAGAGTGCATGAGGACACTATGCTGTTGCCATCCTACTGCTGAGCAAAGCCTCCTCTTCCAGCTGGAAGGGGGCATCTCACCCTCTCAGTATGTGTCCAGCTTCCATAGGGTGCTCGAGCAGCAAGTGTAGAGTCAGGCCCTACCACAGCCCCACTCACCCTATCCTCAAAACTGACCCTAAATCTATGCCATCTGGCGCACAGAAATCTCACTTCTAAGAAAGAAGTTCAACATTTGATAGGTAAATTGTAAAAAAACAAGTTTATTTGAAAAAACTCAAGCCTCTTAACATGAATTCTGATCAACATTATTAGAACTTGAGAGCCATTAACCTGCTCCACGTACGTTGAGATATTTTCCAACACTAAAAAATAAAAAATAAATACGTACAAATTCTTTCCTCCCCCTTACGTGTCCTAGATGTGAGAGGTTCAGCATCCATCGCCTTAAGATCTCAGTTGAACAGAAGCAAGTAAAAGAGGTTTCTCTAACAGATAAAAGAGCAAAAGCAGAAAAAGTCTCAGGGATGTACCATCTCCACTCACCTCACCACTCTGCCCAAGGTCAGGCACCCAAAACACCTGGCTGGGTGGGATGCTCTGGTGGAAGCCCACCCCATGGGCAGGATGGGCCAGCACAGCCAACAGCAGTGTGAATGCCAGCAGCACAACCTGAGCCCATTTCACATCACCTAGCACTGGGCTGAGAAGAGGCACTATTGAGGCAGAGTGGGGAGGCAGGGGGGACTCCAACAGTCCCCAAGGAAGGCTTGGGCAAGCAGGGCTGCCACAGCCCTGGAGTGGGTGACACTGCCCAACAAGAACCCCAGCCATCTTTCTTCAACCTGAATATCCCATGAGAGAACAGCTACAAAAACAGGGATTTTAAAGAACTACAGTAGCTAAAGTGTTTTCAAAACATACCTAAAGACCACCTAAAGAGCCGGGAGGCACTGGGCATGAGGGTTAAGGAGCACCTTGCCCCATGCCTGCATCTCCCCTGCAGAGGACCTGCAGTAAGAAGCGTATGAAGCAGTATTCATCCAGGGCCGGCCCTGAAGCCCATTGTGCTTCAACAAATCCAGTATCCTGCTTTTTTATGGCTTTTTAACAAAAAAACTCCCCAAAACACACACATACCCCCCGCCCCCCAACCCAAGCAGAATACAGAGCTAAAGCACAGTTTAGAGTTAAGGCTCGTTCAGATTCAGCTAGATACGGAGACTGTAAGGCACATATTAGTACATTCATGTTACTGTTAAAAAGCCAGACTATAAAAGCCCCCTGCCCCTGGACACACGAGGATACTGCATGTGTAGTCCTGTTACCTTTAACACAGATGGAAAGACAATTCAGAGCCTGTTTAAAAATGAACACCCGGTTTAAACACTTCTTACAGCCCCCCAGCGCCAGCGGAGCTCTGCCCTGGCTGCCACATCAGGGCAGCAGCACTTCCCCGACACTCTGGGATTAAGACTGGTCCCTCACATGCGGCTCTCCTCCTCTTTGACACCACCCTCCACATTCTTCTGAGGTGAGGGTGCTACATCATTTTTTTCCTCTTTCTTCTTCCCAGCCTCATCAATGTTGGTCTCGTCCTCCTTCCTTTCCTTCTTCGCTTTCTCCTCCTTGGCCACCAGGCGATAGTTGATGCCCATCCCAATGAAGAGGTAGATCCCAGCGATGATCAGGACAACCCCACAGGCCCAGTATGTGTACTTGTAGTCACCATACATGTCATTTAGTTTCCCTAAAAGACAAGAGTACACAGTTCAGCAAGAAGCCCCCAAAGCAGCTCCAGGTCATGGAGATATTCCCAAGAGCAGCCCAAGCCCACCACTCTCACATTCAGACAAGGACCTGTCCCACATTCCTTTACTCCCTGCTCCCCTACCCGGTGCCACGGGTTCAGATCCCACTTCCTTGGCCATTCCTCAGTGGTCTACTACTGCCCCAGTGCCATGGGCTGCCCATGACTCAAGGGAACCCACCACCACTAAGCAAGTCCAGGCAGAATAGCCAGAGTCAAAGAACCATAGAATCATTAAGGTTGGGAAAGACTTTTAAGATCAAAGTTCAATCACCACCCCAGCACCACTCCATTAAAACCATGCCCTCAAGTGAGTTCTCCAGGCACAGCACATCCTACCTAGCAAAGGGGGTCCCAGAAGAACAGGGCAGCACTCCACGATGGTCACCAGGCCAACAGCACTAGAGAACCGCTGAGCTCCCACCAGGTCCATCAGGGTCTCAAAGAGAACCGAGCTCAGCCAGCCAAAGGCATAGCCAAAGAAGCCAGCATAAATGCAGAAGCCAGTATAGGTGGGGGACATGGGGAGCAAGATGTGGCAAACACCATTGTAAATAATAGCAATGGCAAAGAAATATTGGATGCGGGGTCTGACCCACTTGGTGTTTGCCACCAGTCCCATGGAAGGTCTGGCAAACATGTCCACAAAGGCCAGTATGGAGAGCAGGAAGGCTGCCGAGTCACTAGGAATCTTCTTGCTCTTTGCATAATTGCTGAGGAAGACCAAGGGAGCAAACAACCCGAAGAACATTATTACATTGCCTGACAGATAGAGCAGGAAGCCCCTGTGTTTGAATAGAGTCAGGTCCAAGAATTTGTTGATTGTCTGGAAGACTGAGCTTTTCTCTTTCTTGGCCTTTCCATCAATGAGGTCCGTGCTGGTGTCACCATCATCCTTTTTCCCCGCTTTCCCAGCCTCCTGCTGTGCTTCCTTATTGGTCTCTTTCTTCTGAACTGGCTTGGGACCTATGGGCCGCATCAGGGATCCAGCCACACAGCAGTTCAGCAGGAGGCCACCCAGGATGAGGAAGCTGCCACGCCAGCCAAATATGCCAAAGAAGAACTGGTTGAGGGGTGCCAAGGTAGAGAGGAAGACAGGGCTGCCTGCCATTGCCAGCCCATTGGCCAGTGGACGCCTCTTAAAGAAGTACTTGCCAATCATGGTTAAGGCAGGGTTCAGGTTGAAGGCAAGTCCAAGACCTGCAGGAGAGAGATAAGGGGCTCAAGTCTTGGATGCCTCCAGCAGCACTGGCAGAAGGGCTAGTAGGACAAGTGAGGTTTTACTTCTGGGGAGTTCACAGCTCCATTTCCAACTTAGAATCATGGAATCATTTAGGTTAGAAAAGTCCTCTAAGAAAATGGAGTCCAACCATCCCCCCAGCACTGCCAGGTCCCCATTAACACATGCCCCAAGTGTGACAACTACATGCTTTTTGAACACTTCCAGGGATGGTGATTCCACCAGTGCCCCAGACAGTCCATTCCAACAACTGACTCACCCACATCCCAGCTGGCATAAGCAGGAATCAGCCCCTGCTGCCAGCTAAAGAGGCACCCAGGCAGTGACAAGAACCAGAACTCATGCAAATTCAGACATCAACTAATAATTACTGGGTTGAAGTTGCTCCTTTCACTGCCCCACTAGGGCAGAGCTACCACTTACCCCCTATGACCCCAATACAGAAGTAGAGCTCCTCCACCGTGTTGCAGAAGGAGGCTGCGATCAGCCCACAGCCGGAAAGGCAGCCGCCTACTAATATGATGGGCCGGCTGCCATACTTGTTCACCAGGATGCTGCTGATGGGACCTGGGCAAACAAAGGAGATGCACCAGAGAGGAGTTATCTTTGCATGAGAGACCAAATACACACACAAGCACACTGCATCTTTACTGCCAGATGATTCCAGCTTTCACACAGCATTGTTTCTCCCAGGGAGGGAACTGGGGTAAGGGGAAAGGACAGAAGGTTCAGAGGCAGCTGGAGACAAGAGAATCACAAAATGGTTTGGGTTGGAAGAGACCTTAAAGATCATCTTGTTCCAGCTCCTTGCCATGGGCAGGGACATTTCCTACTAAAACAGGTTGCTGCAATCCAACCTACTCTTGGCCATTTCCAGGGATGGAGAAGAAACAGCTTTTCTAGACTTCTCTGTGCCAGGGCCTCATCATCCTCATGGAAGAATTTCTTCCTCAATATCTAATCTAAACCAACCATAAGAGAGAGAAAACTGTTGAAGCACAGAAAGCTTTGACTTCTCTGAGCAAGTTGCCTTCTGTGGGCTGAAAGAGGAGCTGCCCGGCCACCAGCTGCCCCCAGAGACAGGGCTTTGGGACAGGCCGAAGCCACCAGCCTCATGCTGCACTGGGGGCTCTGCCCTACTTGCAGCCACCCACTCACCATGAGCTGGGGTCTCAGCCACAAAGCAACTGCACATCTCCTGACAGATGTTTCTGATCAAGACCAGATGAAGCTGTGAGGAAACACCTTCTCTGGGTGCAAGTGAAGCTCCTCAGGGCTTGGGGAGAAGCAGCAGTGCCCCAGGAGAAGGGGTGCTTCTGTTTTCACTGCTATCCCTAATGCAGACAGGGACCAATTGCCCTTTTAAGTGCTTCAGTATCAGGCGCTTTAATCCAAAGCAAACAGTGATTAGAAACTGCCAAGCATGCTCTACAGACACTAAAATGTATTTAAATACACTGAATGAACATCCATTGAATATTAACAGACCTTGCTCTGCCATTAACAGACAGAGAGGTTGTCAACATGTTATTCATGGGTCCTTGGATGGTACTTGACCTTTTTGCCCAGTTTAAACAAAGTCTGGAGCAGGTTACAGAAGCCTTGGTGCTGCAGAGTCTGCTCCCAGCCTCACAGCATTCTGCTCTCTGCTACCAGAAGCTCCAGTGCAATGCCACCAGGGACGGGCCATGGCTCTGGGTCCTGTGAGAGGGGGCAGCAGCAGCACCTGGGAGCTGCCACATCACAAGGTGCACAGAGCACTCAGCACTTTGCAAAATCTGAACCTTGAACTCAGCAAATGTGATGCCCCTGAAGAGTCTAAATGCAGCCACAGCCTTTCTTCTGGGAAGTCCCCCTGAAAATAGCAGGCTCCAAAGGGCAATCAGCAGGAAGCCACACAGCTGGGCAGTGCCAGGTACTCTAGGGGCAATTCTCCTCATCCCCCCTTTTTCTAAAGGAAAACAATACCCATACCTGTTTTCTAGATTCACTGGAAGTGTTTTTGACTAAACATTACCTGATCTAACTTGATTGCTCAAGCCACCAAAAACACGTAAATAATGGAATCTAATCCCCACATGGGGCTGACAAAGGAGCATTTGACACCATGACATCCATGCATCCTGATGGTGACTGCACAGGGCAGCTGGAGGGAAATGTGCTGCTTCCTCACACCTAGCCCTACCCAGGACAGAAGCTGCCCCAGCTCTGTGAGATTCTACTACTCCAGAGGATGAACTACTTTTTCAGCCTCCAAGCAGGCAGGTGTCCTAGGAGACAGGGAAAATGGGATGCACACTGGGACTGCTCCAGTGCAATTCAGACTCTATAAAGGGTCTGGTTTCGGCAGGAATGAATGGGGCAGCAGCAATTCCAGTGCTTCAGCAGCTGGGGGATGAATAAAAAGTTTTGAGATGGAAGCGATCCTCAAGAATCGAGTCCAACTCCTGGCTCTTCAAAGGACAACCCCAACAATCCCACCTTCTGCTTGAGAGTATTGTCCAAAATGCTCCTTGAGCTCTGGCAGCCTTGGGGCTGTGGCCACTGTTGTGGGAAGCCTGTTCAGTACTTGACCACCTTCTGGGGGAAAAATGCACCCAGGTAGATCTGGGGTACTTTCAGCATCCCTGCCACCAGCATATGGCCAAGCAGACCAAGACCAGCAGCTGTTGGAATTTAATGGCTACAGCTCAGTGAAAGCAGGAGGGACAGAATCATCATGGAGGGAGGGGGATATGGGGACAACTACTACTCCAGTACTGGAGGAGGGAGCTCTTACCCCTGCTGCCAGGCAGCTCCAGACAGTGCCCCCAGAAGAACCAGCTCTGAGCTATTGGGAGAGGAGGAATGGCCCAGATTGGGTCTCATTAAGACAGTTACACGGTTTACAAGCTTGTTACAACATTGGAGCAGGGAAATGTGCTGGTCGCTTCGCTAGCTGAGCGAGGACAAAGCAGAGCCTGTTCCCTGCAAAGGAAAAGCCTCGTGCTCAGCCGGGAGCTGACGTCAGCTCCTTTGGATGCACAAATCCAACAAGGCTGCAGGCAACCTGCCAGCTGGGGACTGGCAGCAGGGACAAGCTCCCATTTGCCTCTGAAGTGGCCACAACAGCAGGCTCACAGTGTTTCTTTCAGCCCAGCACAAGACTGTGTTTGCAGGCACATACAAGACCCCAGGGTCTGGAGACCAGGAACACTGCATGCTGTTCACCCACTAAAAACATGCATGAAGTACCCAGCTAGAGAGTTAAAAGTCTTCAAAAGGCAGCTTCTGAAGGACAGGGGAGGGAGTGGGGCTGTTTTAGTTTATGTGGGTTTGCCTTATTCTGCTCATGTCTCTGCACTTCCAGTGCACACTACCATTCTCAAACAGCATAAGCTGCCTACAGCACTGCTTGGCACCAGCAAGCAGTAACTTGTGGCACGAGGCTTCAGTGCACTCCAAGCACAACTGTGCTGACAAGAAACTGAGGACAGATGCCTACATACACCCACTATTCCCTAAATTGGAAAAAAAAAAAAAAAGGTCTTATCTGAAAGTGCCCCTAAGAGCAGAGTTGCCACATTGCCACATGTATCAGAGCAGCTCCCTGGCCTTCAGGAGGATGCTGGGAGTAGACACAGCATTTGCAACTCACTGTAACAAGGACAAAGGCAGAATTACACAAGTCATAATTCCCCGGAAAGATTTTACAGCTTTGCAGAGGACAGATTAACCCGGTTTTTGCATTCTGGGCATTAAATGGAACTTTCTGAGCAGCCTCCTTTAAGAAAACTCATTGAGGGAGGTTTTGCTCTCAGATAAGGAGAAAATTCAAAGTGTTAGCAAAATTTTGGTTGGCGTCACCACAGCCAGGTGGGAACCACCAGTCCCAGCAGGAGACTAGCATCTTGTGCTGTGATGCAGGAGCACAAGTACCACTGCCTCCACCCCACTTACCTCCTGCATACATAACAGCCAGCATGATGGAGGAGATCCAGGACACTTTGCTGCTGGAGGCATTGAAGATGACCTCAATTTCTTTGAAGAACACTGTGATAGATTTGGGGAAGGCATAGGAAAAACCAATGGAAATGAAGGCTCCGACAACCACAGCCCATCCCCATCCTCCTTCAGGAGGAGTGTATCCTGCAGGGCCTCCAATGGCGGGTGGCATCTTGAATCAAGTCAGCGATGACTCAGTTAGGGATCAAAGATCTGCAAAGGACAAAGCATTGCCTCAGTTGAAAGCACAATCTCTGCTCCTGGCACACAACTGCACGGCTCAAGCTCTGTTTGCAAGGCTGGCATAGCACCAGTGCCCCCACCATCATAAGGAAAGTTGATCCATGAGGTGAGAGCAGCCCAGGATCACCAGCACAGTGGGCCACTCCAAAGCACACGCTCAGATTGCAGCTGGCCTTTAAGAGCCCAGTCAGCAGTCAGCACACATTTTTAAGTGATAAATTTAAGACGTGACACCCTGACCTAAGCTGGAAAGGACAGGCAGTGTCTGTGACAGCAGCCAGGACTTATCTGCACAGGCAGAGCTCCCAAAGCATCTGGGTTGCTGGAGTGCAACCCCAGCACTACAAAATCCCAGGAAGCCCCAGGCCACCTAGAGCTGGAGCTGCACACCAAGGATATTAAATGCAGAAATACTGAGGGGAAGTAAGTCCCCATGCACGAGCTGAACAGGACACCCCTATTTCTGCTGAAAAAGGGCAGTTGGGCGTCACAGCACACCCACCATCCCCAAAGGTCAGTGGCTATGGCTAAACTTAGCCTGAGTGGTGACCGAGGAAGGCTCCCATATGCCACCAGAGAAGGCAGAGGTGGATCCACACAGAGAAGTCCCAGCAGAGCCTGGTTCCCCTGCAGGGCACTTCTGGGCCCAACTGCATCCAAACTCTCCTCCTTGATCAAAAAGGCTCAGGCAGGTTTCACAAAGCACCCAAGTATAAAAACAATTCACTTAAAAATTTCAAAACTAGAAGTGACTAGAAAACAAAATAAACAGGAAGGTGTAATTCAGGCTTGCTGAGGTGTGGAATCCCCTCGGAGAGGCTGACTGGGAGCAATCCAGAGGCCATCAAGGAAGGCTGTTCATGCATGGGCCCATACAGCAGCAGAACCACATCACACTCCAGAGCCACTGTTACTCCAGATGAAAGCTGGTACAGGAAGCTGAGAGCAGCACAAGGCATCACAGCAAGGAACTGTAGCAAGGGCAGCTGCTCACAAACAAGGGTCCCAACATGCAAAGCCACAGAAACTACTACCAGTCCCAGGACTCCTGTGCACCCCCAGGGATTTCAGAAGGCATTTTCTGATGGACTGCAGCCCTCCCCAGCCTCACAGCCAGAAATACCCCCACCTCACTCAGTCACATATTAAGCACCACCAGCCAAGGGGACAGCATTAGGTTCCTTCATCAGAGCCCACCCCACACACCACAGCTCTCTACTGCTCAAGTTTGCACTCAAGGGAAAAAGCTACCTTCGAGCAGGAGAGTCTTTTCGAGAGCTCCTGAGGTCATGCCAGGCAGAGTGACAACTTCAAAACAGTGTGGTGGTGGCTCAGAGAGGTGCAGCCTCCTATTTATAGCCTGCATCCGCCCCAGCTCACAGCGATTACCATCTCATCCATGGCTGCTGACATGCCAGCATTTACCTGGCACATCCCTATAGCACACACTACAGGACTACGGGCTCCCACCTTTTCACTCACTCTGTGTCACTTGGTGCACATCCAAGGCTGGGATCCCAGCGTCCTGGTCAAAGCACAGCTGGTGATCCAGAGTCATGGGGAGATCCTGCTCCTTCCTACCTGGCACTGGAGGTACTGGCGGCAGTTATTTGATACAGCACCAGGTTTGCCAGAGCCACCTGACACCTGGCTGCAGTGATGCCCCAGACCCACACAGGGTGAGAGAAAGAAAAGCACAGGAGGTTGGATTCTGTAAGCTGCTAAGACTAGTTTAGTGTGACCCAGACAATGATTTTTCACTGGCAGGGTATTTTCCTGCATCCTGGCCAGTGCAACACATGACCATCATGAGCAGCTCCAAGCCACCCGCCACTCCAACAAAGGAATCATTGACAAGACGCTGCCCCTGGCACGTCCACAGCTGAACTATGCCCAGGAGCCAGAGCCCGTTTCCTCTGATTTCCTCTCTGGGACTCAACAGGATGAGCCGCATCTCCGGTGTCTGGCTGCAGGCAGATCCCTGGGCCAACACACACCTGTGAGCACCCACGTGGGACCACCGAGGGAGTGGCCAGGCTTCACAGAGACTCCCAATGCAGTCTGGTCTCTTGGAACACAGAGCAACCCACCCACCATGAGCACTGGGAATGGCTGAACATGCCCTCCCCACACAAGCTGCCCACTGGAGCTTCCGCCACCTCTTGCTTTGAGTCACACTGAGCTTTCACAGCCTTCAGTGAACCCTAAAGCATCATCCAACCACAATGATTTATCCAAAACATTTTTGAAAGCTGAAACTACCAGGTGTTGGCTATAAAAGCTCCCAGCAAAGAATATAATCTACTTGTGAGCACTAATTAAAACTACAGGCAATAAAAGCCATCCAAGGCAAAGGCTGAGGAGGTTTTGATGAGGTGTATGGGGATTTTTCCCTTTTGTTCCTGAGACATATACACTGGTTTAATTCTTTCACTGTTCCCAAGGAGCTCAACTGCTCCAAAATGACTGTGGCTTGGTAATTTATTTTTAATTCCCCTACAAGCAGCATTTTTCCTCCTGAGGTGGCATCTCTCTGTAAAATAAAAGGCTTCTGGCAGGTTAGACATGACCTCTCTTGCATGGCTGAGGCACAATGAAAAACCTTGAGCTGAACAAGGTTTTGAGACCAAAGATTCCCATAGTCTGACGCCAGAGAATTTACACAAAGAGTTCTGCATGCCACAACACTCTTCCCTGACTCACTGAAAATCCTTATTAAGAAAGGCCAGTTTTAGAAAGCTCATCATTCAACTGCATTAGGCTTCTTGACGATTTACTCCTTGCCCCGACACGGAACTAGTTTCAAACAAGTGAGGAAAAAAAAATAAAGCACATGTAAGGCAGCCAGCCCAACTGGGAAGATTCCCTCCCTTTTGCAAAAAGGGAAATTAAAAAAAAACAAAAAACAACAAGAACACATAGTTAGGACATTTTCAGCTGTTTGGAAGAGTTACAACATGGAAGATGTGACTAGAAATCAAATTCACAGCTGCCAGGCAGCCAGCTACAGTTCACCCTATTAGGAATTAAAACACCCATATTTGCAGTAATTAAGGCTGATGAGACCAAGTAATGACTGAGTATCACAACTGCTCCCTATAAAAGTCCTGACTAATCTGCAGGAATGGGTAGCCTACAGCCACCCTCCTCTGCACAGCAAGAGTGAGAGCAGGAATTGAGACAATGAGGATGGTATCACCCCAAAACAGATCCCTCAGACGACTAAAACCCTGTCATCTCCTAGGTCCCACCCACAAGCAGTTATCCTTTCTCCAAAGCGGCCTGGAACAGTATGATTTCAAGACTTTTAGTTACATAATGCAGTAAATTGCTGTGCTTTTGAAAGCTCAGATTGGCAGGACTCCAGCACAGAAAGACAGAGGCTCACATTATAGAGCACTGCAAATGCCCCAAAGTATTTCTGGGGCAAAGCCTTTATTGAAGTGGTTCACATCACTGCTTTTTGGGGTCAAAGGAAGAGAACCATTCCCCCATCCAAGCAGAGATCCTGCCCAGGCACAACACACCTCTGCCTCTACTCACACACCCCCTCCAGCTCAAGGCTTCCCTACAGTGGTTATACACTCAGTGGCACCTGCTGCCCCCTTTGAGCTCACAAAGCCTTTTCACTGGAGCAGGGCTCTCTGAGTACCTGGGACCTAGAGCAGGGCAGGCAGGGAGCCTCAACTCTTGCTCCAAGGAGCAGAACAAGCTGAGAGACCCATATATTTCTCTCACAACCCACCATCAGCCTAGTGCCCACACAGGTTTGTGCTGCAGCTAGTGGAGGTTCATCTGGTATCTTCACAGGCGTGAAATCCACAGTAGCTCATCCCAGCCCTGTTGTCTTTGCTTTCTGTTCCTCCTGTGCTCCCCCAGATTGAGATGGACATAGCATCGTCCAGAGAAGGATGTCCACAGCAAAAAGATGCCCAGGGATGTCCCAGCTATCCAACAGCCATTTGGGCACCTTGTGCCCTTGTAAGCTGGACCCAGCCTTTGGGCTAGAAATGCCATCAGTGAAACACCTAGGCCAGGAAGGATGGGCACAAAGCTGCCCCTTGCTAGCAGCAGAGTTTGCACTCCCAGAGGGAGCTCTTCTCTCAAGCCCCCAGCAGAAAGGGGGATGCTGTTCCCCAGGAGCTCATTCCCATCAGCCCAGCCCAAAGAATTAGCCACATCCAGCCCCCCGCCAAGCCCAGTTCACCACAAGAAGCCCTTGCAGTGCTCAGCACAGGGCCATAAACATCCATGGGGCATTTGCCCAACATGGGGAGCTGTCAGGCCCCCAGAATCTCTCCTGATCCCTAAAACTAAACTGGGATCTCCTGCTAGGGAAATGAAGGGGCTGGCAATCACCAGCTGGTCACAGCCTGTAACACTCTATACCTTCAAATTTGGCCTTTTTCTGGCCTGAAGTGAGACAAAATAGAGATTGTCAGGAGACACCACTTTCACCAGTTTTAAGTGGGTTTAGAGCATTATGCACAGAGCTTTAATTCCAGCAGGCACCCACAGGCAGGGTTTAACCTGGCAGCACATGGCCTACGTGACTCCCCAGTGCTTCCAAGGGCTCTGCACCAGGACAATAGTCAATTGAGGCCCTGCTCAGCCCCAGCCTGTGCTGCTGGGGTAAGCCAAGGTCAGCAGCACAGGCACGGCTCACTCAAGGCCAGCAGCCCGCACAGGCAAGCTCAAGGTTTTGGCCAGGAGCAGCCCAGCCCACTCAGTGCCTCTTCCCACCAGAAATGGCCAACACACTCCCAGACATGCCCTGGTCTGCCAGCCCGGTGAGCTAGCACCAGCACGCAGGCAGACAGACAGACGCCATGGGGCACAGCATTGGCAGCCACCCTCCTCCAGCTCCCCCACTGGCAGCACAAGCCTCAGCCCGCAGAGGCACAGATTATCCTGCTCATCCCACCGGGCACAGCCACGGTCTTTCCCTGGACACTCACAATTGGTCTTTCTGGTGGACACAGCTCCTCAGCCCCCAAAACACTCCCAGCATGGCACAGGGCAAGAAAGGCTGCAAGCTGCCCTGCAAAGTGAAGTGTTGGGATAGTTTGCTGGCAGCTTTGAGGGAAACCAACCAGCCAGAGAGATGAGCAGCTATTTGTGTCCACCACAGAAGCTCCCGTCTGGGGCTGCTGCGCCTGGTTATTAGCATCACCAATGCTTAGTAAGGATCAACCATCTTACTGGTGTGAGGAAGCATGAAGTCAAGCTTAAGCAAGATACCAACAAGCCCAAGGGAGAAAGCCTGGCTTATTTCTACACCAGAGCCTGGCTGTGGTCATGGCTCTTCTAGAGCCCTCTAATGCAAAATCCTGCAGCCAGAGGGGTTTGCAGACCAGGTAAAGGAATATTATGTGAAGCAAGCAGCTCTTGCATGTAGTCTGGGCTCACATCAGCTTTAGCCCCCAGCACAGCACCCAGAGTCCCCCCATCCCTAGGGAAAGAGATTCTCATGGCACCAGCTTCCAGCCAAACCCCTGTCTCAGGTGGGGACAGGAGGTGCAAGCCCCTGCACACAGTTTCCCTGTCACACCCTGAGCACAAGCTGTGCTCTGCCAGGACACAGAGTTGATCCTCCCTGCACTAGCGGTGCTCAGGAACGCTCCCAGGACACCCTGTGCCCTCACAGAAATCCTCAGAATGAGAAAAATGTAGTATGGACTAGCATCGGCATTCTTTTATTAGAGACCCACAATGCCAGCCAGAGACAGCTCCGGGTGTCTTGGCAAAGCAGGGGGCTGCAAAATCACAAAAAGTCACAGTGGTTACCATTAAACTGAACTGGCTGTCCCTTCCCTACGAGGAGGAGTCTGAATTTTGATCCCAGCCACTGCCACATTATTGCTACCTTCAAGCCCTCAAACTACAGATGAGTAAACACCAGGATGGAGGTGGGATATGCACACCAAGGACTCAAAAACACAAGGGTGGAGGTGGAAGAGGAGGTCACACCAAGGACCCAGGAGTACATGGATGGAAGTGGGATGGACACTTGCACCAAGAACCCAGCCCTCAAACCAGGACCAAGGCAGCACTGGGATGGAGGCAGGAGAGGAGTCACACCGAGGGCCCAGTAGCACTCCAGTGGTTGTGGTTTCAGTAATTAACTACAGCCTCACGTGGATCTTCCTTAGCTACAGAACTACTTTCCAGCTGCTCTAAGGACACAGTGAGTCATACCGATACCACCAGTGAGAGGCTCCCACTTTCTTAAGAGTCTGTTATAGGCTGATTCCAGAGGAGAAAATGGGAAATGCCATAAAAGTGCAACAGTAGATTTGCACTACAGGGCCTAATGAGATGCACCTCCCAAGCCTATGTGCAGCTTTTCAACTCCTCATAAAGGAGATATGACAGCGCAAAAGTCACTGCGTATTTCCCACCTTAGCTGCCAGATAAATCAGGCCAACTGTGCCAAATAGGAGCCAAGAGAAAGCACACAGGACAATTCACACCTTTTCCAGCTAACACATCCTGAAAGGGAACAATGTTTCACACCTTCCAAGGAGCTAGGACAGCCACAGGCACCCCCACAGAGATATCTGACATACACTAGCAGAACTTGTTTGTAATTGGGAGGTCCTTCACCCCGGCGGTTCATCTAAGATCAAGGAAGTTCCTCCCCAACAAAGGCACTATCAGGAGCTCGGGGGAGTTTCTTTACACCCAGCACACTCCTGCTCCCCGCCCTGGCCCATTTCTCAGCACTGCTCCTATCCTTCCAGACACAGCCAAGGCAACCTCAGCACAAAGACACCCAGGACAATCCAACAGCACTAAATTATCTCACTTAGCATGAAAATGGGATGCCTGTACACCACAAAAAGACTTAAGGCTCACAGAAAGGCACAAAACCAGAATCATTATACCTGCTTCCTTGTGATGAAACTAAGGAAACACACCTTTTTCCTAAGAAAAAAATTGAAGCTGGAGAGCATGAGTAACCATTGTGCAAAAGGTCCACACTTAAGGGGCAGGGTGTGAGCACTGGGGCCATTTACTGTTTCAGGACACAAATCCCACCTCTCCTGCCGAAGAGCCTCCTGTTCACACTCATCCCCTTTGCCTGAGTCAACTTCCAAACCCTCCGGCATTGTTCACCTTCATGATACATTCGTGCACCCTTCAGCTGCAGGACTCCTGCCCGACCTGCAATACCCACCCTGGGCAAAGCATTCCAGCAGCATGTCTGAAGTCCAGTCCTGCTAAGCTCCCCGGGGGCCAGCAAACACCAGCGAGAGGCCACCAGGCTTCAACCACAGCAGACCCCAGGACCAGAGCCGGTCGGTCTTGGCTCTAGGAGTGTTCTGACAGCCCCTTGCTGCCCAGCGAGTGTGAGCTACCACCAGCCACCACTGAGCTCTAGAAACCCCAGCTTTCTGCTGCTGGTCGTCACAGCGCCTCGCCAGCTGACTGATTCGCACACCAGAGGGTGGATGCACACCTCAAACACCTATGGGGCCAACATGACCTTACGACTACCTCCTCCCTGAGCAGGGCAGAAACAAGCACTAAAGGCACCTTTCCTGGAGCCGGCGCACGGTTCCGCAGTCTATCCTGCACAGCCACCAGGGGATCGCGGTGCTGAATGCCTCGGGTGACTCACCCACCTGAGCAGCCTCGAATGCCCGAGGTCCAGCTCTGAGCGCCTGCCACGAGGAGTCACCTGAAGGCCGGTATGAGCGGCATCTCGATGCAAGGCTTACCCAGATGCTGCAGAGCTCACCCTGAAGGCTGCAGGAGCGCTCCCCATGGCGACGAGGGTTACCCCTGTCCACCCCAATACCGCAGACCCACTCCCAGGACATGGCTCCCACGCAGCTTCCAGGCCCTCCCTGCCTTTATCAAGGGCCAAACACACATAGCGATCACCTCCTTCCTGCCCCGCGGAGTTTATCGAGCACCCTCAAATGGTGCGGAGATTCCCCCGCGCGGCCCCACAAACACGCTGGGGGAGCGTCCCGAGGGGCCGGGCAGGGGAAACGAGGAGCTCCCCAGGACAGGGAAACCCCACCTCGGGGCAACGGGGCTACCCAGGCCCCCCGAGGCCATCATTATCCATCCTCACCGTTCGCCGGGAGAAGGAGGCCGGGGACACCACCACCCCAGGGCGCTACTGCCGGTAAGAGAGGAACGAGGGCGCTCGGGGCAGGGTACTGAGGTATCCTCACCACGCGGCCACAGCAGAGCAGGAACAAAACATGGCTCCCCCCTCAGTCCGGGGGCGGGGGAGACCGGAGCGGTGGTTCCAACACAGCCACAAACGCCAGTGCGGAACCAAACGACCACCGAACAGACGGGCTGCGCGACTAGCCACAGGGGCGGTCCCCCGCTCCAAGAACGGCCCAGGACCATCACCAGCTCCAGGACCTCACAGCCGGGCCGGCAGCTGCGGTCCCGGGGAGCGCGGAGCCGCCACAGTGCGTGGGGTTCCCATAGCTAGGGCCTGACTCCGGGGGCTGACCCCGAGTCCCCCCCTCGCTCGCCCGTCCCGTCGCGCCACGTGGGCCGCCGGTGCCCTACCTGCGGGTGCCGCCACCGCTGCCGAATGCTGCCGCCCCCGCCCCCGCCGCTATAAGGGCGGAGGGGGGCGGGAGCGGGGCGTATCCGGCCATGCTCCACCTCCCGCTCGCCACGTGCGCCTGGCGGGCCCCCCCGACCCCCGCCCGCCCTCACGAGCCCCGGGGGCCCCGCGAGCCGGGCCGTGCGCCACAGCACGTACTGCCCCGGCACGGCACGGCACAGCACGGCACGGGCCGCCACGGCCCCACGGGCCGCCACAGCACGTACTGCCTCGGCACGGGCTGCCCGGCACGGCACGGGCCGCCACGGCACATACTACCCCGGTACGGGCTGCCACGGCCCCACGGGTCGCCACAGCACCGACCGCCACGGGCCCCCGGTGGTGGCTGGACGGGCTTTGGGGCCGAGTGTACTGGGAGGCCAGCCCGGATGACACTGCCCGGCGCAGCGGCAGCGCGGGACTTCCCTGAACTCGTCCCACGGAGTGACTCGGCGCAGGAGTTCCACTCGCTGGGCAGGAACAGGGGGTCCCCTTGCCCTCATCCCTCCTGGGGGTCCTGGACACGCTCCCGAGAGTCCTGACCCCACTTGTGGGATTCCTAGTCCCGCCACTGGGGATCCTGGCCCGGCTCCTGGGGGGCCCTGACCCCACTCCCGGGAGTCCTGGCCCCATTCCTAGCATACCTGGCCCTGCCCCCGGTGGTCCCGGACCCCTTCAGGTGCAGAATGCTGCACAGTGTCTGTATTAAAACACAGCAGCACCTAAAAATCTATGAAAATTAAAATACATTGCCTGATGATTGTGCTTTTGTGTTCACCACATTTCTTAGCGTTGCCAGCCCTTGCTGGCAGCTGTGCTCCCATGAAGGTAAGGACACACTGCTGGGGGGGTCATTTGTGGTGATCACAGTTATTTCAGCTGGGCCTTTGTACCCAGAGATGTGAAGGAGCTGGATGCCCTTGCCATTTCACTCACAGTTTGGTTCTGCAGGATGAAACAGTCTCAGGCTCTGCGTGCTAAACGGTGTGTGGGAGAGGCCCTTGCTGGCAGCATGTTCCCATCCCAAGCAGAGCTCCTCATCTCTGGATGCAAACCAGTGTGTGGCAGCCGTCCATCCCATGTTCTTCACTCCCTGCATGTCCCAAGTCCTACACAAAGAGACTGTTACCTGGGCATACTTTTCTCCGGCTGCTGTCTCCCAAAGCCTAATGGTGCTGCTTGACTTCTTGGTTGCCTATATAATGCTCTAATTCGTTTCATAGCCAAAAGAGTGGTGTAGTTCAACTGTGAGTCAAGGAAGGGAAAAAAGAGTGATGCTCCATAGATGGAGACAGAGCAGCTGTGGGGAGGAACCAGCTCTTCAATATCAAAGGAACCACTGCTCCTCCATCACACCAAGCATGGTCACGGGTGTACTCTGAGCATGTTGAGGCACTGAATGGACCAGGTGCACTCAATAAAAGGCCAGGGACTACAACCAACTCTTTCACCCACTTCTGAGGTGAGACACCATAACCCAAAGAGTGGGTGGGAGGATCTCTTGATCCATCTGTTCCTATGTGACTGAGCAGGGAGAGGCCTGTGCTCTCTGTGTTTTGCTTAAACAACAGATAAATAACAATTCAAAGGGGCAATTTTGGATCAAACTCAAAGTGCCACTTGGCTCTGCTGTTAAGATCCTACCTAGGCTCAAGTGCTCTGTTCCGCTGGGGACGAGCAGTGGGAAGTGCTGTGGTGGATCCCAGGTGGGACATGGCCTTCCAATTTCCTTTGAGAAGACCCAGTGCTGCTGGGATGAATGCAGCCAGAGAGCATGTCCTTTGTCTGGCACTGATGTGCAATGCCCCAGTGTGTGGGTTTTAGAGCAATGTGCAAAACAAGAGGCCAGGGATGGCAGAGCTCAAGTGAGCAGGGAGCTGCTAGAACAGTGATGGACTGGAAGGGCAGGTGAGAAGCTGCAGGACATCTCTGCTGTTCCTGCTCTTGCTCCTGCTGCTTCTCCATCTTACTGAAAATGGCAAGGAGTCCTTCCTGCTCTGTGTTGCTGCATTTTTGTCTCCTTTAAAAGACAGATTTAACAATAATCCTGTTAGGAATTTTTTTCTTGTGAGGAAAACAGGATATTGTTTCAGGATATTGGGCAACAAAGCTGTCCTTGAAAAGCAACACTAAGCAGCCTCGCAGTCCTCTTTCTGACTGCATTTCTGGTGGACACTAATCAAGTTCAACATCCGGGACAGCCAAACCATTTCATTTCCAGAATGTGAGAGAGGCCTCAGCAGAGCAGTACAAATCCGGGTTTTCTGTGTTCCACTGTAAACATTATGGACCTCCAGTAATCTCAAAATATAATCATTACTTCTGATTTCTCTTGGAATTAATGTCTGTAGCAGATGCAGAAGTCTAGTCCTCATCTGTCATGAATACGTGTGTCCTGCTTGATAAGAGAGGTAACAACGTGAGTCCAAATCCAGGAATTCTTGGAAATCTCTTCGGAAAGTCTGTTCTATTGAGATATCCATCCTAGTTTCCTGACTAGGCTTTGGAAAATGGTTTTCTGAGCTTTTGGATTGACATTTCACTTCAACTGACTTTCCAGGCTCTGAGTTTACCCCATGGCAACGGAAGCAGAAGAGAAGGCATCAAATCACTGTCCTTATGGAATGTGCAAGTTCTCCTCCATGGATGATATAGGTACGACATTGTTCAGGAGTGTATTGATGTAGCAGCCTCTGCAATTGTTTAGAAAATAATCTGCCTTAGAAAGAAAGGGCCTGCTAAGATGTTCAAAATGACCACTCTCACCATTTTGAGGAAGACCTCTGTGGCTGTGTTCATTTTTATGCTCATTTAGATCAACACTTTTTACCTGCCTGGACTCCCATTGCTGCTCTGTTGCTGCCTGTGTCAGGTTCACACATATGTCCCTCAGCAATGCAGACCAGCATTTAACAAGGTTTTGTGTCCCCAAAGATCTCCCTTGGATCCTGACACTTGTGGCCATGTCAGAGAGACCTGCATTTGCCAGCATGAAGAACACCATACTTGTTACCTAGTGGCAGTGGAGATAATTCCTTATCAAAATTGGCATTGGGCCACCATGTGACCAGTGAGCGGTGAGACAGACAGTGATTTGGCTCATGAGATGATGTAAAGCTAGCAGAAAGAGGATAATCTCCTGGAGTCTTCTCAGAAGCCCTGACCAAAAGGGACTACCACCTCACTGTGAGCTCCAGGGGAAGGGGAGTGAGGAGGATGGTGTGGTATGGTGGCAGTCAGAGGCAAGTGGCAGCAAGTCAGCTGGTCCAGATGGGAAGAGGGTAACTGTGCCCTGTAGAGAGCTTTGCCTGCGACATTTGCTTTGACCTGGCTTTCCTGCATCCTGCCTAAGAAAGAGAAGGCTGTGCTGGCTCCAGCTGCATCCTGGCAACTGCCACTCCTGCTCTTTGCTGCCAGGAGAAGCATGCTTTCCTTGAAGAGCTTGCCTAGAAATAAGTGAATCTTGACCACAGGGAGACCACATGGCAAAACTGAGATGTCACCATTGGGGTACTCTTCCCTTGTCCCTTGTACTGTGCCTCTTCCTCATGCTCTGGGGTGAGAGCTCCCTGGCTCTGTTCAATGGGCTCCTCATGCTGCAGCCTGCACAAGCACATCACCCTTTGCCCAGGAACTTATCTGCCACAAGAAATAGTATCTCTGTTCTTCCTGCCCCTCCGTTCCTGGAGCAGAGGAAAGTGAGGCTGTTCAATGTTCTTTTTGCAATACTAATTGAATGCTCTGTGAGGACTCACTCATGAGGGCCTCTGCTCCCTCTTCAAGGAGTGTGTGGACTGCTGTCCTTCCCTGATTGCTATCCCATATGCTCCCTGTGCAGTGACTTGTTCTTTCCACATTCTCCTTCCTTCTTTTCCAAGTGCTGGCTGCCTGACTAGCACATCTGGCAACACCAGTCCTCACTCAACCAGGTCCATCCTTTGGGGTCTGTAGCCACTGCTGCCAGTGCCTCCAGGCAGGCAGGGGAAGGGGCTGGTGTTTCCTCTGGCATGAGGGGCTTGGTGTGTGAATGTCACCCCAGGGAGTGAAAACCCGCTGGAATGGAGCATCACCACAGAGGAGACACAAAGGTGAGGCTGCTTGGATGAACACTCAACTGCATCCCAGCCACACTGTTGTTGTGTTGTTGTCTTCAAGCTGGGGTCACCCAAACCAGTCTGACCAGCACAAGATCCTGTTCTGCTACATACACCAGATGCTGGGATCATCTTTATCCAAAAGCCTTCTGGCAGAGCTGGGGACCCCTGAGGCAAGAGGTAAGTGTACTTGGTCAGGCCATGGCAGTGGGTGTACTTCTTGCCGTGTCCAGCTGTCCCATGGGATCTCCACTGTCCCAGAACATGCTGTTTTAATGACTCTATTCCTGTTCTTGGGGTGGGGAGGAAAAGGTGGGGGCTCGGCAAATAATTTAACCATATCCTGCATCAAATAACTTCACATGTCAATAACACTAGCTCACCTGCATTTCATTCTCTGTTGTATCCCTGCCCAGGGAGGCTGTTTCCTCCTGGTTCCAGCCTGCCCTGCATGGTCCCTGGCTGTCAAGAAGTTGATGGCATTCCTAGCCATGTCTCTTCATCTTCAAACAGGATTCAGCATCTCTGTTTCTCCACACAATGCATCTTTAGGATCAGTTTCCACTGCAGAGGGGTTTGTTGACTGGGCTGCTTCTAGGAGGATGCTACCTTCTGTGAGCTCGGGGTAGTTTCACCATGGGGATGAGCTGGAGCTTGGGGCTGTGCTCCAGTTCTGTTTCTCTTTTGCAGCATCTATAGCAGCTGTTTTCTTGGAATATTGCACAAAGCCAGGCTTCTCTCTTGGAGTACTTGACATTTTTGGTCCTGCATCATCTCAGGAGAGCTTGGGGCACTCCTGTAGGTGTGAAGAGGAAGGGAAAGGACTGCAGGCAGCCTGAGAGCCAAGAGGTTTGATCAGCTGACCCTGACACCTGTGAAGATATCTCTCAGTCCCTGGCCATGCTGGTCCCACTCCCCAGTTGCTCTCAGGCCACTCCTGCCCCACAGCAAGCTGTGGTTGTCTGGCCCGACACTCCCCTCCCAAGTCACAACATGGCTGGGATGGCCATTGGGATGTCTCGACCCCACAAGTCCCTGGGGAGGCAGTGAGTGCTGAGACAAGTGCATGTTGAGAACAGACAAAAACACAAACCCCAGTATTTGTCCAGAAATCTGCTCAGAATTCCTTTGGCCTTGATGAGCCTGGAGGATTATTTTCCTTAGGTGTTTTTAGACTGGAGCCTGGCAAGTACCAGATGGCTAGGATTTCCTGGCTTGAGCACCCAGCTGATGGACAGCATGGAACCTGCCTCTGCTGCTCCACTGGGGAGCCCTGACTGTCAGTGCATCAGTGCACTGGGATGGCCAAGATGACAAGCACTTAGGAAGGAAGGCACTTGTGGCGTGGGCGATGAGGTCACCCCTGGGCCATGTGTACAGCCCCTCGGGGCTGAGCACCTCTCCATCCTTGGGGTAGGCACTGAGCCCTCTCTCTCTGCCAAGCCAGCACCAGGGCAGATCCCCATGCTGCTCTGTATCTGGGAGACTGTCAGGGAAGGCAGAAACTGCAGTGAGGAAGGCAGGGACATGCTCCCATTCTCCTGCACCAGCAAGGGGAGTGCAGAGCCCTCAGGTGAGCTCCTGGTGGTTCAGATTGAGTTTCTGAGGAGAACCACCTCTGGAGTCACACCTATGCCTGTGCAGTAACCATGACCCCACTTGCAGTGCCAAGGGGAGGCACGGGGGACAATAGTCTGTGTGACTCTCCCCTGGCATCCCTACCTAGGTGCCTTGATAGCAGCAGCATGAGGACACTTCAGCCCCATTCTCCCTCTCTGGGCTGCTCAATACCTGAATGTTCCCCCAAAATAGCCCCCCAGAGGCCATCCGTAATGAAAAGAGAGAGAAAGGGGTACCTGCACCACACTGCTAGCAATGCCCTGGCCGGTACAGCTGCCTGTCTCTTTAAATGCCCAGCCCCCAGCCCATCAGGCTGCATGGAGGTGAGCAGGGGAGACAGGAGAGCCAACACTGGCAGTTTCTTGGTGGCTGAGTGTGTCACTGTTTCCATCTTCCCCTTGCTGGCAGGGCCCAGTGGCAGGACAGCCACAGTGTGCTCACATCCCACACTGTGAGCACACAACCTATTGTGTGCATGTGTAAATACGTATTTGTGCTGCTTGTTTCCAAAACCCCTCTTGTTCTGTTCCCAAAGAGCCTGGACTGACAATGTCAGGAAAGCCTCTGTCCCCCTGGCTTTGTTTGACCGTGCTTGTTTGGAGGAAAGATCCCCGGAGAGGAGCTCACTGCTGCTGCGTGCCCTGACACAGGTTTGCTCCTGACAGGGAGTGGGCCCCAGGTCTGAGCAGGGAGGACGCCCTGCAGGCTCTGTTCCCTCACAGGGCCAACCCAGCATCATTTCTGACCCTGGGCAAATGGGAGCAAGGAAGAGTGCCCATGGCTGGCTCGTTTGGAGATGGTTTTTCTGAAGTGGGTCAGGTGCCCTCCCTGCACAAACACAGGCCTAAGTCCAACACCACCAAAGTACACTAACAGTTCGAGGCAGCCCTTGGCCCAGAACAGGTTTTGGGGACTTTGCCTTTTGCTGCCACAGAGATGGGATTTCATGTGCTGCCAGCAGCAAAGCTCAGGTCAGAATGCAGCTGGCTTGTCCTTGAGAAGCTGCTGCTTCACTGCCACATGCACCCTCCCATCCCACTAGGATGGTCTCCCCACTCTGCCCACCCACCCTACTTGCTCTGCCCATTCTGCAGGTCATCACAGAATCATAGAATCATAGAAACATTCAGGTTGGGAGGGACCTTACAAATAGTTTCATTCCACCTCACCACAACAGCAGAGATGCTACACACTAGATCAGGTCCCACTCCTCTCTCTGAAATAGTGTTGTCCATAGTGGTGACCAGAAAGAAGGTTGTTTTGGGGAAGAAAATATATTCACATAGCCCAAGTCCTACCTTCCAAGTCAACACTACTGGATATGAGGTTTGGACAGTGTGAAGTGTCCATCAAAACTAGCTCTCACCAGCAAGTTCCGCCTTCTCCATGTGCTGTTTTAAGGTGGGTTTGCACACACTCTGGTGACTGAGCTCCATAGGCAGGAGGAGTTACATAAAGCAATTTAGTTACACAAAAGCAATCTTTTGTGCAAGCCAGATCTTCTTCTTCAACTTGGCAGGTACCCCATGAACTCACTTTTGACCCATTGTGGCGGCACAACCACCCCTGGCTCAACAGTTACATAGGCACAGGGTGGGTGCACCATGCTGGTTTCAAAAACTCACAGCAGAAAATAGTTGCAATAGCCCCTGTTACAAATCCCTGATCTTCCATAATCAGAGAATAGGGTTAAATGTGCCTAATAAGCTCATTCTAAATTGCCATTACTGCTCTAATAATAGCTGATAAACCAGTCTTTTGTGGGACAACAAACATTTCTGTTATTCCCCAAGCCCAGCTTGGGGATAGGACAAATAAAGCCAGCTCTTGTTTTAAAGCAGGAGGTCATGCTTCCTCTTAGGATAAAGGCACTGCTACCCTTTCGCTGGTTTACAGGCTTAAAGGAACAAAATTCAGTGATACAAAATGTCAAAGAAAATTAGATTTTCGAGCAGGAACAGCTAAGGACAAGTCAGACAGACTGGCACTGAGCTCCCTCCACATGTGTGTTTAGCAGATAATTTGTTATCACCCCAGTTCAAAGTTAACCTGCTGGAAAGCTGCTGCGGGAGAGTTGGCTGATCTGCAGTTTCAGATTTCCATGTTTCAGTTGGACACAAACAAAAAAAACTCAAAAAGCTTGTTTTTTATTAAGCCTGTTGCTGCCGGGTACAAATACTTACTTTCTAGGTGGAAGTTCATTAGGGCACAAGCACCAAATGTGATTAATCACACAGTGCCCAGTGCCATGGCTTGCGTGGCGGCAGCTCTAGATGCTGCCCTGTGATTTTCACTTCCCTGTCCTGAGCTGGAGGGACGAGGGAAGAGGAGCAGGATGACAGAGTTTCCTTACACCCTCTGTCTTTGTGGATTCAGGCACTGGCCTGGGTAGACTTAAGTCTCAGACCCCTGCACCGGCAGCCCTCCTCTCTGAGCAGCACCGTGAGTCCCCGGAGTCCCCATTTGGCTCCAAATGCCCCAGTACAGGGATTAAGGGACTCCTTCAGCTCCATCTCGTTGGGTCTGTGGCAGGAAGCTGTGGTCAAGGCTGTTTGCCTGCCCAAGCTCATCTGCTATTCTTACCTTGCGGGGGTGAGCTGTGTTTTCACTGTCTCAGAGATGGGATTTGCCTGTTATGCTTTGGAAAAGCAGCCAACTATGGTGCAGAGAGCGGGAGGGGAGGCACGTGGTCTGGGCTCACAGCAGATATTTGTCGTAGGGCTAGCAGCAGCTGCAGACCTTGCTTCCAGGTCTCCTGCAGCATCCCAGCCCCCTTTGCCTTGTGGGATGCCCTGACCATGCTCCCCTCGGATGCCCAGGGCTCAGGTCTCCCAGGACGGAGAGTTTCCCTCTAAGTGTCTGAGCTCTGCCAGAACCAGCCCAGCACCTCTGCGGCATTGCAAGCTGCATGGCCGCCTCTTGCTCTGCCCCTCAGCCCATGCTGGGGGAAAGAACCTCAGCCCCAGGGCAGGAATGGCCACACTGCCACCTGCCAGCGTTCCCCCTGCACCTGGGGGCTCAGCTCTCTGCCACAAAGCCACGGCACCCTGTCCCAGCCTCTTGTGTGTCATGGAAAATCCCAGGTCCCAGCTGTCACCAGCCTGAATGACCCCTGACTGACCCCTGAATGACCCCTGAATGACCCCTGAATGACTGAATGACCCCTCCTCTGCTGTCTGGTCTCAGATCAAGCCTCAGCAAATGTATAGGCCAGGCAGGTCCTCATGTGTCATGGGCCCAATAGGGCTACATGTGCACATGGCTGTGTAATGCCATAACAAGATTACACTGCGACGTGATGGTCGTGAAATAATCCACAGTATCATTCAGTAAATCCCAGGATCCAATTACCTTTCCACATGACACCCCTTCCTGAGCATGGGGAGGCCAAGGGGCTGCAGCCTAGTGCCCTGCCCTTCCAACAGCCTCCTGCTCAGCTCCTCCACTCCCCTGCACCTCTCGATCTCCTTGTCATTTAGGATTACCAAAGATTGTGTCTCTCTGCAGGAGCTCCAACCCTCTGCCAGGCTCTGCTGTGTTTTCACATCCACCTGTTCGCTCTCCAGCACCGCGCCGACCCCCGCCCACTCAGCCCTGGCTCCCTTACCACCCCAGCAGCACCCGTCCCAGCTGAGCTGCTGCTCAGCTGGCTCAGGCAGTGATTCCAGCCTGCCCGGGGTGGGGCGAAGGGCCAGTCTGGCTGGTCATGGCCCACAGTGTGCAGGAGTGCTGAGCACACTGCAGTGTTGAACCCAGAGAGCTCTGGTGTGCACCCTGCCTCCCACAGCAGCAGCGTTGTTTGCAAACATTGTTTTTCCAGGTCATTTTCCTTGTCCTGGCAGAGCTGCTCCCAGGAGCCAGAAGATCCCTTTCTGTGAGGATAAAGCCCGGGGCACAGGTACAGCCGCACTGGGCGGCCCAGTAGCAGTGCCAGGGCACGCACGGTGCCCCGCGGCCGGCACGGCGCACTCCACTGCGGGCGCCACGGTCGCTCCTGGCCCTGGCAGGTGTTCAGACACCAGCGCTGTTGCCAAGTCAGGCAGGGAGTGTGGCCAGCTGCAAATTTCAGCTTAGTTTTTGGAGCCTTTGAATCACTGGCCAGCCGCCAGGGTTGTTATTTGTTAGTCTAAGTATTTTTTTCCCAAGTGAATTTCAAGCTGGTCAGAGGAGCCAGGCTGAGGAATTTGGCAGAGGGGCCTTCAATATCCTCAGTGCCAGGGGAGTGGGAGTGCAGGCAGGATATTGTGGAGTGGTCTCCAAGAGACCCCAGCAGGCTGCATCAGTGCTGGCAGAGCCTTCACACCAGGAAATCTTTAGTTTCACTTCCCTCGTGGGGGAACTCAGACGAAACTCACGCTCACGGGGCAGAATCCATGGATCAGCCTGCTTGGTACAAGGTGTGCACCTCTGTACATCCTTAATGCTGCACGGGTCTCGGTGAGGTTTCAGAAGCTGTGACCCCAGGTGTGGATCCCTGGGGTGAGCAGGGGATTAATCACGCATTTCTATCTGAAGAAAATCAGAATCCCGCCAGAGCTGAGGCCATACTGAGGCTGGGGCTGTGTCCCATCTGGATACCAGAGCCCAGGAACTCTAACTCTGGCCCTGCTCTCTACCGCTATGCTGTCTACTTACTCTCTGGCATGGGGGGCTGCACTGAGCTGCAGCTTTGTGCTTGGCCAGCTTGCACTTGCTGAGCCCAGGATGCAGGCAGCTTGCTGGGAAAGGCACCTGGCTCCCACACCCACTCATGTGAAAGTTTGGGCAGAGTTCACAGGGAGATCATACTTACTGGGGTGGCCCTGGGTTCCAGGGAGACCCACCACAGCACCTGTGAGCTGCCCCAGTGGCAGCAGCCCTGGCTTCCACAGCTGTGTGAGGAGACACAAAACAAAACAGGGGCAATTTTCAGGGGAAGAAATTGCTTTTCTACCCTGGAAACCTGAGCCTCTGGCTTCCAGAGATTGGGAAACAAAGACTTGGAAGGGAAGGGCTGGTAGGTCCTTGAGAGCACAGAACCATGGGGACAGGGATGAGGCTGTGGCCCTAGGGAAGTGCCAGCAGGAGGGAGCCTGCCGGGATCTGGCAGGGACAGCGCACACGCAATTGGAGCATGTCCTGCCATTCCCCATACACTTCCCATCTTCCCATCACCTTTCCAGCCATTGTTTGGCAGCTCCGGGGCTGAGGCACGGCACGGAGAGAGGCTGTATTTTCTACTTTCCTGCCCCTCCACCTCTGCTCCCACCCCACCACCTTGCAGGTGGTATCTGAGCCCTACCACCAGGCCACATGCCACCACCTCCTCAGGAATGTGGGTCTAGGGCACCCTGTGCTCTGCCTGCCCCAACACCCCACCACTGTGGGGAACAGCAGCTGGCTTATCCCAGGACGGTGTGGCAGCAACCAGCACCTCCCCAGGAGCCCATCCACAGCCAGGAGCAGGGCCAGGATCCAGCTCCACACAGACAAAGACACCCACAGCATTTAGAGGGGCTCTGTGGCCCTCTCTGTTTAGATGGATAAATATTCCATGGTCCCATCTCCGGGCAAAGCCATTTCTGTCATGTTGCCTCATTCTCCTGACATTACCATGATGGATTTTGTAAGAGAACTTTCTGCCAATTTGTTGAATGTCTTTTCTGTGGCTGTGCAGTGGCCACTCACTTGCCATTGCAGCCACATCAACCTGTCTCTTCCAAAGGCAATCCCAGCCCACCTGATGGCAGATTGAAAGGCTGTTCCTGCCAACAGAGTGGGAACATGTCAGTGCCCACCCAGTACATGGCACAGTGGCCTGCAGCTCTGTGCTGGGGGGATACTCCAGACCCCTGGAGATCCCTCTGTGTGCAGGGACCCTGCTGACATTTCCCAGCACAGAGCTGGCAGCCTGTGAAGCCTCACAGACAGCACAGGGGGCACGTGGGAGACCCCAGCGCCACAGCTGCAAGTCCCACACGAGCCTAAAAGATTAATGACCTTTTCCCAGTGTTTGCTTTAGGCAGACGCTCGTGCTCCAGGGCTTTGCTCAGATAACAGTCTGGTATGAGAATAAGCTCCCCTGGTGAGGTGCAATTTGGAGAACTTGAATAGGGGCTACAAAACGAGTTGCAAATAAAGAGATTAAGATCAGTATTTGTCCTTTTCTTTTCCTTTTTCCTTCCTAGTGAGCAAAAATATTCCTGTTTATTGCTAAAAAACCCTTGGGGGTTGTGTGGTAAACTCCCAGTGGGAATTACTGTCTCAAGAGATCAGAGATCCCGAGAACATCCCCTTGCCAAATTTACAGTTATTGTTAGTTTTAATTAGCCTTGTTTATCTCTCCCTGCAGGGGTATTTGGGGAACTAGCTCAGGTCAAACATGGGGCAGTTCCCTTATTGTTACCAGATATCCAAAATCTCCCTTCAGGCCGCACCAAAGTGTCACAATGTGGACACGTTCCTCAGGCCTCTCCTGGAGCCTGGCTCTGGGCTCCTGCATGTCTGTGAGGAGGAGTAAATGGTGCTGGGAAAAGGCCAGGAGAGGAGGAGACCCTGTTATCCCACTCCCAGCATAGCTCCCGCAGCCCCCAGCCACCCCAGCTGCTCAGCTGCAATGCCTGTGCACTCACAGCCTCCCTGCTCTATATTCTTCCTAAGAAAATAAAGCATCACTGTCCTATTAATTATGTGAGTTCTGGAGCAATATTTTTCCCAGAGTCACCTACTGGTTCACGTATTCGTTTTCCAGGCAGCTTAGCCAGTAGCCTGGCAACACGGTGACCTTATGCTCTGCTCAGCTTTGAGCATTTTATTAGCCACACTGGACTCTCTCCACCGCTCCATATTGCTGAGCCCCTCATTAGTACAATTAATAAGCCGCTGCTGTCAATTCAATCAAATGCCAGGCTCAACAGCAGGAGAAAGCTTTGGCAGATCAAGTAGGGGAGATTCTGGGTAGCACTGGGAAATTGTAGGAAACCTTTCATCTCCCCCAAGGAGCCGAACAAGAATGGAATTGTGGGATTGGGATTCTCTCAGGTCATGTTTATTTATCGCTGGCTCGTTAGTATAATAAATCAGGTCCCCTGTCACTTTGAATGAGCTCGCTGGAAGGAACTTGGCAGAACACCTTGATATGATTAGTGATGGTGTGGACAAAGCCCCCTGAAAGGCAATGCCCTGGCTGGGGTGCATGGGCACCTCACATGCACCCACTCAATCCCGCACCCCACCAGAGACTGGCGCAGTCATGTCAGGGGACCAGGATTGTCTTGGTACACAGCACACAGCATGTCCCAGGTACTCAATAGTCACAGAAATGGATGATTCTCCCTGCTCCTGTGCTTGCTTCAGGAGACATGCATGGTGGAAGACATCCCCATCTTGGCCCGATGTGTGCTGCCAGTGTGGAGCACTGGGCAGACGGTGTGGGTGACGTTCTGCGCTGGCAGTCACGTGGATCAGGCACATGTGACGGCCCTTTGCCTTTCACACCTTTCTGTGTCCTGCCAGACTTTGTCCTGGCTCTGACGTCGGTGTGCTCTTTGGATCCCATGCTGGCTCCAGGAGCTCCTGCCACAGCAGTGCTGGGAGGTGCTGCAGCTGCGGGGCAGACGAGTGGCAGGCGAAGGCCTCATGCTCTCACTGGTGCTCACTTTCTGCACCGGTGTGGCTGTGGCTCCTGAGCCTGACCCTGTGTCCTCTGAGTGGGACCTACCAGCAGCAAGGGACCAGGAGATGGCTTTCACCTCTCCCTGAAGTGGGCACACCCAGTGGTCTGCCAGAGATGCTGGAGGTCACAGTCTCCTGCCTTGATCCAGTGCTTTTCCACACCAGAGAAGGGGATGTGCAGGTTGGTTCCCACATTGGAAATAATGCTGAGTGACAGCAGGAAGAGTTGTGATTGGTGTCATAGTCTGAGTGCCCCAGTAGAGCAGCATCAGAAGTGTATGTCCCAAAACTCTTCTTTAAATAAATTCCCCAGGAAATCCTTTGATCTGGTCTGAGGGTGAGAACATAAATTTGAGTATAGCTTAAAGGTTACAAAATAACCGTTCTGTTTTATTGTTTAATATAAAATGTTGTTTAGTCTCCCTGATGTCATAAATATTAAACTGTTCCTAATTCTCTTTTCATAGACCTTCTCTACGAAGACCTTCACCTTTCACTTTCACCACAAGTCAATTCTATCATCTTTGAACTGGACCTGCACCATCCTTGAAATGCAGGGATTCCCATATCAGCTGTATGCTGTTGAAGCATGCCCCATCTCCATCCCACCCTGTTCCTAGTCCATAAGAGCCTGGGAAGCTCCTGAGGCCATGCTCCTGCTCATTAGCTCTCTTGACTCCAGCTGACCTATAAATGTTAAAGGAAACAAAACAAACTTCTGGGAGGGAGAGGAAGGGCTGTAGGTGTTGGCCACATGTCAGCGGAGCCAAGCCAGACTCCAGCTGAAGATGCTATTGTGTTGCAGTGATTTCTCTGGAAAAACAGGCCTGGAGATCTCCTTACTGTTCCTGGGAAGCACTTGATGACTGGGAGGGTGTGGATTTGGGGCACTCAGAAGGCTGTAGGGGTACTGGGGGCTTTTGACAATGTTATGAATGTGATCCTGAGCAGACGTGACTGCAAACCTGCAGGACTGGACAAGGCATCAGTGCCCAGTTCCAGTACACATGGTTGGACGTGCCAAGGCTTGGCTCTGGTCCCCAGACAGACAGTGGGTGTCTGCAAAGAAATGCACATGCTGCACTTGGAGAGGTCCAGGACACAGGCACAGCAGCTTCTGGGCTGCTGCCCATCAGCAGCTGCAGATTGGTGGTCCATTGGGCACCAAACCCATAGACTGGGAAACCAGGAAGGAGATTGTGGCAATGGAGGTGTCTCCCGTGTGGTTCCAAGCAAGACCTGTGAGCCCTGACCAGGCCCATGGCTACTGCTCTTTGGGCTTTGTCACCCCTTTCAAGGGCAAAGTTCAAAGTTCCCTACTGGTTTGTTGACAGAGTGGATGTGAGAAGGTTAGTGTCCTGCTCCTGGAGCAGATGCCAGCAGACTGCTGCATCCCAGGGTTGTCCGGGGGAGGCAGCAGTGATACCAGCCCCCTGGCACTCATCCCTTCCTCCCAAGAAGTGCACTGGCCTGCACACTGGGGGCCATGGGCAGACACAACCAGGATCACCAATTTGCATCCCATCCCTCAGGGCTCTGGTATGGTGCAGACACCCTGGGAATGGACTGGAGGAGACAAGAACATTCCAAGAACCCCAGCCAGAGCTCAGCCATTTCTGTGCCATGAGGAGGGTCTGTGGGTGATGGAGTTCTCTCCAAAGTTTCACAGGCAAATAACTTTAATCTTTTTAAACGTCTGGCTTAAACCACCACCCAAGCATGCCATACATCCCCAGTCCCTGCCCACACTCAGTATGGTACATAGAAAGCTGTCTGGGGACACAATGCTGTCCCTCTCCTGCACCACAGGGGAACCTCCTGCATCCGCCACCCCTGGACACTCCATAAATGCCCCCTCCCTCCTTATCTTTCCCTGAGCAGCAGGGGTCTTGGCATCTCCTTAGCCCCTGTTTCCTCTTCCAGCTCCTGTTGACACAGTGGCCATGGGAGAACAATGGGGCCAAGGGCAGCAGAGAGACAACCTGTCTGTTCCTCTGGCTGTCCGCTCATTTTCCTGGGCTCAGCTGGGCCACGGGGACCTGCAGCACAGCTGTTGAGGTGGCAGCACCAGGGAGAAGTTGGGGCAGGGTGACCCCACAGGTGGGCCTCAGCCTGAGCAGTCTGGCACGCCCCCATACCAGCACTGGGCATCCCACAGCACAGGGCCACCCTGCACTGCCTGGATGCTGGTGGAGATGTCCCAGTGAGGAAAGGGATGCAGATGAGAACAGGGTTGAGAGGGCAACAGGGACAGATAGAAAAGTGGATTTGGGGGAGAGAAGATTTTTTATTGCGAGTTATTGGCCAGGCTGGCCAATCCTCTGCCCTCCAGCAGTGTCATTGGCACAAACATATTAAATAAAGAGCTCGTTTCAGGCCGTGCTTGTGAAGGCCAGCAGGTTTCAAAACCTCCCTGAATTTCCAGCCTGCGAGGAGCAGGGAGGTAAGTTCAGCCTTATCTGGGGGGAGTGCTGGAAGAAAACTGTGTGCTCCTGAGGAGAGGCTGGACGCCCAGCCGGAGGTGCGGCAGATACTGCTCAGCCAAGGTCAGAGTCCCGCTCCGACCCAGCTCCGACAGTCCCGAGGGCGGCGTGCAGGGAGAGACGCGAGGGGCCGGGAGCCCAGCACCTGCCAGCACCTCCGTCAGCCTCCGGCACCCCCAGCCCGCAGCCGGCAGCACTTGGCTCAGCACCCCAAGGCCATGCAGGCCCCTCTGCTGGGTCTCGTGTGCCATCCAGTGGCGAAGGCTCAGCTCCAGCACAGGCTGAGCCTTCCCACGCTGCCGCCCAGCGCCGCGAAGGAGAGAATCGTGCTGAGCTAGAGCCTGGAAAGCATCTCGCAGTGGAGGACCCAGTGTGGAAGCTGCAGACAGCAGTGGGATGCGCTGAGTCTCCATTGCCACCCGGCCGGAGAAGCATGCCCAGGCCAACGATGCTCCTGGCAGAGGCAGGGAGCCTCCTGCTGTAGCAGGATCCCCGGCTTCCCCTCGAAATGCCCAGGAAGCAATCCAGATGTTGGGAGGGGAGAGTGGCCCGAGGGGGATAAGCAGGGCTGGACTGCAGCCAAGCCTCCTGCACCTTCCCTAGGGATCCAGGATCTGTGCTGCGGAGTGGGGAGACTCCTTATCTCAGGGAGATGTTAAAGTCCTTCCATGGCAAGTCCCTGACCACTCCATCTGTCTTGTCCCCAACGGGGAAGGGATCGAGTACCTCTTCCATTTTAAACCATACTGACACTGATGATGGCTGGGCTGTAATTACCTCCAGCAGGGTTGTTTCAGCTGTACCCTCAGTACCTGCCCTGCAAAGGCTGGTGCCCACTTTAGCACGGTCAGCAGGACTGGGCTTTGGAACACCTGTGGGCAATGCTGGGCACACAGGAGGTGTTCTGTCTATAGCACCAGCCCTGCGTGGGCAAATGGATTCCAGAGGCATCGTCCCAGAGGACCCTCAGAGGGATGTCATGTCTAAATGGATACTGTGGGCAGCTGCACAGGTCTTGGAGCTGTGCTGGACTGGGACTGGCAGAGGGAGCAGGAGAGAGAGATCCCTGCCCTGCAATTTAAAGGGAATTGCCTGAGAAGGCAGGGCCCCCAGCAGTGGCAGTTGTAGCTTGGTGAATCACAGCAGGTTCCTTTCTGCTCCAAGCTGTTAGGAGCAGCTCAGCAATTAAGACTGGCTTCTATTAATATGCAAATTTCTGCTGCCATGGCAATAGTCTTATAAATGCAAATTGCACCGGGAACAATTGTTGGAGAGACCTGTGCTGGGCCCTGGACTTTGTCTAAGCAGATTCTCCTAACTGAGCTCCCCTGAGCCTGTGGCAGCTGGGGGCAGCACTGCCAGTGGCCACCCTGATGCAGGCAGCGGATTCCCACCTGACATCTTCCCTGTCCTTGCTCAGCCCTTTTTGCACAGATCATAAAGAATATCCTGAGTTGGAAGGGACTCACAAGGATCATCGAGTCCAACTCCAAGTCCTGAACAGGACACCCCAAAATTCTACCCTCTGCCTGAGAGCATTGTACAAACATTCCTTGGCTTTGGCAGCCTTGGGACCACGCCCATTCCCTGGAGAGCCTGTTCAGTGCCCGACCACCCTAATATCCATTTTGACTGTCCCCTGACAAAGCTCCAGACATTCCCTTGGGTCCTGTCATTGGTCACAGAGAGCAGAGATTGGAGCTGCACCTCTGCTGGCCTCGGGAGGAAGCTGCAGCAGATGCTGATGAGGTCTGACCTCAGACGTCCCTTCTGTGGGCTGAACAAACCAAGCGATCTCAGCAATTCCTCAATGACCCTCTCACTCTGTATAACTCCCTAAGAGGAGGGTGTAGCCAGGAGTCAGGCTCTGCTTCCAGGGAATGAATGACAGGACAAGAAGAAATGGCCTCAAGAGGTGCCAGGGGAGGTTTAGATGGGACATGAGGAAGAATTTCTTCAAAGAAAAGGTGATTAGACATGTAACAGGCAACTCAAAGAGTCACCATCCATGGAGGTGTTTCAGGAACCCTGGATGTGTCACTTAGTGCCATGATCTTGTTGACAAGGTGGTATTCAGTCACAAATTGGACTCGATCTTGGAGGTTCTTTTCCAACCGAAAGGATTCTGTGACCTTGGCCAACCTGGAGGCCACGGCCATGGCAGTGGGATATGGGAGCAGCCTGAGACCCCCATTAGGACGTAAATGGCATGGAGGGGCTGCAGAGGGCACACAGTACTGGGCACACAGCCGGTGGTTTGGTCTGTGCCCAGGTGCTGTAGCCAGGCTGGGCACTGGCGATGGCCATTGCTGGCCATGCTGGTGTGATCCAGGTGAGGCCCTGCAGGTCTGTCTGCCCTCGTGGTGGCTGTGGGAGCGCAGGCTCAGGCCATGGTGCCAGTGGAGCCGCATAGCTTTGGGGACAACTGGGCACAGGTGCGCTGCAGCCACAGCCCGGGGAGAGTGTGGCACCCTCGTGGGGACCCAGAACGGGTCCGCTTGGAAGGAACAGCAGTGGGTCATCTGAGCCCTTCGTGCAGACCCCGACACCCACCGAAGGACAAGCTGGCGGTGCAAATGGACGAAACGGAGCCACCGAGAGGACTCACCTGCCCCGCCTCAGGCCGCCTCAGGCGGCACCAGGCCCCACCCCTACGCCGCCAAGCGGAAGTCTTGGTGGGAGGGGCTTGCGGTGGCACCGCCCCCTCTGTGCCTGCAGGCGGCGGGGCCACCCGGGCTGCCGGCCGTGTCGCCGCGCATGCGTGCCACGCCCCGAGAGATAAGTCGGGGGCGCTGGGCGGGGCTTGAGGTGGCTCCTCTCTTCCCTGGCCCCGCCCAGTCCGGCAAATCAGCCGGGAGGCTGCGAAGGGCGGGGCTTGTGCTGGCTCTGCCTTTCGGCGCTTGCGCGTTGCGGTAGCTCCGGGCGGGGCGGCGCGGCCGGGCCGGGGGATGCGAGGAGCGGGGCCGGCCGTGCGGGCCGCCCGCGGGCCGCCGCCGCGGGGCCGGCCGCCGCTGCTGCCGCTGCTTCTGCTAGCGGCGGCAGCGCTGTGTGCGCGGGCAGCCGTCGCTGAGCCCTGCGCCGCGCCTTGCTCGTGCCGCCGCGGCCTGCTGGACTGCAGCCGGCAGCGCCTGCCCAGCGGGCCGGGCCCACGGAGGATTCCGCCGCTGCCCGCCGGCACCACGGGGCTGTGAGTGAGCGCGGGGGACTGCGGGGCTGGACGGGCGGTGGGCTGTGCGCAGGTCTCGGCTTGGCGGGGGTGCGGGCCCGGCGGCGGGGGCGGTGCGAGGCCCGGGCTGAAGGGCCGGCAGGGCTTTGGTCTCGGTGTCCTTATCTCGCTCTGTAACTCCTGTCATGAGGGTGCAGCCAGCTGGGGGTCGGGCTCTCTTGCTAGGTAACAAGCGTTAAGACAAGAGGACATAGTCTTCAGCTGTGCCTGGAGAGGTTCGGGTTCGACATCTGGAGGAATTTCTTCACAGAAAGGATGATTAGGCATTGGAAGGGGCTGCCTAGGGAGGTGGCGGTGTTCAAGGAACGACTGGACGTGGCACTCAGCGCCGTGGTGTGATTGACAGGGTGCTGTTTGGACATAGGTTCACTCAGTGATCTTGGACATGTTTTCCAACCTAATAGATTCTGTGGTTCTGTCCGCGGGATGTTCTCACGGAGCCCGGAGGGCTGCGGGTGGAGCACCCGGCAGTGGTGCCCCAGGGTGGCAGGCAGCTCTGCAGGTGGGGTCTCACCTGAGCGGGGCAGAATCGCCCTCTCCTTTGCTGCTCATGCTTGGGCATCAGCCCAGGGCTCGTGGGGGGGAAGGTGTTCTGGGCTGCAGATGCACGTGTCTGTTGAGCTTCTCATCCACCAACATCACCAAGTCCTCCTCAGAGCTGCTCTTTATCCATTCTGTGTCTATCCTCTGTTGTGGCTTTCAGGATTTTGGCAAATGAAGCATGGGTGATGTTTATTCTTCACTAGTACTACTCTAGAAATTCTGAATCTAAATGAGCCATAATGTATACCAGCTGTTTAAAATTAATAAAAGCCTAATTTTCCTCACATGATCAAGTCCCTGATGTGCTTTTCTCTATTAGTTCTGTGATACCATTTCAACTGGTATTGAGGACTAAAAATTCTCCATTTTCTTAATTCTCAAATTACTTGCAGGTGGTGCTTCCAGTGTGTGTGTGTGTGTGTGTGCAGGTTGGTTTTATTTTTCACCTTTTGTTTTTATTGAAGCCAGCAGAACAGAACTTGATTTTCATAATGGAAGTACTCAGGAAACTAACTTCATTTTGCCTCTGAAGTTATATATGTTTTATGGCTAACCTGGTAGGTGATGAAAAGTGTTGTGAAGTTAGGGAGTTATGAATTTTTTTGGTAGGTCTGCCTCTTAGTTTCTTTGGAGTAAGGAATGCCAGCCCTGTGTGTAGGAGCAGAGAGAAGCACAATGCTGGTGGTCACTGCCTCTAGTCCCATAGTGGCAGGTGTGTTTATATATCCTGGTAACCAGACAGATGATGAATAGAAGTAGTTCAGGTATCAGTTGATTAGTTCAGCAAGTTCTGTTCCCAGTAGATGTTTTAGGTGAGCTCAACTGGCTGCCTGCATTCTGCATCAACACCTCTGCAGTGCCACAGTATGCTTAGCTTGGCTGAATTAGGATCATTCTTCATCATCCATAATCACTTTGGTATGTGTGTTCTGTTTTATTTACTTAAGGGATGAGTATCACTTAAGCTCAAAATGAATGTTTAGATGATGTTATATACAATACCAGATGAGTCTCTAAAATACACATTTTGTATGTTTGCTCTGTATTCTGCACAGCGTGGGCCTCCCAGTTACAAAGGCTGCTTAAAGGATGGGTTCTTTGGTTTTGGCTTTTCCAGAACAAGGGAATGGCATCTGGTTCTCCAGAATAGCAGGAATCTTAGCTGTGTGATTGAATTATCTCTAAACACAGAAAATCATCCAGTGTATTTAATTCTGTTTTTTGTTATCAGTTGGTCTGTTTGAAAAAGAAAAGCATTAGTAACAGAATGTAGATATAAATAATGTCAGAATCACTTTAAATATCAACTCTACCCTACTTCTTGAAAGAGGACTTATTGTAATGAAAACTTCGTTGTAGTCCAAATCTGAGTAATAATAGAAAAATACTTCCCATGCTTTCTGAATTAAAATCTTAATTTCTAACTCGGTATTTCGACAGTAGGTTTCTGGTGGTGATAACTGGATGTTAGCACATCCTCATCACCTTGGCCCCGTGGCCAAGTATTTAGGAGGGATTTGGAGGAATTCAGTGTCCTGAATAATTTTAATTTTTGGTCAGTCCTGAAGTAGTCAGGCAGGTGGACTTAGAGGGTTGTTGTAGGTTCCCTACCCAGCTAACATATTCTATTATAGTCTTCCTGAAAGCTTTAGAAAAAAATAAAGTTTCAGTTTTCTATGTGTATTAATCTTGCTTCCAAGATGTATGTCAGTGCCCGCTAACTGTGCCTGACATACAGGTTGGTCTGGCTCAGAACCCCGTGGCCTGGTTTTGCTCATTAGTGGGGTATCTGCACACCTTGAGGGTGCAGCGTTATCTTCCATGTCCATTGTCTCCTTCCTCCATCTGTTGTGCACTGGTTCTTTGGAAACAGCATGGCTTAGTACTTCCTGCTCTGGTTAAACACTCTGTTCCAAGATTAGACTGCCAGCACTGGCTGGGTGCCTGCATGTTTGAAAAATTCAGGAAATTCTTCTGCTGGGATTTGGGATCATATTTCCCTCCACCTGTCTGTGCCAGGCTCCTGTGGATGCCCAGAGGCTGGGGCTGAGCAGGGTTCAGGGGAATGTGGGCAGCTGGAGAGAGTGTCTTGAGCATTCAGCCCCCTGAGGTGGGAAGCCTGCTCAGGAGCAGCTTGGTTGTTTTTGTGTTTTTCCTAGTGTTTAGGGCTGGCTTAATTACCACATGTACTGAGGAAGCAGAGCTGCAGAATAGTTCTGCGACTGGCTGCAGTTCTTCTCTCCAGGTTCTCTTGAGTCTTTTTTTTGCAATTGTTTCCAAACCCACGCTGCTCTATCTGTATAACTTGTGTCTTGGTGTAATTAAAAGAATACATCAAGAACTGCCTGACTTGCCATGACACCCAGGATTTTAATAATTCAGCAGAATCTTTACACTGAACCTGAGTGAAAGTTAACAACTGTAACTATACTGTAGTCTGTCAATTTTCAGTCCATGTTGTCTTTTAGTAGGTTGTGGTCTTACAGATCAAAAATAATCTGCCAGAGCTCAGGGAGTGTTTGGACAATGCTCTTAGGCATGCAGTGGAATTTTGAGGTTAACCTGTTCTGGACCAGGAATTGGACTTAATGATTTTTGCAGGATCAAGTTTGGCCCTTGGTGTATTTGGAGTAAAGCACAGGCCCAAAGCTATTGCATGAACAGAGGAGTGTGTGGATGCTGTGGCTTGTCGAAACATGGTTGTCAATGGAAATAGTTAGAATTATACTGATTTGCATTTTAATATTCATTTTAACAGATAGAGTTTTGGTTGCAAAGTGTGATTTTTGTCTCTTGTGTCAGCATAGCTGCTGCCTGCCTGATACACAATGTTTCAGGCTCTTGGCATGAGCTTTCGGAGATTCACCTCTGTGCTGGACTTGTATCAGCAAAATGTCACATAGATGAGTTGGTTTCGCCTTTTGGACTGACATCTGCCTGTGTTTTCTGGTGTGGCTGGGACCGGGTTTCCATCACAAATCTGATTTTTTTGGTCCAGCATGACTAGAGGCAGTCTGTGCTCAGAAATGGATGCATCTGTCGCATTTATGCGCCAAGTCCAAGGCAAAAGTAAGATACTTTGTAAAGTTACAGCAATGGGAATAGCACCAACACCCAGTGTGAGCATTAAAGCTGGATTTAATGACTCTTGCCCATTGAAAGAGTCCAGCTCCTGCATTTGATTCTTATGAGTAAAACCAGCTGGTGCTAAAGCATCTGTTTGTAAGCTTCCCAGCCTCAGGGTTCTCTTTACTTCAGCTTGTTTGAGAATTCTGTGTATATTATTCCTTTAAAATAAGCCTGCCTTGGCTAGTCAGCATCTTTGGAAAGCTGAGAAAATGGAAGCGGTTCAATAATGGGTGTTTTGTAAGAAATTACTGTCATGTTCCTGCAAAGTTTTTCTTTCTTGTAGTGGACAAGTGTTGTTAATAAAGTTCTGGATTAAAGCCAAAATTCTCTGGTCAAGTACAATGTTCCTATCAAGAAGCTTTAACTAAAGTTTTTTTATTCAAATAGAGAAACAGAACTGTTTAGACTTTTAATCGTGAGTGACCACTAAAACAAGCTCTTTTCTTAAGTGAAGGAGCAACTGTATAAAATACATAAATGCAGTTTCAAACTTGAGATTGCATAATGTATACATGTTTTGGGTTTGTTGAGCTTTTTCATATTATTCCAGGAACTAAATAATTTTTTTTCTCTGTTCTCTAGGGATCTAAGTCATAATCATTTATTATCATCCAACTGGAGCATTGATTTGTCTGTCCCTACTCTCCAAGAAGTGTAAGTTGTTTTTTATGAGGATAAGGTCTAAAGATATCCTTTCTAATTAGAATGTTTTATTGCATGTCAAGATACCTGGTCTGTCTTGCAGAAGTATTCAGTGCAAGGTAATTAAAAATTGATGCTCCATATTGGCAGCACATTTTATGTATAAAACTATTGTGTTGTGAGCAGAAATCTTTCTCATGAAAGAGCAGAAGACCAGTGTTTTTAAAGAGCAATAAGGAGTATTTGTTTTGGCTATAGCTGATTTTAAATGAAAGAGAAGTAATAGTATCCATGAAAATGAGAAAAGCTAGCATGTTTCACTGTTCAAATTGTTAGTATTTAAGCTCTTGAGGAATCTTTTTTGTCAACTACTAAGTATTGTTAATACAGTAAAATTTTTAAATGCATTGATATGAATTATTTCTGTATACAGAAGGATTTTTCTCCTCTTTGAAGTGTCTTTGGTGTAATTTTTTTTGCCCTCTATTTAAGGAAAATGAATTACAATGAGCTAAGTGAAATTCCATATTTTGGAGAAACAACTTCCAATATAACTCTTCTTTCATTGTAAGTAATAGCTCATCTGCCTTTTTGTTGTTTAACAAATGGGAGAACCATGTTAGAGTTCTGCTATCAAATTGTAGGAAAACATCTTTTTTCTTGAAATACTGCTCACATGAAGAGCATCAGGGAATATGTAAGCACTCTTTAAAGAAATACAAATCAGTTGGACAATCAAGTCACCCTAAATTACCAATAAAATTCAGTCAACCAAGGCAGGCAGCTTTAAACGGGTGGGATTCAGTCCAGGAGCTTCCCACAGGACCAGCTCATCTATCGGCCTCAGAATTTGAATCTGTTCATATGTCATGGTGGCAAATAGCTCTTGGATTTGCAGTATTTCTTTAGGAATTAACACTTTTGTAAGCATGTTGTGCATGTCCCATTCATGAAGCTCACTAGTACATTTGATATACAGAACCCTCTTGCTGTTTCAGCTGTGCATCCAGAAGGATGAGATATTGTGATAATCATATTTATTGCTGATCTTTTTCAGGGTGCACAATACCATTCCAGAAATAAATGCTGAGCAACTCCAGGTCTACCTTTCATTGGAAAATCTAGATCTTAGTTCTAATCTTATCTCAGAAATCAAAGCCTCTTCCTTTCCACGAATGCAACTGAAGTACCTGTAAGTATGAGTGATCTTTTGTCTCTGGGATTCCTGGCTCTAGGATGATAGTGTTGGAGACCTCATTTACTCTTAAATTAGTGTCTTAAAGTCAACATCCTTATACAGCTTTGAACTGATAGCAGTGCTTAATGGAGCTACAGATGTCCTTGAAATAAAGTAGTTTTCATACCAAACTGTATTGTATTTTCCCAAGTAACACAGAAAACAGCAATTGCTGTTGTCAGAATGCAGGTACATAAGCCATCAGGGACAGGGAATAATTTTTGCCCTGTTTGAGTAGATCACTGTGGACATTGTGTTAACCACTTCTAACTGAAACATGGACGTGCTGTAAAAATCAGCTCCTCACACCTATTTCTTTGGGAAAAAGGCTTTAGCTTGGTGATTTAGATTTCTCATGTGACTTAGCAAGGGTCTTGGGTTATCTTAATCAGTGGTTGCTCTGAGGTGCTTGTGCCATTGTGTTCATCAGATTTTCTGTGTTCTGAAAGGCCTCCTTCCTTCTTCCTTTATTCCTTAGGAACCTGAGTAACAACAGAATAACTACTCTAGAAGCAGGTTGCCTTGATAACTTATCTAGCTCACTAATGGTGATAAAACTGAACAGAAATAGGATTAGTATGATTCCACCAAAGATCTTCAGATTGCCTCATGTGCAGTTTCTGTAAGTAACAGTCTTGAAAACATCCAAACAACATTTACAGCTGAGCTGTTAATCTCAGCATGTTCTTGACTTTCACACAGTGATGCTTGTTGCAAGGTGTCTTAATATTTGACTGTCATCTTTATGAAAGGGAACTGAAAAGGAACCGGATTAAAATAGTGGAAAGTCTTACATTCCAAGGATTGGAGTCCTTAAAATCCTTGAAAATGCAGCGCAATGGGATTAGCAGATTAATGGATGGAGCATTCTTTGGCCTGGGTAATATAGAGGAATTGTGAGTATGCCTGGTTGTGGAGTTTTATAGCATAAAGAAAATGGCTCTTGGGGGTTGTGTCCTGTATGATTCCCCTTATATCAAGGCTGTGCTGAGATATTGACAAAATCATAGGAAAATAGTTCTCCCATTATTTTTGTCATGTCTGGTTACTTCAGAAGTGGTAAGATACATTTCCCCATTCCTGGAAGTGTTTGAGGCCAGGCAGAATAGGGCTGAATAGGTTGAATAGAGCAACCTGGTCTAGTGGAAGGTGTCCCTGCCCATGGCAGGGACCTGGAATTAGAAGATCTTTGAGGTCCCTTCCAACACAAACTAGTCTTGTGATTCCTTTATTTTGGTCCTCTTTCCAGCTTCTTCCTACATGCTGATCAAGAATCTTTGCCTCTGTAGTTGCTTTTTGCTGGTTTTTATTTGCAGTCTCCATAACATGGGGTTGTTCTTTCCACTGTGACTTTGACAGTGTGAACACAAGGATATATGATGTTAGCAGAAGACTTCTTTTTTAGGAAGTTATTTTTGAGAATAGAGATTATAGTTTTGTTTCTGCCACCCATCCCTGGTGTTTAATTACTCAGTTCTTCATATACTTTAGTTACTTTTTAAAAATTCAACAGGATTGAAAGAATCATGCATTTTGTGTTGTCTGAGGCTTAAAGTTAATAAATAATTTTGACATCCATAAGGTGAAATTTTGTAAGTAGATGTTTCATTGGTTATCTCTTTGGCAAATGTTTTTTCCATCTAATTCATTAGAGAACTGGAACATAATAACTTAACAGAAGTAAACAAGGGCTGGCTGTATGGGCTGCGGACATTGCAACAACTCTATGTTAGCCAGAATGCCATCACCAGGATCAGCCCAGATGCATGGGAATTCTGCCAAAGACTTGCTGAGCTGTAAGTCCTGGGCTACTATTCATTGGGGATTTTTTAAATGTTGCAGTTATTGATTGGCAGGAATTAATTACTGAAGGAAGTACTCAATTTCCTTGCTAGGCCCATGGTGGTGATGTATTTTAATTATAAGTATTCTGTTGGAGAAATTAGAAGACAATAGTTAATCAAGTCAGATTGTATCTTAATAATTAATCCCCCTGCATGCCTTTAAAGTGTGTATTGAATGTTTTCAGAGACTTGTCATACAATCAGCTCACTCGCCTCAAGGAATCTGCCTTTGTGGGACTTGGTTTATTGGAGAAGCTAAACCTGGGTGACAATCGCATTAGTCACATTGCTGATGGTGTCTTTAGAGGTCTGACAAATCTTCAAACCTTGTAAGTACAGAAAACTTCAAACAGAAGTTTCAGTTTAATGCAATTTTAGTTTAGGTGGAGCTTTTGGAAGTAGAGACAATGGATATTGCACTGTAGGAGCCTGAGATCGTTGTTGGTGCTGTCCTGCCTGCAGGTGTGAAAGGGCTGATAATCTTTTGGCTTGCCAACATGACAGAATTCCAGCCCAGCTAAAACAAGCCAACTGCTCAATTGCAGAGGTAGTAAGAAACAATGACTTGGTGACCTTGGGTGCTCAGATGTGTGTCCTGTGGCTTCTGAGAGGTGTGGGTGCCTTGTGTTTCCAGTTGTGGAGCAAATAGCCTGGAGCTCTTTATTCTAGAGGGTTTCCTTAGGTTTGGAACCTCAGAAACCAAGGACTGAACCTTTCTGTGTTGTAGAAGGTGTGGTTTAGCCCATCTTGTTTCTGACCTCACAAACGAAGCAGGGGGTGTAAAGTTGCTTCTTGCTGTTTAAGGCACAGCTTTGCACTTGCCAGGACTTTTTCTGGCAGATCTTGGATATTTCTGAAGAGATTCAGTCCTGTCCCAAGTAGATCTGAACAGTTGTAATTATCTTAAGCAACATTACTTGAGAAAGGAGTGAAAATTTATAACCCCTCTGTCACTTCATTAAATAAATGCTTAAATAAGCAAATTCACCAGAGAGATTCATGTAAGCAGTCGTACTCTGATAACCTTAATACAACCTTTTAATGAAATAATTAAACCTAATTTCTTAGATTTAGAGTAGCATGAAAAAGAACAAGAGCAGATTAATTAGTAAGTTGTCCTGGGCTCTCAGGGGTGTGGCCCTTTGCTCTCAGTGAGGGCCTGGCCCTTTGCTTTGGGACTGGAATGTGCGTGATGGAGAGCAGGGGTGATTAACAAGGCTGCAAGCATTAGTGCCCAGCCAGGCATGAGGAGCCAACTCCTCTCTCACACAATGAGGGGTTTTCTTTTGGGCTGCTCAATCATTTTGCTGAGTGGTCTGAGTAGTGGAGTGTAAAAATACTTCAAAAAATGAGAGATACTGTGTGGTTTTAGTTCCGTTGTTTGTTGTGTGCTGGTTGTTTGGTGCTACAGCTGGTGTATGTATTTCTCTGTGTGGTTTTAGTGGGACTTCTATATTTCAGAGAAAGAAAAGTTAAGAAAATTGTTGTTACCACTGATGATATCCTGGAGGTTGATCCCAGTCTCTTCCACAATGGTGTTCTACACAGTTTACAGTCTCACATAATGGGAAAGTAGATACTTCATTTTCCCCTCATTAGCACAGGGAAAGAGGTGCTTATATCAGTGGTATATACAGTTGCCTGTGTATGTAGCTAGATTTGTGTCTGTTGACTTGCTTAGAAGCTTCATCTAGCTGTTTGCAGAATATCAGGTAAAACACAGGGCAGACTATTTTTTATTAGCGTGATTTCCTTTAAACACACTCCTCTCTATGCATGGTGGTATCAAAACAGCTGCTTTTGGCTCAGTCCATGCCATTCAGGCTAAAAATGCAAGTGAATTTATTCAATCTTCTTTCTGAAGAGCATTTAATCCTCTCCAAACTGTATTGCTCTATTGCTTTTGCTGTTCAGACCTTTCTTCTCCATGAGGAGCTGAGGTGCTATGCTGAGGTCAATCAGAAATACCCTTAGCTGATAACAAGATTTATGAGCAGAATATCAACTTCATCTTGAAAAAGCCACCAAGGTGTGCCTGGGAGGCCTACACTGTAGCCTGGGTGTAATTCCTTAATGTGCTAATGCTGGTATAAGCCTGTTACTTGGGAAGGTTAATGCTGCTGGTGTATTGGTTAATTCCCTTACATGAACCAACTTGCTTCAAGAACCTCTCCCAGCTCCTGGCATATAGTCCATCATGTGAAAAGTACTGGTCCGACTCGGGCTTTGCTTAAATGCCACATCAAGAAGTTCTGCTGTGGAATTTGTTTGTGGTGCTTACTGCAGCACTTATCATGAAGTTTTCCCTTTTGCCCCTCTGAAGTGAGAAATTCATTTCCTGACAAGTTTAGTTTTGTAAAAGATTTGAGACCTTGCAGGTGTGCCAGAGCCCCATACCTGGCCTGTCTTCCCTAGCTCACCACTAGCCCTGGTTAGAATGATGTTCCAAGTCTTCTTTCTGAGAAATATCTTCTCCTGCAGGGACTTGCGAAACAATGAGATCTCCTGGGCCATAGAAGATGCGAGCGAAGCTTTTGTGGGACTCAGCAGGCTGGATAAACTGTATGTATTACAAATTAGGGGAGCAACAGCATTTCCCAGGCATGCAGAGAGGGAGAGTGCAAAATATTAAGTAATTGTCAGTCAATGACATGAGGTAGAAAGCCTTTCTCACAGTGTTTCCACTTGTGTGTAACAACCACTCAATGTAGTCCTGGGTTCCTTGTACAGGGGCATTAGATCTATGTAGCACTGCATTTCCTTACAGCACCAATTTGATGAGATGAAGCATAGGTATTTGATTGCATTTATTATTGAATACCTCACTCCCTCTGTGTGATGATTGTCATTTTTTGTGTTTCTTTGGTTTGGGTAGAAGTTACTACTTATCAAAAAAACAACCCCCAAAATACAAAGTATTTTTGAGCAAATTTGAAACACTATTGCATTAACAAACTGCTTGATACTTAGACTGTGCACTTTTCATCCAGTGCCACGGTGTTTTCTGGGAAGCTCCATCCTGTGTAGTTACAAACTTTGTTTATAACAAATAACCTGGTGTGAGGGTGCGGTCAGGAAGTTGTGTGGTGGTAGCAGGTTGGTATTAGGAAGTTATTGCTCCATTCCCAAGTTCTACTTATTGCTCTTTCATCCTCCTGACTTAAAGTATTTTCTGACACATTTCTGATCCAAATCTCTAAGTTGAAAATAGAAAAGAAGCCCTGTTCTCAGGAAAAATAGTGGAGCCTTTAAACTAAAAAGAATAGTATTTAGTCCTTTATCTCAGCTACAATTAAAAAAAATGTAGTTAAGCATCATAGGGTATTTCTTTTGGGTCTTGTTTCTGAACTCATATTAACATTCAGACTGGTTTCTGGGCCTTTATTTTCAGAATCTTGCAGGGAAACCAAATTAAGTCAATTACCAAAAAAGCATTCTCTGGTCTCGAAGGACTTAAACATCTGTAAGTATTTTAATTTGTAGAACTCCTAATTATTTGTCAACTTTAGTCATGTGTTCTTTGTGAGATTTTCAAGTATTTAACTGAAGGCAGCATATGAAATCACACTGACTCCTCATTGTACTCTTTGCTTAACTTACAGAGATTTAAGCAACAATGCAATAATGTCCATCCAAGAAAATGCCTTTGCCCAGGCTCAGCTGAAGGAGTTGTAAGTTCACAGCAATTATTTAGAGATTGTTTACAAGCCCTGCATTGGAAAGAATTCTTCAGCCATTGTAGGGTTGTTTGAAGTTGTCTGAAGTGTGCCTGCTTTCATTGTGAAATATTTGCTGCAATGCTGGTAAAATACCAATTCAAAGTTGGTAGCAGAATATTTAGATTTAAGGTTTGATGAAATCTTCAACTGCATTTCCTTATTTGCAATTAGGAGGAGTTAACTTTTTCTTGCAGTACTGAACCATTAAGCTTTTCCTGTCCTGATTTTGCAGCAGGCTCAGTACTGCATGTAGACAGTGAACAAAACAAATAATTCATCAGGAATCTCTCAGGGGGATTAGCAAACCCTGTGTTTTTCTTCCTATTTTTGGGGGATAGGGAAAGGCTTTAAAATTCACAGCTAAACAAGATTTTCTATGTACTCAGCAGATGTTTAAGCTGATAGGGTCTCTTGTGGTCTTCAGACATCTGAAGTAGTATAATGTGAAATGACCTTCACACCCAAGACTAATACTACTGTAATGCAGTCCTTTCTGTGAGATAAAGTCTCTGACTGTTGTAATCTGGTCTAAAACTGTTTACTACTCCATTAGTTAACCTTGGCCAGATGGACTTAGTCTGCAAGATCTGCTGCTGTGAGGAGACTATTTCAGGTATTAAAGTTGCCTCCTCTGATGTATTTTAAAAATGATGAGTCATTGATATGTGCAGGCAAAGAGCAGGATAGAATCCTGGCTTGTTTGGTGCCTCTTTTCTCCCATGACTGGCTGCATCTTAGGATAGATCACTTCTTATTAAATGCTAGACTGTCGCAAGTCAGTCAAACTCATATTTGGAGTATGGCAAATAAAATTCAGCCCCCATGTCTTGAAGTCAGTTCAGAGGTGGCGTCTGGCTCTCCAGCGAATGAGTAATAATACTTGGGAAACTTTGAAAGCAGATGGTAGGAAAGAAGACACCCATCAATTGCTTTCTGTTGGTAGGTTTTCTGTGGAGCAGAGAAAATGAGCTGCAGTTGATATCTGTATGAAACTAATCACTTTTGGCCTTAAATATTTATCAGCTGGCATTAAAATGAGAATTGAGGCTTTTGCTCATTTCATAATGGCAGTTGTGTTTAGTTTGAAACATGAAGCTGAGCTGCAATGTTGTGTTCTTTAAATTGCTTTAAAGAGGAATGAGATAATTGTAAAGACAGGCTTAGTGGTTTTGGGATTGTTTTTTTAGAAGTTGAAACTCTGAGTTTATATTCTCCAGGATTAAAATGAAATGTTAGGTTTTAATGATGATATAGAGAGACTGATTCTAGCATAAATACCCAAGATTTTATAATAAATACCTGCAAGTATAAAATAATACTGTAAATATGATATGTCTGTATGTGTATGCTTTAAGTTGCTTTGCTGTGTGAAATCACATGTATGCATGTAAAATAAACTTCACTCACCCTTTTGTTTTGCCCTGTTTCTGCAGAGTGTTGAACACAAGCAGTTTGCTTTGTGATTGCCAGTTGAAATGGCTGCCCCAGTGGCTCAGTGAGAACCATTTGCTGCAGGCTGTCAGTGTCAGCTGTGCTCACCCTGAGTGGTTGGTAGGACAAAGCCTTCTCAGTGTGGATCCTGATGACTTTGTTTGTGGTTTGTATTTTTAGTGACTTTTGATACAAAAGCACAGTAACACAAGTCACGTAGCTGAAATCAGGCTGTAGTTCTGGGGAGGTACTTGGTCCTGGCCATGGTGCCCATGTACATCCCTGAGTCTGCTGTAAGTTTGGGGTTTAATTCTGTATCTCTTTCCTCTGTTTTGTGGTGTTTGAGCACTGAAGTCAACCCAAAGGAGTAGTGCTGTTGGGCATTGTTTTTTATTTAGCTTACTGTTAAGAAAGGATTATGCTTTCATTCTCCCTGCTTATGACTGCCTTTAGCTTTGTAAGGTCTGTTTGACACTTTCTTCCTGCTTCTTGCCCGTACCAGCAGAATATTGCAGAATCATAAAATAGTTTGAGTTGGAAGGGACCTTAAAATCTTCCAGTTCCAACCCCTGCCATAGACAGGGACACCTTCCATGAGAACAGGTTGCACCAAGCCCTGCTCAACCTGGCATGCGCTCTTCCAGGAATGGGACAGCCAGAGCTCTGGGCAAAAATTAGAGTAGCTCAGGCTCTGGCACATTTTCTGGTGTTCCATAACTGTGATGTTTATGGTGGTCTGAAACTCTTTGCCCAGAGTCTGCGTGAAGCCTGTGGCAGGCCTGATGTTTCCTTTTCCTGGTGAGCAAATTTATAACAGTTATTTGTGTATGTGCAATTCTTTCATTGCTTTGGTGGCAAAGGCTACAGTAGTAATCATGTAGGTCATGCACCCACTTCTCTACTCCAGTACCACCACAGTGGCATCTGACAGAGCTCTGCATGTGCCTGTGGGAGTGTCTTGGCTGAATTTATGGATATGGAAATAATTTTCATCAAGTGGGATGAGTTAGTGGAGTTCCAGCTTGTTATGCTTTGTGCTTGTAGAACTTCAAGGCTCTTCAGGGTACTTAAACTATCTGAAAGTAAGTCTCAGTCCTTCATAAAATGGTCTGGCTCTTCAGCTGAGCAGGATTTTTGAGTGTGATCTAAACATAGCAAGTTTCAGAAGTTGGACAAAAGGCAGGGCTGCTCAGCACCACATTTCTACACTGATTGTTTTCAATGCTGATTCTTCTGCCTCCTTCACAGCTTGATTCCCAGGTCAAAATAGCTGAATTTGTGCCCCTCAAGCAGGACATCTGTTCCCAAAGTTTTGGTTTTGTTTGCATTCTTTTGAGTGAGTTTTTTTGCAATATTAATTCAAGTTTAAGAGGAAAGTAGCTGATCTTCGTGCTTTTCTTTTCAGATAATTTCCCTAAACCGCAGATCAGAGTGCACCCAGAGACCACGGTGGCCCTGCGAGGCGCAAATGTGACCCTGATGTGCACTGCTGTGAGCAGCAGTGACTCGCCCATGGCCACGGCCTGGCGCAAAGACAGCGAGGTCCTCTATGAAGCTGATGTTGAGAACTTTGCCAGGTACCAGCAGCAAAGTGGGGAGGTGCTGGAATACACCACTGTCCTGCACCTCTTCAATGTGAATTTCACTGATGAAGGGAAATACCAGTGCATTGTCACCAATCACTTTGGCTCCAATTATTCCAATAAAGCCAAGCTGACTGTCAATGGTAAGTGATAATGGTAAAAAAGGAGAAACACTCTGAACCCAAAACTCCATTTAAGTAGCTACAAGTCTATTTTTCACTAAAGCTGGCCCAAAATACTCTTGCAAATATCAATGGGATTTAGATGTATCGCACATAATTTTATAAAGCTGGAAAGAAGTGATTTTTTTTTTTTTTGTGGATGAAAAGCCTCTTCACTTTTTTGACAGTGGCATTTATCTCCCATATGTTATTAGGACACAATTAGTTGTTCATTTTGTTAATTGGAGGTGGAATTCTTTAAACTAAAAGCTCCCTCTACTGTTGTCTCAGAACTCAGCACCTTTCCCACATGTTTGTAAAACTGGGGAAAGACTCATCAGAAAATAAGTGGTAAAAACTCTGAAAAGTCAAAAGTGAAGTTTTTTTTTTTTATTTTTAGCCATCATGATTGTCTTCTTACCTCCCTTCCCTCAAAATAAACAATGTTCATATCAGTCAGCAGACCACTGGTCCCCACAGTACCTCAGAGCAGAGGCGATGAGATGGAAGCTTGCCTTCCCTGTTAGCAGAGAAGAAAAATGTGATAAAGATTTTTCCCTTGATTCTTTCCATGAGAAATCATCTTCTTCCCTTCATCGTCTTAGAGGAACTTAATGGCTTTAAACTGAAATAGAGTATGTTTGCATTGGATATTAGGAAGAAATTTCTCCCTGTGAGGTTGGCACAGGCTGCCCAGAGCAGCTGTGGGTGCCCCATCCCTATAAGTGTTCAACGCCAGGCTGGACAGGTCTTGGAGCAGGCTGGGAGAGTGGAAGGTGTCCTTGCCCTTGGGCATATATTGTCTGAAGGATCTCTTCCAAATCAAAGCATTCTGTGGTTCTATGAACACTGTAGGTACTGCATTTAAATTTTGGGAGAAAGACTCTTAAAAATAACCACTCAAAATTTGTGCAGTTCTTCAGAAGAATCTGTTGCTCTCTCTTATGGAGTGTTTCAGATATGTTTTCAAATTTCCTCTCTACTTTGGAGCTTTTGCTGCATTTTACGTGACAATGAAAATGCTGAATTGATGTCCCCTTTGTTCCAGAGCTCCCTTCTTTCCTGAAAACTCCCATGGATCTCACTATCCGCACCGGGGCCATGGCCCGCCTGGAGTGTGCTGCTGAGGGCCACCCGCCCCCACAGATCTCCTGGCAGAAAGATGGTGGCACAGACTTCCCTGCTGCAAGAGAGAGGAGGATGCATGTCATGCCTGAGGATGACGTGTTCTTCATTGCAAATGTGAAGATGGAAGACATGGGGATCTACAGCTGCATGGCCCAGAACGTCGCAGGGGGACTGTCAGCCAATGCTACCCTGACTGTGCTGGGTAGGTGTGACTGGCCTGTACTGGCAGATGGATCCCTGCACATCTGCGGTGGAAGTGTAGCTCAGCTATAAGTAGCAAGTTGAAATGGTGGAGAATGAAGTTAAAATACATGGAGCAGCACTTGGTGTGATGTTTACACAGTGAAGCTTTAGAACCTGAGTTGCAGAGCTGCCTGGTGGAGTTGGAGTTAGTGTGATCTTTGCAGGGAGCTGAGGGGCATATCTTAGTCCAGCAGTGTAGATCAGGCAAGTAATTTGTGTTGCCTTATAGCAAATTTTGTCACAGGTAACAAACTTGCCACAAAGAAGACCAATGGGATCTTGGGATGCATGAGAAAGAGCATTGCCAGTAGGTCAGCGAGGTGATCCTGCCCCTCTGCTCAGCCCTAGTGAGGCACAACTGGAGTGCTGTGTCCAGTTCTGAGCTCCTCAGGACAAGAGGGATTCAGAGTCCCTGGAGCAAGTCCAGCAGAGGCTGCAGAGATGATGAAGGGACTGGAGCATCACTCTTAGAAGGAAATGGTGAATGGTTGGACTTGATAATCTTAGAGGCCTTTTCAAACCTAAATGATTTCATGTTTCTGTGAAAGGCTTATGGAACTGGGCTTGTTCAACCTTGAGAAAAGATGGCTGAGAGGAGCCCTCATCAATGTGTGTCCGTGTCTGCAGGGAGGGGTCAGAGGATGGACCTGGCTCTGCTTGGTGCTGCTCAGCAATGGGACAAGAGGCCATGGGCAGAAACTGATGCACAGCAAGTTCTGCATGAATGTGAGGAAGAACTTCTTTACTGTGCAGGAACAGGCTGCCCAGAGTGGAGTCTCCCTCGCTGGAGATGTTCCTGGATGCAATCCTGTCCCGTGTACTCTGGGAGAACCCTGCTTGAGCAGGGAGGTAGAACCAGATGACCCACTATGGTCCCTTCCAAGCTGACCCATCCTGTGAACTATGCTGAGTAATAATGGAAGGTCAGTTCCTTCCAGACTCTTAACATTATGGCCAAATTTAGAATTGGAGTGGCACAGGTTTCCCAAAGCAACTGCAGCTGCCCCATCCCAGGAAGTGCTCAAGATGCTTGGGTGGGGCTTGGAGCAACTTGGTCTAGTGGAAGGTGTCCCTGTCTATGGCAGGGGATGGGACAGGATGATTTTTGAGTTTCCTTCCAACCCAAACCATAATAGTTTTCCATGATTCTTTAAAGTTATCTTACAATTTCACTTTTTGTCCCAGAAACTCCTTCCTTCATGAGGCCCCTGGAGGACAGGACAGTGACCCGAGGTGAAACTGCCGTCCTGCAGTGCATAGCTGGTGGCAGTCCTGCTCCTCGCCTCAACTGGACCAAGGACGATGGTCCCTTGACAGTCACCGAGCGGCATTTCTTCGCTGCAGCAAATCAGCTCCTCATCATTGTGGATGCAGGACTGGAGGATGCTGGGAAGTACACATGCATCATGTCCAACACACTAGGCACTGAGCGTGGCCATATTTACCTAAATGTCCTGGCTTCCCCCAACTGTGATTCTTCCCAGGGTGCCATTGCCCATGAAGAGGATGGCTGGACAACAGTAGGGATTGTGATTATCGTTGTTGTGTGTTGTGTGGTGGGAACATCCTTGGTGTGGGTTATCGTCATCTACCACATGAGGAGAAAGAATGAGGACTACAGCATCACTAACACAGGTTAAGTGTCAAATCAATAGTCTCTGGTCCTGTTTTTAGTCCAAAACACTTGATTATTTCTGGGTTATTTACAAATGGATGAGATTAAAGAACTGAAGATTTCCTTCTAAAATCCCTTCAGGGTTTTGCTCAAATTCCTCAATTTTAGAAGTTCTTTTAAATACCAGAAGTGTGCTAATTCTATTCCTTATACACTAGGTTGCCCTACATTGAGGGAAAACAGTAATGTTTGGAAGTAGATATTTGAAGAAATTTAGAAATGTTTTCAGGGCCTGGAATAATAGGTGTAAAGTATCTTTCTGGCCCTGTCAGCTTTGAACTGGCTGTGTAATTATTGAGGTAGAAAAATGATACCTACATGCAAGTTGAAATTCTGGATATTCTTGTTAATGTGGGGAATAGTGGTGGTAATACCTTGAAATCTTTACACTGTTTAATGTTGCCAATGTTAATTCTGCCTTGCAGAGGAGATGAACCTACCTGCTGACATTCCTAGCTACCTGTCCTCCCAAGGAACACTGTCTGAGCCTCAGGAAGGCTACAGTAGCTTGGAGGCAGGGAGCCATCAGCAGCTGATGCCTCCAGCTGGCAGCTACATGCACAAAGGGACAGATGGTAAGCAGAGGCTTCAGGTGTGTTGCCAGTGCCTCATCAGGATGCCAGTGCACAGTCTCATCCTCACAGCTTAAGTGTCAAGATAGATCTTTATCCTGTTTCTTTCCTTTGGCATCTCAAGAGCCCAGGCAGAAGAGGTGGAAAATAGATTTTGCTTGGAAGATGACTAGCTGTGACTCCTATCCTTGGTATAAGGTTGGCTGGTTGGTTTGTTTTAAGGTTGGCTGTCTAGTTACAGTTATAACTAAAGGGTCTGCACTATTTCCCTACCTTGTTTGGACAATTTTCTGGATGTTCATGTCATTGAGCTTACAGAGATGCCTTCTTTGTCATCAAAATGCTGAGGACTCATCACTCGTTATATAGGCTGGCTTGAAAATTGATCCTCAGTGTAAATTTTTCACACCCATCCATGGTCCCTCCAGCCCAGTCCCACTGCACTAGAGTCTGTATGAGGAAGGAGTTGAGAAGCAGCTCATCTAAGTGACCGGTGTATCATCAGCTTTGATGTGTGTGGGCATGCAGGGGCAAGTCAGGTCCAAGCTGGATGTGGGCAGGTATCCCCGTTTAATCCCTAGGGTGTTTCACCCTGGTGCCCAAGCTGGCTGCACCTGCATTGAACTTTTTTGCCCATGAAATAGGGGAACATGTCTATGGTTCCCCTGGTCAGCTTTATAAGGGGACTGCTGTGGAGAATTTGGATGGGGGAACCTGAGTGATTTCTCATGTGACCTCTCAAGCCAAGTACTCTGTTACTCCCTTAACTGTAAAAAGACCCTTCAATCTGTGCTGCTATAATAAATGCTCATACCAGGACATAAAGCCTGTGGAAATCTGGCATCCTCATCCTTTTGAGAGTATTTTATTTTTCCATTGTGCTCATCAGGTGGTGCAGCACCATTAGTGATCTGCTCAGATTGTTATGACAATGCCAACATCTACTCCCGGACGCGAGAGTACTGTCCCTATGCCTTCATCGCCGAGGAGGACCCCCTGGATCAAACCCTTCCGAATCTCATGGTGCAGATGCCCAAGGAAACATACACAGCACACACCCAGAATGAAACCAATCTCTTAGCAGACAGAGATGTGCCTGTCTTCCTTGTCAACCATGACAAAAAAAGTGATAAGAAAATCTCTTCCCAGCAGATTATTGGTGAGTGTCCACTTTTTCTTTTGTTGCTTTGTATTCCCTAATAACTTTGGCTTTCGTTATGCTGCCCTTCACTATTGACAAACAGCTTCAAAGGCCAGTAGTTTGTGGAATAACTCACATGTTAAACCACTTGTTCTCCAAATGCCCATGTTTCATCAGCGAGCAACAGCTTGCATCCAGTACCTGAGATTGAAGAGGGTGATGTTAAAAAGATAGAATTTAATTTGCACGTTTAAGTTTGTGAATGTGAGCCTTTGCTTATACTTCAAGGACATGTATTAACCAAGAGCTGGAGCTTCACATAAGAAATTTAAATAGCCTTTCTGTTTGAGCTGGCCTGAAGTTCAGAGAACTCCCTAAATTGGTTATTTTTCTGTTGACTGTCTTCTAGATCACCTTTTTAAAAATTCGCACTGAAGCTCTGTGTGTTCCTGGTTACTGTCAGAGATTGCTGGAAAAGGAGAGAATCTAGTAAAATATACTTTCAAAACCAGAGGAAATAATCTCAGAAGGATTGTAATTGCCGAGTCACAGAGCTCAAATCTTTTTAAAATCTCAGTGTGATTGATCTCTGCTCTTTATGAGCAGTGACAGCACCTGAGGAACAGCTGGAGCTGTCAGGAAGGGTTTGGATTGGGTATCAGGAAAAGGTCCTTCCTCCAGTGGGTGGTTGGGCACTGCCCAGGCTCCCCAGGGAATGGTCATGGCCCCAAAGCTGCCCAGAGCCCAAAGAATGTTTGGACAACGCTCTTCAGGCACAGGGTGGAATTTGTTGGGGTGTCTGTTCAGGGCCAGGAGTTGGACTCCATGATCCTTGCGGATCCCTTCCAACTTAGGATATTCCTTGATTCTATGAACTTGCTTCTATTCATCTTCTAATTTTTCTCCCTCAGAGCCTTTCCAGGTTCCTCTCTGGGGAGGCAGCAAAGACCTGGCTTGCTCTCACCCGCAGTTCCTGCACCATCCGTTGGCCCATGAGGCCCCACAGGCGCTCCGGAGCGACAGTATTGCCAACAGTGGCCGGGACCAGGCATCACCCAGGCCCTGCCACAGGCTGCGGGAGGAGAGTTTTGATTTTAACAGGACACGGAACATTCATGTCCACAGTGAAACCACATAAAACACTTGCAAAACCTTGAAAGCAAATTCACATTTTGACTGACTGTATTTACTACCTCAGTACTAACCCCAAGGCCAAAGATGCTTGTGTATGTGTCTGCAAGTACTAAAGAGTCAGACTCTCTTGACGGAGATGGCACATGGCCCTTTTTCTACAATTTTTCCATTGGAAATGGGAATGTGCACCAGAGAACAATGGAAAATTAGTTCTATCTACAAAAACAACATTAAAACATGGATTGTGTGATGCTGGAAGCAGTCTTTGTGGTGGTGCATGTTTTGGAAAGCTCTGAAGAACGTGTGTAGCTATTTCAGTGTTTTGTCTGCTTGGAAACAAACCATCGGGGCCTCCTCATGGAATTCCCCCGGAACTGTAAGTGTGAAACTCTTGGCCAGCTTTTCCTTCCTTAGACTGTTGGCAGGTGTCTGTTGCCAGTCTGAATTTGGGACTTCTTTTCTTCTATGAATAATGGACTCTAGTTGTAAATAAACTCGCATTTATAAATATTTTGTATACGCTAAGCATATAAATGTGTTGACTGTAATGTAAATTATTTTTTATTATGCCAAAGTATGTATCATACTGTTAGTCTTGACAGCTACATATCAAGCCATATGGGGAGCTTGGGGACACTGAAAGCTTGTTTGTGAGGGAATAGAGCTGTCTTTATTTTGAAAAGTGCATTTACTTATAGATATGTGGTAGAACTGTGATATTGATGAATTTCTTTGTTGCCTACAACTGTGTGCCTGGCTGCAAGCTGATTCATTTCATGATAGTAGCAGAATTTCAAGGTGTATCTAAGCTTTTATCTATAAAAAAAACCCTTTGTATTGTATCTGCTGAGAGGGTCTCCAGCTGACAGTTCAGTGAACTTTTTTCCTAGCTGACAGTTAAGTGAACTTAAAAAGAATGTGGTGATGAAAAGCATGAGGTAAATTGAGAGAGCACTTGATGAATACTTATTTCTTCTGCATAGCCAAAGGCATATGGAATTTAAAACACTGATCCTTTTCTGTTGTAAAATATCAGGCTACATTGTTGAACTAATAGTTCCCTTAAATCTTGGTGTGGTCAAAATATTTAAATATTTGACAGGTGAGAAATGATACAATGCAGGGAACCCCTCACTACTGAAAGATCTTGCTGACACAGAGGAAGCTCATACTCCATAGTTTCAGTGAGATGTGCCTGAGAAAATGAGGATGACAAATGACATTATAAAGGCTTCCTGGAAAGTTGTTATTTTTGGGGGAAAATGCCCCTTTTTGTAGAAGGTGTTAAGACTCCTTAGGGATGGGTTTTCAGCAGGTACATTGTGCTCTGTGGTCATGCCTTTAGAGTGAGGTGCTTACTTCCTGGCCACTACTGTCTGCTTTGGAGCTATAGGATTTGGACCCAAATAAAGCCATCTGTGTGATGTTTTTATAAAGAAACCCCTTTTTGGCCCAGTTCAGTTGTAGGTATGTGAGAATTCCCATTGATCCATTCCTGGACTGAAAGGTTTGCAACTCAATTGTTAGGTCTAGTCGTGCAGAATCACAGCAGAATTTAGAGACTGAAGTATTTGAGTAAATGAGTGGAGAAACACTGGGATTAATGATGCTTTTCCTATGGCTCTTTGGACAGGAATAATAGTCAAAACCTTGCAAATGAGTAAATATTTTTAAGGCCTCTTCCCATGCTCTCAAAGCCAGCATGGCTGCTTTGGGTAGACAGCAGCTTTAGTGGGGAGGGGATGCAATTGTCCTTGACCTTTGGGTAAAATAGAGAGAAACACAGGTGTGTAAATTTTGGGATTCTGACAGGTGAAGTCTTTTAAAAAAAATAAATGATCAGTTTGTTTCTTTCTGGTTTTATTTCCTCCAGACTTTTCCTTCCCAGACAGCATTTAAGGCATGGTGCTTATTCTGAATCCAAAGTGCTCCCTGCTGCAGGGACCCAGCACTGTTAGTTTAAATCCAGATGAAAAAGGTCGTGCCATGAAACTATAGCAGCAGCAAAGCCTTATCATTTTGGGCTGCTCTCTCAGCCCATAGTCACTCAGGCCACTGGGACAAGGTGCTGCTGGCATTTGTGATTCCCAGCAGTGGGAAAACCACGTCCCTGCTGCTGCTCTCTCATCGCCGTTTGGCAAATGCTTATTCCTGTTTCTTTCATTCCTCTCTCGCTTTGTAGGAGCTGAGCTCACACATCTGTCACAGTGCAGCTGGCATCATCCAGACCCTGAGAGTACTTGGGGTACAACTTCCTGGAGCAAGAGAATTCACTTTAGGTAGGTGAGACCTGCTTGTCCTGGGTCAGGGCTTTAAAATCGCTACTGTCTATACCAGGACTATGCTGGCTGTCAGAGAGTGCAGCTAAAGCTGCTCTGATTTCTGTGAGAGATTGGCCTATAAAAGCTGAATCCTGAATTAAGGCATTTACATCCTTGCATGAGCATTTAAAGTCCGTAAGCTGGTTGTAAATAGCTGATGCTTGTAAGTAGGTGACACTTTGCTGCACTGTGGAAAAACTTCTTTGGTAGACTTGGAGGAGAAAGTCATGTGTGTCTTGTTTCCCCTTTGCAGAGGGACAGAGTGGCCTTTCTTTTTTCAGTAAAAACAAGCAATTGCCTCAATCAATGCCAAAGCACTACCGGTACAGGAACTGAGGGGGATCAGAAGCAGCAAGAGCAAAGCTGCTTCTGTTCCCTCTTGCTATTTCCTATTGTCTATTTATATTTTTTTCACAGCAGAATGTATATTTTGTATAGCATATGTAATATATGTTTGTCCATTGTAATATATGTCCAAACAATAAAATGCTGTATACATTGAGCATTCAGTGTAACTCTGTTAGTTTGCAAATTGAATAATTATATTTTGTCCTATGGTATTTAATTTTCATAGGGAGTAAAAATAGAGTTAACTTTGCCAACTGGACGTGGTTCTGGGACTCTGAGATTTGGACAAGGTGACCGCTGGAGGGTGTTTGCATCTCAACCATTCTCTGATTCAGTGATTGTCATTTCAGTTTTCCTGCAGGAAGTACCTGTACCCTTTTGGAAAATGGAGGAGGGGTGGTTCTTCTGCGGTAGTGTTAACTCTGTGCCAGGAGCCTTGCAGATCACTGTGCTCCCCTACTTTTCTCCTGCTTTTCCAATGCTGCCCTCCTGCACTTTGGATCCTCTGCAAAGATGATTTTCTTTCTAGCAATGAACTGTCAGCACAAGTTTGTGGGAGCATCTCCCACATGCCAGCTGCAGGAGGTGCTGCTAGCCCAATTCCTCCTGAAAACTAGCATGAGCTTTTTATTCCTTTGAATAACTCCCTCTCTCTCTCCCTGCGTTCTTCTGCTGGTTCATGTTCTGATAATCACCTTTGTTTTCCTGTGCTCTGTCCTGTGTTCTTCACTCTTTTACCTATTCCCAGATCTTAGCACCAACTACCTTTTCCCAGGTTAACTTGAGCTCCTGCAGCTGCTTCATCCCTGACTCCTGCTGACAGATATTTACACCCAGGGAAAGGGCTCCCAAGACCTGCATGTGCCTTGTTCTCCCCACCCTAGACACGCTGACCTCCATGCTTATTCTGGACTAGGACTTTGCACAAGGGCATGCAGTGTCAGGACAAGGGGGAAAGGCCTTAAGCTGATGAGGGAAGGTTTAGAGTAGATATTAAGAAGAAATTCTTCCCTACCCCTGTAAGGGTGCTGAGGCCTTGGCATAGATTTTCCAGAGCAGCTGTGGCTGCCCCATCCCTTGAAGTGTCCAAGGCCAGGTTGGGCAGGGCTTGGAGCAGCCTGGTCTACTGGAAGGTGTCCCTGCTCATGGGCAGGGGGTGGAACGAGATGAGCTTTTAGGTCCCTTCCAACCTAAAACATTCCTTGATTCTGTGATTTATCAGCTCACATTCCTGATAATCAGGGATTCCTTCAGCCTCTGCCTGGACTAGGACACTACCTGGCTGGGCAGGGGACAGTGGAGTCCCCTGCCACCTCAGGAGGGACTCCCTTATATTTATAAACCATATTGGGGTTTCCCTAGAGCTGAAGCATTCAGAGTGTCCACAGCATTCCCCAGATCACAGCTTTTTGTGTCCTCCTAAGTATTTTCAAGCCACCTCAATTGCAGGAGAATGGCCTCAATGATCCTAACCAACCCCATAAGCCATGATTTATCCAGGAGTGTTATGGAACCCCACCCCTGTGATCATTTCAACAAGATGCTCAGGAAAAACCAGCTACTGCCTTCCCAGGCAAGTTCAGCTCTCCCTAGCACTGTGCCAGAGCCAACAGCTATTGCAGATAAGATCATGAATAGTTAATGTTCTCAGTTACCCAAGCATATTTAAAAATTAACACAAGCCTGGTGCTGATGAGAGTAAAAAACTGGGTCATCAAAGACAGGAAAAAACCAGAAAACAATTGCATTTACCCTTGGGCTTCACCAATCACTGGGTTTTTGTGGAGGATCCTAGTCCTTCCTCTCTTTAAGCCTTCAGTGCTTTAATACTGGATGCTTCATTAAACCTTCCCTTTTGCCTGCCAGGTTCTCCTTTCCTCCTGCAGGAGTTTCTGGCCCCTTTGGACGTGTCTCCAGGCTCCAGTGTGATGGCTGGTGCGATGAGCATGAGCCTGGGCACCGTGGAGTGAAGGAGCTGATGAGCACAGTCTGGTGGGCAGGGTTGTGTGACATGGGGATGTGAGCAGGGGCAGGGGGCTGGGTGAAGCCCCCTCTGGGAGCAGCCCCACGTGTCCCTGGGGTACTTCCAGACACCCACTTGGAAAAGTTACCCCTTCATTTGTGGATTGATGTTGTCACCTTCTGCTAAATTGACCCTCAGGTCTGGTCTTAGCAAGGGAATAAGCAAATAGCTGAGTTGGAGGGAGAAGACAGTCCTTGGGTCCATGGGACCCTCAGCCTTGGGGACTTTGGACTTCAATCCCAAAGCAGCCAGGGCTGTTACCTGCATTAGGAGCCCCATGAACTCCAGATTGCTCTTCCCTGCACATAGGAAGCTGGAAGATACAGACCGGGTCCTTTTTCAGAATGAACCCACATATTCATAGGCAAGCAGGAGTACAGGGAGCAAATAAACTCCAATTCCAAATTTTTATGGCTTTGGCCCTGAAGTGACTCACTGGGAACACCAGCAGCAGAGAGAGCTGCACCCCAGAGAGCATCAGACTTTGATGGCATGGGAGCACTAAGTCCCAGCAACATGAGCAGATGATGGCAGAGAGCACACAGGGGTGTCTGCCGTTGCAGGCAGTGATGGGGGGCTCCCCCAGGTGAGAAGAGGGGTGGTTAGCTCCCTTTGTGCAGTGGAGATGAGATTTCCAACACCCTTTAGGAGGATGGGTGAGCTTGTCCCCTCCAGACTGCAGACACTGAGGGAGGAAAGGAACAGCCCCCTGGAGAACTAGCATGTACCAAGCCCTGGGCTTTCACCCAGTGCTTCTTTGTGTGTATGACTCAACTGGTTCTGGGTCTGCTCTGAGCTGACCAGGATGGAAATGGGCTGAAACACAGCACAGCAGAGAAGGGACAACCTCAGAGCATGTCCTTTAATCCAAGGGGCTTTTCCTGCTGTGCCCAGAGGCAGTCCTGGTTTGGCTTGCTATTTGCAGGGCAATGGAGTGCTATTAAGGCCACTGTTTATCTCATTTTCTCCCAGTGAGTTGCCATTTATCTGCTCTCTGAGGGACATGGCACTGATTGAACTCTGAGTGGTTACTGACGGGTACAGCCACAGGGTCACTTCTGCTCTGTCCTCCCCATCTCCTAGTGATGTTTCATGTCAAGATTTCTCTCACACGAGAGAGAGCTGGGCTGAGGGAATGGTTAAAGCTCCATGCTAGGAGCCCTGACCAGAGATCAGTGCATCCTCTCTCTTGGATCAGGGCTCTCATTCCAGCTCATCTCTCTTGGCAGAGACAGATCTTGTATGAACAAGACCCTTTTGCACATAACTTGCATGTAACACAGGATAACTGCTCTGGTCACCACTTGGAGGGTTTGATTTCACATTAGGTTTAATGTATCTTCTAAAGACTTACCCATGTAATTTGCCCCAGCCGTTGGAAACATTTCTTCTGTTCTTGCACAGATTTATCACTGACACCATTTGCCTGATGCTGGATGCTGCAGGAGAATCTATTGAACAGAGTGTTGTGATTTGTGATTTGCCAAAGGGGATTTTGTGATGCAGAAATAAATGTACCCTGCTCCATTAATAGCTAACAGCCTGCTGAGAGTATCCCTGGGAGCATGTGGGGCTTGGGAAGGGTCTGGCTGAACTCGGTGAGGAGCTGTTCTGTAGAACAGGACTGATCCTGTCCTGAAAAATTTTAATTAAAATAAATGCCCAGGAAAGGGCCAACCATTTGTGCTGTTGCTTCCTGAGCCTCATCCCTGCTAATTAAGCAGTGTGTCTGTGCAAGTGACCTACAGCTAATACAGCACCGAATTCACGTTTAAGTTAAAAATCATATTTTTAAAATAAAGATTCGTTAAGTCCTGTTACTCTGTCTGTCCAGGCATACACATTATCAGCAGCAGCAGCTCTAGGAGCCTGGATAACACACAGGAGGTGTCTCTTCCTCAGATGCTCCGACATGGCCAGATATTTTGGCTGAGCTCTGCTTCCAGAGCTCTGGTGTCGGTGTCCAGGCTGTAAAATCTCAGGACAGTGCTTCTGACGGTGAGGGGCTCTCGGTGTCCTTCCAAGGGGGACGTCATTTTTGCATCTGGTGTTTTTCTGCCCTGTGTTGGCACTGTCCTCAGCTGCAGAGGTCTGCAGCTCCTTGGTGGTGCTGGGGCCGTGCCAGTGGCTGCTTCCCAATGCAGCACCTGCCCAGGCCAGTCAGGCTGCCCAAAGCAGCTGCAATGTTCATGAGTGGATTGTATAATGGGTGTCATGACCCCACAGTGACTTATGCTAAACTGAGTGCCTGGAGGAAGCAGGAGCATCCAGCCTGGGAGAAATGAGTGTCAGGCTTGGCAGGGGCCTGCCTCCAGAGGGGACAGGGGCTTGCACAATTGTTGGCTACATGTGGAAGGGGCAACTTCAGACAGACAGCAGGATATGTTGTTCCTGTGTGGCTTCATGATGGGAATTACAGTCTTCATGTGGGGTCCCCCCAGTCCCTCACAGTAATCGTCTGCCTGTAGCACCCACCACACTGTCAGTCAGACCCTCATTCCAAAATGGGGGATCCCCAAGGTCCTTAGTGAGAGTCAGGGACACCGTCTCTGGAGGAGAAGGTCTGTGTGAGGGGATGGGATGGAAGCATTTCTGGTTAGTGGGAAGACCTCACTCAGCAGAGCCCAATAGCTCATTGAAACATTCCTGCAGCACTGCCTCTCTCCCAGGCAAGTCCTCTCAACCACACTTGTGGTCATGGAGCTGGCAAGTTTCTGAGCTGGCTGAGGTGACACCAGGGTCCTCTCATCCTCCCTGTGGCCACATCCTGAACCTGAGATCCTACAGTGCCGGGATGCCCCATGGGCAGTGGTACCTGGCTCCTTGCTGCACTCCTGCCCTCCCTTTCAGCTTCTGCTTGGATCTGGCTGTTCTGATTTCTTGCTCCTCGTTAAGGAACACAAAGTTTGTGACAGATGCCTTTGCCATTATTCTTCCCTTAATGTTGGTGTTGTTTTGTGTTACTGTCAAATTGCATCTTCCCAAACTCCTTCCCATCTTGTCAGCTGCAGATGAAGCACATGAAGGGCTGAGTAATCTCCTGGCTCTGACAGGGGAAATTGCCTTTTATTATTGATAAGGCAGCACTGCCTTTGAAGGACACACCTCCACTGTGAGCTGGAGCAGGAGCTGTGGAGCAATGCTCAGCCCTGCCAGTGCCTGTGGGTGCACCCAGGGACGTCAACCTGCCCCTGACCTGAGCAGGTGGTGAAAAGAACCAAGCAATGCTGCATCAAGGTGGATCTGAGGCTGGGAAACTCCTGTCGGGCACTTCTCCTGGAGGGGAAGCCTGCTGCAGGAAAGGGGCTGATGCTACTTGGAGCATCCCAGCTTCTCCTCCTGCACCTCACAGGGAGCAAGGTAACCACTTTCCCACTTTGTGCTTGTCCCCATTGCAGGTGAGCAGTGTGGCACCTAGAGGCATGGCTCAAAGACAAGCCCTGTGAGGATGGGACAGTGGGCAGGGAAAATGTGACGTCCTGGCTGATTTGGGCTGGGGGCTGCTGTGCACAGAGGTGAGCTGTGCACGTCCACATCCAAGCTCCCATTTTGTTCAATCCCCTTGGGTCCTGGTGGGGCATCAGGGGGAAAGAAATCTGGGTAATGGTAAAAACTCTCTCTGAAGAATAAATATTTATGTATGTTTACAGTGTGTTCCTGCTCCTGGCTGCACAGGAGGGGCTGCTCGGAGCAGCGAGTGTCCACACACGTGTTGTGGAGTGAAGACGTAGGTGTCACAAGGTGGCCATGGGCCCTTCAGCCATGGGTGAATACAGACATGACTGGGTCTGGCTGCTGTGCCCATGGCTCTGCTGCTGCTCTTGGAGGGCCTCAGTTTGTTTCCACCTGAGAATGGCACTGGCTAATGGCCCAGTGGGGTACCTGTCACAGGAGCTGGAGGAAAAGGATAGAGGATGCTGGCTGGGAAGGGAGCACACAGGGGAAGGACATTGCTCCTCTGAGCACTAGTATCCCCTTTTTAGGGTGGATCTTGAGCTGCTGGGGAACTCTAGTTACACTTCACTCATGAACAGTCCTACCTTTGCAAAGTTACTGACACTTGTCATGATGTGCTAAAAGGTCCTTGGCACCAGCACAGTTTCTTCAGCATGGTTCAGCTGGTGTGAGCTGCTGCTACCCCCAAAACTGTATACAACAGACCTGGACTGCTGCAGAACAAGAGGAGGCAGACCCTACTCCTAGGTGTGGGAAGTGGCAGCTCGGTGATCCATGAGGCACAGGGCAGGTGGTACATTCTGGGACGCAGCTTTACAAGAACTGCCTGGATCTTCCCATACATATTTATACCCTCCTGTGCCACATAGGAGCGTGGCCAATGCTCAGCTGTTCCTTTGGCCTTTCTCCCAGACAGCCACACAGGGATCTGCCAACAGTGGACACAGGGATGACACCCCTGGTGCCAGTGCTGCATCCTGGGACCCTCCACAGGACCTGCTGCCACCACTGGTACATGTCACAAACTGTGTTAACCCTGCTTTGTGAGTGCTGTGGAGCAGGACAGACTGATGAGCACAGCATCCAGCTGCCCAAACAGGGTCCAGGCTCTTTGCAGCACTGAGTTCATTGTGCTTCCATGAAGGTCATTCCCTTGGTGTGGGCCTTCTCCTGCTTGGTTTGCTGGTGGAAGTCCAAAGTCCAAGGCGGTCCATATCCCAGTGGTGCTGTAAGTAGAGCAAACCACGGCTGGGAAGGGGCCGAGGGCTCTGTGCTAGTGCCTTTTGGTGATGAATTGAGCAGAAAACTGCCAAGTCAACACAAGCCCAGCAAGATACTCTTGTTGCAAGCCACCATAGCAAGTGCTACTATTTTGCTGATAAATCTGATTTTTAAATGAGCTGCATGTCAGGCTGGTAAATAATGCATCTTGTAAATGAAGAGAGCTGGAACCAGGCTGAAACAAGCAGCCAGTGCTGCAGGTACGGCAAGTCCTGCATAGCAGGGAGAGCAGTGGCAGCCGTTCTTGGGAGCACATTCCCTGCACTGCTTCTCAAATTGCTTTTAAAATTGTCAGTTCCCACAGCACATTCCACAAGCTTTTCACATAAGCATAAATCCAGGAGTAGCAGTGATGGGAACCAAAAGGTTTTATATATATGAACTTCAGAGAGCAATAGGGAAAGCAGGAGGCTCTTGAGGCAACAGTCCTTGGGAGAGATGGATCTTTTTCATTTCAGGAGCATTTGCAGCCACATCAGAGCCATTCTGGTGGTCTTCTTGCTCCAGATCCTGACAAACAGCTTTTCCTAGACTCTTACCATCAATACTTGAGTAGAACAGATTGTTAATTACTATTAAAATTCCCAGGAGCTGCACAGTACTGTGTGCTTCCTACCTGCCTGGAACAGATGGGGCAGAAACTTCCTGAGGTCTTGGATACATGTGGCTTTGCACTGGATAAAACTCCCTGTTACCTCCAGCTTTTTGTGGGGAATTCCAGCCCTGAGTGGGCTGTGCTGGGGGCGGGGGGCTTTGTCCTGGGTGCAGCTCTGAGCTCAGTGCTATGATCTGAAGGGTGAGAACGTCAAATCACCATGGCTGATCAGTCTTGAAAACCACTTTTGCTGAGGGCTGTCACTGGCTGCTCGTGGCACATCCCCGTGCATGTGCTAGCCATACAGAGTCCTAAAGTTGTCCTGATTGGGTTCCAGCTCCTCCACAGATGCTTCAGGTTCTTTAGGTGCATCAGCCAGAGAAGAGATCTGTGCAAGGGAAGGATTTGGAGTCAGAAAGCACTTGGACTGCATAGCGGCTGGACTGCATCCTGATGAACAGGTTTCCTCAGGGCTGCAGGGGAATAAACCTGGGGCAGATCCCAGTTTGTTTTGTAAGTCCTGTCCCCATCACATCTGGTGGTGACCTGGGACCTTCTGCAAACCAGGAGCACTGGCATAGAGCAGCATCAATGCAAACACCCCAGGAGTGGGGCTGGAGCTTGGTTTGGTGGCAAAGCTCCAGGAACCATGACTTCCCTGGAAGGCTGCTGCCCATCTCTGGAACAGGCTGCTCAGAGCAGCTGTGGCTGCCTCATCCCTGGGAGTGCTCAAGGCCAAGCTGGACAGGGCTTGGAGCAACCTGGTTTAGTGGAAGGTGTCCCTGCTCATCACGGCGTGGGGGGGAGGTGGGGATGAAATGGGATGAGCTTGAAGGTGCTTCCAACACAAACTGTCCTGCGATTCTATGATCTTTGGGCAGGCTGCAAGGAGCAGAGTTGGTCAGTGATTATGTGCTATTGGAAGCAATTATGATCAACAAAATGCCTTGAGATAGCCTGAGGCTGCAGCAAGGGTGTGAAACCAGTACAATGGTCTCCTTGAACACTGCTGAATGTGCAGGGAAGAGTTAATGGCTAATTAAAACTCTGGATGATTTCCAGGGTGATAGCCAAGGTGCTTGTGAACTGGTGTTAAAAGACAAATTCTTCATTGCCAATCCAACCACCATCCTTGTTCAGTTAAACTCTGCAGCAGATCTCCCACAAAGCTAATTTTCTGCTTCTCTGGCTTAATTCTATTCATATTTTAGAGGGCAATTAGCATCACTTGGTGTCCTTATATGCCCAACTGAAACCATTGCACCTAGATTCAGGAGTGAAAGTTAATGCCTCTCCATGTAGGTTAGTGCCACAATTTGTTATGAGAGCTGGGGCCAAGCAGAGGTGGGGACCAGGGCACCGTTGCCACTTCTGCTGCCAGAAGACTGGTGCTTGCTCCAGTGCAGATTCCCCAGATTCTGTTTGAGCTGTTTTCTGGATGCTGTGGCTGGCAGCAGTGAGCCCACAGTGCCAGCAGCTGCCTCTGCTACTCAGCAATGGTCAGAGTGGTGCAGGACAGGCCTGATTGCGCCAGGCAGTGTGTGACAGTAAAAGGATGCTGAGGGCACACCATGGGCAAACGTTGGTTTCAGGGTCATAGGGGACAGTGACAGGGCTGTCACCTGCCACAGAGTCAGAGAGGCTCAGCCAGCAAACAGTGCCCAGCAAAAGGCAACCAGACATTGTGTTTGGAGGCCTCATTTATGGAGCTGCTGATGAGGCATCAGTGACTTTGATAATGTCAAGGATTAGAAAGTAAATGCTTCCACTATAAATCTTGTCTTCTTTAAAAGTAGGTTACACTTTCAAAGTGCTTTAATTCTAAGGAATTTGATATTTCTATGTCAATTGTAAGACAAGTAATTGGTGAGAAGGTTGTTACTGGAACCCGAGATTAAAGGCAGGATTTGAAATGCTGTGTTGCGTGAAGATGGGTGTTTTTTTCACTGCAAATGTGACTCTGGAGGTTTTGCTGACACCATTTCTGTTTGAAATTGTGGAAGCATAGAATATCCTGAGCTGGAAGGGACCTGCATAGATCACCTCCTAACCCTGCACAGGAGAACCCCAAAATCCATCCTGTCCTTGAGAGTGTTGTCCAAATGCTTCTTGCATTCTGGCAATCTTTTGACCATTCACAAGGGAGCCTGTTCCAGTGCTCAACCACCCTCTAGGGAAAAATCTTTACCTAATATCCAGCCAAAACCTCTCAGCACCCGTGGAATGGCCCTGGCAGAGAAGACCACTCTCCCAGCACCTGCCATGCCCAGGGTACTCATCCACAGAGTGGTGTGTCCATGGAGGGAGCAGCTCCAGACCTGGGCTGAATCCTCCCTGGGAGTGGGTTGTTTTAATCACACCAAGCAGTTTAAATTGAGGGTATCAAAAGCTCTTTTGGCTGGGAGATACTTGGGCTACTTCTAGCAAAAATTCTGCCTCCTCCTGCCTAGGGAAGGAGTTTCCCACATCCCATGAGCAACATTTCCCTGGTCTGTCTCTTTCCAAATCGCAAGCTGCACTACTGCAAGCTGGCATCAAGACTCTGACATGAGCACGAGCTGGCTGAATCCAAGCCCTCCCTGTGGGGCTGCAACCCCAGAGCCCCTTGCATGCACCATAGCTGTAACACCTTGGCCATGGATTCCCCTGAAGGGATGGAGCAGCACCGATAGAGGTCCTGGGGCACCCTCTGTGAGATTGCTCTCACCCAAGGGGTGCCGGAACCATGCAGCCCTGTCCCAGAGCTCCGTGCTCAGCCTACCTGAGCTGAGAGGAAAATGGGCTCTGTTTAATGACAAGACTTTCATATTATAGCCTTAAACTTTCTGTAACCAGCAGCTGCTGGACAGGTGAGCTGGACTCCTGTGCCTAATGTAGATTGATAGCAGATCAACTTTTCTGTCTTAATTTGCTTATGACCTAGAGAATTAGCAGAGAGGATCTGTTATCCTGCCAGTGCACTAGTGACTCTGGCAAGAGAAGGGCTCCCCAGGGAAGCAGTGGTATTTGCTAACCTTTCCCCAGTTTGCTTTACATAATAACACACTCCTCCAAATGTCCTCAGCATGACTGGCCATACCCCTTCGCCTGCACACACCTCGATATTTCACTTTTTAAATTTCAAAACTATTGCACAGTAAGAAAAGGTGCTGAATGCCTCATGTCATTCATCTTCCCTCTCCCTTCAGAGGCTATTCTTAGCCACGCCATCGGTTTAGCAATGCAAAGGGAGGTACTTTTCCTTTTCAAGGTCTCTAAAGATTTCCTGTATCCATACGTCCAGCTAGAAAAGAGAAACAACATGAACCTGCCTGCCAGTCTACCCTTCAGCTCACTGCTTTTCTCCAAAATGGATTGCAAGGCTGGGAGCATAGCAGAGATCCTCTCCAGGGGTGTTTCTAAAGGCAGTGGGACAGCTGAGCACACAGTGTGCTGAGGATCAGCAGGACACTCCATTGACATACCATCCCAATGAGTGTCACTGCGAAATATCATGGAGTAGCCATGGAAAAAAGGACCTGGGGGTGCTGGACACACACTAGCCACATGTGCTGGGACCCAGAAACAACCCTGAGCCCTGGGCTGATCGCACAGTGTGGGCAGCAGGGGAGGGGGGATTCTGCCCTGCTCGGGTGACATCTCACCTGCAGAGCTGCTTCCAGCTGTGGGAACCAACATCAGGAAGATGTGGAGCTGCTGGAGCAAGGCCAGAGGAGGCCACTGAGATGCTCCAAGGGCAGCCAGGTTCCTACCAAGGACAGGGATGGGGAGGATGGTGTCACCGGCTGGCTGCTGGGTAACATGTGTCTGCTCTGGTTCACCTGACAGTACTCCAGAACACAATGCACCTTCCCTCAAGAGCAGGCTGTAGCTGGCAGCCCTTCATTTCTCAGGCTTAAAAATAGTCAGAGGAGTTATAAGCAACCTTGCACATAACACAATGGAAATCTTGTTTTTCATCCTCTCCCTGCTTCTTGTGGGAACAAATGCTCTTATCTCCTTTCTGTGCTTGGTTGACTGCTCTGTGCAGGAGAGAGACATGAACGATACAGCACATTCAGCACATTGCCTTGTGTAAAGGAAATTATCTATTCATTTATTTCTGCTTCTGTGATGCTCCAAGTTCTTCAGGAGAGCCAGGATGAAGCAGCAGCTCAGCAGCCACTGGAGAATGGTTTGGAGACTGGTATCCACCAGCCTCTGAGCTTTCAAAAAAAATCTGCTACAGAGGACAGACTTTGGCTCTTTCTCAAGAGCTCCTTCCAAATCCAAGGGCTGTCTGGAAGACTCACATTAATAAACAGTTGCACATTAACAGTTATGAAGTTTTTATCTTCTGCTAAAATGTATGAATTATGCAGCAGAGAAATACATGAGTTAGTAGTGTGTAAAGAGCTCAGAGCAGCCCATGGATCCATTGTATGGAGGTGCCATGAGCCCTGCGGTTGCCCTGTCTCTACCAACCCCATTCTGGCTGTTGGCAAGTTGGTGCACAGGCTCCTGTCCCACTTTGGTGCATGCTGGTTCCCAGGCTGGCCTGGAAAGTCTGTGAGCATGGCTGGCTTTGCTCTCCCTGGGAATGATGCAGCTGCCAGTGCTGGTCCTGCCCTTGCCATGCCACCAGCTTCACCACATCGGGCTTTCCCCACAGAGTGGCGATAGTGAAAACCAAATCCACACTATTTTGCTGTAATTAGGCATTTTCTTTAAACTTTCAGAGACTTCCCTTCACTGCCACAGGGTAAAGATCTTGATGGTGGCTTTAAGTCTGGCAGTAGATTTGGTTTTTGGGGACCTGACTATACGGGACTGGGTGGCTCATCCCACCCATGTGCTGCAGCTATGGCAGCATTGCCTTCCCGACCTTATTCCCTAAATCAGCTGTTAAGGCTTTGTTTATAGCTCTGCTTAACTAACAGTGTTGCATGTAAAGGTTCTTATTTATTATTTGGCAGACGGGGGTCTGTTAAATTCCAGTTAGAAATGAGTGGTGGGAAGATCAGGTTTTTTTGCAGAAGCTTTCTCCTAAAACAATGGAATGGGACCAGGGACATGGAACTCATGCACCCCATGGCACTGCCCTGGGAATGAGGGACAGCAATTATCAAAATTAACTTCATAGAATCATGAAATGGTTTGGATCGGAAGGACCGTGAAAGCTCATTCCCTCACCTCTGCCATGGACAGGGACTCCTTTCCCAGGCCAGGTTGCTCCTCACCACACAGGATTCTGTGCCACAGCTCCCAGGTCCTGCTGTGCCAGTCACGTACATGATGCTCTCCTGCTTTATGTATGCTGTAAATCCTGAGAGATTTCTTGTCTTTTTTCTCTTCCTTCTCTCCATGCACAGCCCCTGGATAGCCACCTCTCTGCCTGCTGCTCTGAATGGAATTTTTACGGGTGTAATGTATATTTTGACAAGGATTGTGAAGGCCTGAGGGTGACAAATATTAATTGCACACTGAATTTTCCACTCATTACTAGGACAAAGCTTCCCATGAAATAATTCAGAAGTGGAAGAGATGCTGAGGAAACAACTTCTCCAGAAGAGTGTCCCAGCTCCCATGAGCTGAAGGAGAGAGCTTCAAATAAGCAACAGGCAAACAGTTTGACATAGTTTTATTTTCTCCCAGCACCACTGCTTATGATCTATAAGCCATAGCAGGCAGATTTTTCCAAAGAAGCTATAAGAGCTCATTAATATTCATGTTGTTTAATCATGAGGCAGCAGTGGCGCTGCAGTGATAATACCCAATGAGTTTTGATGCCTTGAGCTCACATCCCTAGAGGCTCCAGCTCTGTCAGCTGGGCTGCTAGGTGATGGACAAGACGCTCTGCTTCTCTTGTCTTGCTCGGGCTTGTCTCCCACCAATCCAGCCACTGCTGTTTTCCATCAGTCTGCATCTCAGCCAGAGGCTGTGCTCTGGGAAAAGCCCCGCTGCTGTGTTTACACATGCAAGACAATCCTTGGAACCGGCTTCATGGCACCAGGCAGCATTCAACATGAACCTGCAGTTAATTATGCGTTCTTGCTAAAATAGTTGAGTAGCCTACATTCTGATTGCTGTAATTGCATCCTAATGAATTTATGTGTCAGCTTGTTACACGCAACTTTGGTGTTCTGTAAATACCAAATTAAGTTGATTGTTCAGTCTTGAGGCACCTGAGGCACAAGTAGTCTACAACAACCTCCCAAATGGAGAAGGCTAGACTTGATTATCTTGGAGGTCTTTTCCAAATGTAATGATTCTATGATTCTATTCTATAATTATTCCAAGAGCTTAGATGGGGAAGGGCTCAGTGCCAGACCTTGCCAGGAACAGAGTTGGGCTCTGCTGGTCAAACAGTGGGATGTGGCTCCAGTGCCAGACCAGTGCTGGGCAGCCCCTGCCACCAGCCCAGCTGTTGGAAAACACTGCTGATGTTTTGCCAGTCCATGGATAGGGTTCCTGAAGAGTCAGAGAAGAAACTACAGAACCATAAATTAACTTGGAGAACAGAAAACTGTAATCCTGTTGATTTCAGTGAGAGTTAAAAGCAAACAGTTTTGTTAACTGTTAATGATTATAATTGAACAGATCAGAAGCCCAGCCTGTGCTCTATGAAGAAAATTGAAGCTTCTACAAAGTTACCAAAATGATGCCATGCTTCCATTATGGCTCTTTACAGAACATTACTTATTGTCAATGTTTTTCATGTTTGCTACCAAAATACAAACAACAGCTCCCTACAAAACTGTGCATGTTAGTTAACCTCATTAAATCCTAAAGGATTAGTCAGCTGTTCCTCAAAGTTATGTGGCTTGGAAAGTGATTTTCTAATATGCAAACTTCAAAGGAATTTTGAAATCCTGCAGCGTAAGCGAGACAGACAAATGTTAATCCACTGGAGTGCTGCTTAATGGCCTGTTTAATTTTTGTCTTGCTTGGTCTCTGTAAGCAGCTGGACATGAAGGCTGCTTGCAATTCAGCTTCCTCTTGTATCACCCCACTCATTGAACATGGATTCCTCTTCCTCATGGACGACAGTGCATTCAGGTATGGCCACATTCCTGCATCTTTTCCCCAACCTACAGCTATGCATGGACACAAATCCACTTGGGGAGGGCCTCCCCAGGCCCACTGGTGGGTTATCATGGTTTGAGTTGGAAGGGACCTAAAAGATCATTCCAAACCCTCTGCCATGGGTAGGAAACTCTACCACTATCCCAGGTAGCTCCAAGCCATGTATGACCTGGCCTTGGACACTTCCAGGGATGGGGGAGCCACAGCTTTTCTGAGCCACCTTTTACCAGGGCCACCTTTTACCAGCCACACTTTTTATCAGGGTCTCAGCACCCTCCCAGGGAAGAACTACTTCCTAATAATCAACCTAATTGTTTCCTGTTTTAGTTAGTGTTATGGAGGACAGGGAGTCTGTGCCTGCCCAGCATATCATGTGGAATAGGGAACCTACCATCGCACAGTCTTGGTGGGAACTACCCTAACTCAAATAAATAATGCTATTAACTGGGAAGTAATGAAGGAATTAAACACACTGAATTTTGAGAGCAGGAAGAACTGAAACCCACAAATTAATTAAAGTTCACAGCCCCCCTGTGCAATTCAGAGGCAATTGTTCAGTTCATGGTTCATGTGGGAGAAGAGGGGAAGGAATGTGGCACAGTTGTAGCAGCTCTGTAATGTAATAGAAAAAGCATAAGTGGCACTTCAGCCCCAAGAAATGTCTCCTGCCTCCCCTGCACCTCCTGGGGCTCACAGGAGACTGGAGGAGCTGGGCTTGTGTGCTCTGGTGTTGTGAGTGGAGTCTGGACAGAGATCCCTGGCTCTGGTCCCATCCCATTGCTTTTCCCCATTAAGCCCTGCAGCATCAGCCACGTTCTGCCAGGACACTCAGATGAATCTTGAGATCCCTACCCATAAGTGTTGGAGGATGTTGCTGTAATGGAGACAGCCAGCAGTAAAGTCAGCAATCCAGGCTGAATAATGTATTCACTGCTGTGTTATCAGCTGGGAAACCTGTTAGTAATAAAAATACATGAGCAGAAGCAAGAGCACATGAATGTTTAAAGGGACAAGGCCATTCTTGAGGATGACACTTAGGCAGGCCCAGTGTGAGTCTGGGTGTCAGACATATCAAAAGGCTGATTTATGGAAGCATTTCAGCATGTCTAACATGCAGGGAGCACAGCTTTGCCTAAGGGATCTTATTTCATTCACCTAAAAATGAAAAGCATCACACCATAGTCTGAAGATCAGTGAAAGATCCTGACATTGGACTCAAGGATCTCAAAAGTCTTTTCCAACGTAAATGATTCTCTCCTCTTCCAAGTAAAGCAGCAAGATGAGAGGAAATGGCTTCAAGTTGCACCAGGGGAGATTTACACGAGATACTAGGGAAAATTTCTTCATCAAAAGGGTTGTCCATCATTGGAATAGGTTGCTCAGGGCAGTGGTGGAATAACCATCCTTGGAGAGATTGAAAAGATATGTAGATGTGGCACCTGAGGACAAGGATTAGTGGTGGCCTTGGCAGTCCTGGGGTAATGGTTGGATTCGATGGTCATAAAAGTTTTTTCTGACCTAAATGATTTCATGATTTTATGATTCCTGACCCTTATGTCAATAACAAATAGCATCCAGAACTCACAAGCAGGAGACATCTAACAACAGGACATGCTCTTTTTCTCTTTTTTTTTTTTTGTAAAACTGGTTTTGAGGGCTGACATTGAAAGATGAAATACTGTGTACTCCCTCCCCTCATCCTTCAGTGAGATTGAGCCCAGCAGTGGGACTTGAGAAGTGATATCAGTAAAACAGATGCATCAGCAAAGAAAGAAAAGTCCCTGCTCTGTGAGAGGGAAATTAACATCTTTGTTATAAGTCAGAGGAAAGGTTGGTGCTGGAATGGTGGGCTTTGAAGATTATCATATTGTCATTATTCATTAAGGACTACAAAAGAAGCTGCCTCTAAATGATAACAGTGGAGTATAATGGGAAACCTGTGAGGCTTCTATTAGATCCCATTTACTTCCAAACAGTACTTTGCAAATAACTTATTAACAAAACCCAGCAATATTAATCTAGTTTTAGCTACAATGACATGTGTTGCTGTACAAACACTGCCAGAAGAAAAAAGAACCTAGAAAAACTCTCCCTGTATTTAGAGCAATAATTTAATAACTAAATTATAATAGGACAGGAGCTCCAGAATTATGGATGTCATAATGCAGTGGGAGGATTTTTGTCTGGCTGATGCAGGATGAAAAAGTAACAAAGAAATAACATAGAGAAAGGTGTGTCACCAGTGTTCTCAGAGGAATGGTGACATTGTACATAAGCTCTGGTTCTGAGACTGCCTCTGCAATGTGCTGAAAGCCATGCTGAAAGGGAGGAACCTGATCCAGAACTGGACACAGTGCAATGGGAAGACAATTTATTTCTCAGTGGATGCTCAGCCATGGCACCTCTCAGCAAGAGTGTTGTGGAAGTCACAGAAAATAAGGAGACTTTTACATCTCAAGCATGGGGAGCTCTGGGTGAGTTGCCATGTACAGCCCCAACCCAAGGGATCTGGACCCCAGGTGTATATTTTTTCCAAAGTTCTGTCTTTATTGTAGCCAGAGCTGGGTGACCTCTGCCTTGAGGTGAACTTTTTTTCTGTCAGAGTGCGTTATTCTACTTCCTGTACTAAAATGTAAATTAACTTAAAGCCTTTGTAAGCAGCTTACTCAATATGAGCTGTAATTTCAGCTGGGGCTGTAAAAAATTCTCTCTGTAAAACTTTTATCAAAGTTATTTTGTGTTATTATTGCTTTCTGTGACGTGTCTGGATTTTCTAAACAGCAAATAATTCCACACTTATCTTGGTTCCTTTGATAATATTTTTTATGACATATCTACTGAGACTTTAGCTACATTATTAACAGGCAAAAAGAAGAATGGGGACATTCTTTTCTAAATAACTCCGTGTAAACCCTTGCATGCTGCTGCTTAAATACTAATCATTGAAAGACAAGAAATGTATTAATCATATAGATTTATTCAAGTAACGTAACCAGATCTGCATGAGCTGTTGCTCAGAATAACGAAGGCAATCATCCTTATGCTGGGCAAGGCTGATCTGCTCAAATGAGGCTTTCTGGAAGGTACAAGCAGTTGGAAGACTAAAAAAGTGATGAATTCGGTGACGTCAATAGTAGTCAAAGAAAGGTTGGCTGTGTCAGTCTGAAATCCCACCTCAAACACTAGGGAATGATCCCAGGAGAGGACTGATGAACACACAGGTAACCTTAGTGCTCCCTGCAACTGTAGGGGTGGGGAAGGAGACTTGTTTTTCACTTCCTAACACTCCACTGCTCTTCCTTTACCCTCTTTTCTAGAAGTCAAGAGAATTGTTAGTGTGTTGTTGCAGTTCAGACCCCCTGCCCTCTGTTAGTAGGGCTAGTGGAACTGGAGAGGGCAGGATAATGCCCTCAATCCTCTGTCACTGGTTCCAGCCCACTTAGATATTTCAAGGTGTCTGTGAAAGACAGGCTCAGACCTCATGTGCAGGACTCAGGCTGGGAGGTGATGACTGGCAGGAGTGGGCATCAACTCTCAAGAAAATTGAGTTTCCTTTGGCACTCTCCAGAGAAGTTTGTGCACAGACACAGAGGGCTGGGAGTGCTGCTCTGTGAGCTTTGACTGGTCCTCCTTGTTTCCACAGGCTGCTCAAGCAGCTGATATTCAGTGAAGAGAGAGAAAGTGACTGCTGAGAAGAAGCTGGAACCAGAGAGGTGCTGGGGATTACTTTTATGAGACAGAATGGGACAGGCTTTTGGACCATGCCAGCTATCCCAAATACCTGTGAACAGGGTTATAAAACTTGACAAGGCTGCTGCAGATATTTCATATCCTATTAAAGATGTAAAACCACTGACAGAGATGAACTGCTTACAGATGCTAACTCACTTCTGGTGAAGGAGGCTGACAGCAAGGGGAAGGTCAAACAAAAGATTTTAGTGGGTGATGATCAGAAACACACCCAAGGGGAGAGAAATGGCTGAATGGATAGTAAAAATTATAAAACATCACCAAACCAATAGCTTCGGCCATTCCTAATAAATGGATGAATAGCGTTCTTTGCCAGTCAGTTCCACATGCAGAGGAGAGTTGGCCTGTGACACCCATTAGCCAGGGTTTTATCCCAGCACAGACCATTCCCAGTCATTAAATTTAGAGCTACAAAGTTGATCAAGAGACTGGAGCATGTCTTATGAGGAAAGGCTGAGGGAGCTGGGCCTGTTCATCCTCAAGAAGGGGTGACAAAGAGGGGAGATCATCCATGTCTATAAGTGTTTAAAGGAGGGCTGCCAAGAAGATGGACCAGGTTCTGTTTGGTGGTGCCCAATAGTAGGACAAGAGGCAATGAACAGAAACTGATGTACAGGAAGTTCCACCTGAATATGAAGAAGAACTTCTTTATATGTGAGTGACACATATAAAGCTAAATATATTTGTGAATCACAGCTAAATAAACAGGCTCATGTGAAGAGAAAACCCACTGGGTTTGTGTTTTCCAGTTGAAAAAGTATCTGCATTTGTTTATATTTAAACTGTACCCACTGTTCTGAGCTCTGCTTTGGCCTGAGTGAGGTGCTCAAGCAACTTTGAACCAACTGGTTCCACTGGCAGTAGTTATGGGAATGCTGGGAATACACAGGAGTGGTGTCTCTCCCTGTGTGGTTGTTCAGGCACTAAGAGCAAACATGAGAGCGGATCATGCACACCCCACCTCAGCTCTCACACCTATCTCGAACCCAGCTGCCAAGGGGGTCTCCTGGCTAAGGGATGAGCCTGGCTGAAGGTAAACTCTTCCTTAGGTGGGAGCTGACTTGGGGGCTCTTAGCTGAGAAAGGCCCTGGCTGAGGGGGGCTCCTGACTGAGGAGAGATCCTGACAGAGATGCTTGCTGACAGGAAACCCTGCCTGGGATTGGCACTGACTGAGGAGCTCCTGGCTGACGAGAGATACTACACAACGCAAGCCCTCGCTGAGAGGGGACCCTGCTGCAACGGGCGCTGGCTGGAGAACTCCTGCCTGAGGGGATATCCCGGCCTAGCGGGGGGATTGCCTGAGGGGCTCTTTCCGGAGCAGGGGGCCACATCCGGAACGTGCCGCAGGTCCTAGAGGGTCCCGGCGGGGCCGAGTCTGAGCCCCCTACATGCCCCGCCCCGGGCCGGCCGGGCCCGGCCCAGTACCGCACAGTCTGTGACAGGCAGCCCCGCGCCAGGAGCGCGTGCCGGGCGCGGCAGGCCGGGAAGGGCGCGGCCAGTGAGGCCGGCAGGGCGCGGTGGAGACGGGAAGGGCGGAGACTGGAGGGGTGGGGCCCCGAGGCGGAGCTGGGGCGGCGCGGCGGGGCGCAGTCGGACGGCAGCCGCGGCCGGGGCGGGAGCGGCGGCAGCGCCGGGTGGGTTGCGTCGCCCCGTGTTGCGGCATGTCCAAGACCCTGCGGAAGAAGCGGCACTGGCTGAGCAAGGTGCAGGAGTGCGTGGTGTCCTGGGGCGGCCCAGCGGGCCCCGACCCCGATCTGCTGCGCGGCGGCGCCGAGCGCGGCGAGTTCCCGTACCTGGCGGGCCGGCTGCCCGCGGGCGGCGAGGGCGCGCCGGGCCCCGCGCTGCTCTCGGGCAAGGCGCCGGCGCCGGGGGACGTGCTGCTGGAGGTGAACGGTACTCCGGTGAGCGGCCTCACGCATCGCGACACGCTGGCCGTGGTGCGGCACTTCAGGGAGCCCGTGCGCCTCAAGACCGTGCGCCCAGGTGAGCGCCCCCGCCGCCGAGCTGGACTGAGGCCCTCCTGCCGCCGCCCAGCCGGCCGCGCGTAGGCCTGGCCGCGCCGGCGCCCTGCGGGGTGGCGGGAGGGCCGCGGCGGGAAGCGGCGCCCGGAGGCAGCCGGGCGGAATCCGGGGCGCGGGTGCCCCGCTGGGAAAGTTTCCGCGGGTTCAGGAAGGCGGCACTGCCGAGGGGGGTGATGAAAGGCGAGAAGCTGTCCCGGAGTCCCGGGGCGACCCCAGGACGGTGCTCGCTCCTCCGTCCCGTCCCCGTGGCTTCTCCCGAGGCTCTTCTCCCTGCCCGGAATGCCCGGCTTGGCGCCGCCGCGCTGCGGTGTTTGTGCGGGTGTGACCCTCTCGGGCCTCCGGGTGACTCAATGGCCCCCGGAGGGTCCGGTGCCTGCGTCCTCCTCTCGGAGGTGCAGGAAGTGCTTTCCGTGCTGTTTATATAATCCGCTGCTTGCAGAGGTCGAGGGTGGCTGGGGAATGGCCGGGATGGAGCACCGGACTGCCATCGCTTCATCCTGTTGGTTTCCCATTTGGCAGAGATAAAGCCCTGAGAACAAGTTCCGGCTGTTATTTTTTCCACAGATTTGTATTATGTTTGAGTACACTTCAATTAACTAATGCTTGTGGTAAAATCATATTTATCAACGCGCCTGTTAAATGTCAGATTAATGCTGAATAGTGGCACCTGCAGCTGCATGACTTAATTCATGGGCTCCAGAGGTACCTACTGCTTTCTTGGTCAGACAACCTAGATGTGAGCCTGCTGCCTTATATGAAGGTGTCTTGGGAAAAAATATTTTTCTTTGAATCCCAGTGGATATCAGTATTTCTATTATAGACCCCCTACGATTGGGGTCTGTAATATTTCTCATAGAGCTTCTTTGCTGAACACTTGTCTTGTTCTTCTTTGGTAATTGCTGGGTGCTATTTCACTTCATGTAGTACATATTTTAAGTCAGGTTTTCCCTGTTTGACCACTAATGGAAAGTTGTCTTCTATGTAGAGACTGTGCTCTTGGTCCTGATTCATATGACTTGCTAAATTAAAACAACAATCAAAAAAAATGAAAGAGACACACATCTTAAAAACACCTACAGAAGCCTGGTAGGTTTTGCAAAAGGTCTTAATTTACAAAATTGGAAATCCTTTCTGAAGGGAGAAAATGGAAAAGAACAAACAGCTGCAAGTTAGATGTGAACTAAGAGGATTTTAAAAAGAGGGACAAATTGTTCAAGATAGAAAATAATCTCTTCTTAAAAGAGAAAGCTTCTGGAAGATGAAACTATAGATCAAAGGGATTTCTTGTATTTCCTATGGAGGGAAATAGGAATTTTCTTGTGCTGGGAATTTCTATAGCAGCTATGTCAAACTGTCAAAACTGCCAAAAAAAGATTTAGAAGAAATTGCTGAAATTAACAGTAGAAAATGGTGAGAGCCAGATGATGTTCATGAGGACTTCCAGGTATCAAGTATTAATAGTAGTGTGTTACCTGTTCCTTAAATTCTGGATGGTGCGGAAGGAATAGGAGTGGGGAATATAGAGTACTGATGAGAAAAGGATCCAGATCAACAGAGGCTGGTTGGTGATTCCAGCAAGTTGATTAAAATTTGAGTTTTAGAAGAGAAAGAGAATACTGGGGATGTGAACCAATAACACTTAATGAGGAGAGTGGGCTGCTTTCACTGGCTGGTTTAATCAAATCTGAGTATTTTGGTGAGGTGGATTTTCAAGTAGGCTTTCAGTAAGGCATCACTGACGTGGATGAAGATCTTGCTGAGTGAGCATGGTGTGGCACTGTAGCTGCCAAAATACAAGAGCAGAATTCTCCTGTGGCTTAGTAACTGGTTAAAACAGAGGAATGGTTTTTTCAACAGAAGAAAACTGCTGCTGGAGTCTTGTAAGGACCTGTGCTGTTTAGCATAGTCATCTAGAGCTTGTAAACCTAATGCTGGTGAGTTGCACAAAGAGAGAAGTAGCATTTTTGTGCTGATTTTATGTAACTTTTGGAACAGATAAAACTGAATCTTCAGATCCAGCAATTTTTCCTATACTGGAACATATGTACCACATCAGATGATATTTGTAGTCCTTTTCTCTGTTAGATTAGTGTCCTTGAATACGGTATTTTAAAACATATTGGTTTTTGGTTGTTTTTTGCAAGGCTGCCACAGCTGTTCAGTGGCAGTTTTCCAGTCAGAGTATATGTAATTAGGAAAGTTGTTGACAAGGCATTCTCTACGAAGACCAATGACTTTGAATTTGGCTTCCCTTTTGATCCAGCCATCCAAACCTGCCAAGTTTTGGAAGGCATCTGGGAAGGCGCGTAGGACCATGTGGGTGGTTGAGGTGAAGGGAGTGAGGGCCAGGAGCTGGTGGTCCCTGGTAGGCACATAATGTCTGAATTCTCAAGGACATGTAACTGCGTTACTGCATTTCGAGGTACTTTTGTGTGCCCCATGGCTCTTCAGGCTTGGGTGCTATTGGGACAGAAGTCTGAGGGGATCCAGTGTCAGGGGTTGACAGTGAGGGATTTGTCTCTTTGAATCTGAATTGTAAGGTGTTTTTAAGGTCTTGATGCTCACAGTCTGCCTGTGCAATTTAAAGCATGAGTTTGGTGCTCCATCTTCCTGGTGAAGTCTGTGCAGGTGACCTGGTGACCTTCGGCAGCAGGATCTGGACTGCTTTAGTTCAAGTCATGATATAGTCACTCCCTCATTAAAGGTGGTAACAGCTTTAGTTGACGGCAGTAAAATCTGTGATACTTCTTGCAGACTCATAGAAAATTTTAAATGGAAATTTCAAAATGCTGTTTAGGCTTGTTTGATAAGACACTTGAAGGATATGAATGTTAATTTGAATGCCATCTGTTAACTGCACATCACAAATGATGGACCATTTTGTTGGTTAAGAAATTTGTCCTTCCCGTTTTTGTTCTGTCTTTATTACAGAATTACACAATCAACTAGATTGGAAAAGACCATTGAGATCATCAGGTCCAACCTGTGACCTAACAGCATCTTGTCAACCAATGCCATGGCACTAAGTGCCACTTCAGTCTTTTCTTAAACACCACCTTCACCACCTCCTTGGGCAGTCAATCCAATGCCCAATCACCTGTTCTGTGAAGAAGTTCTTCTTAATGTCCAACTTGATTAGCTGAGGAGGGAGAACAAGGCCAGCGTGCCAGGGCTGAGTATCATGTCCCATGTGAGGATGGTCTCAGGGGTGTGCAGACTAGCCAGAAAACCCACAGGTCCATTATGGATAGGGATTGACACAGCATAGTCTGTGGAAGGCCAGTGTTGAGTACTCTGCCAGTGGCGCTTGGGACTGATGCTGGGATCTAAGCTGTCTAAATAAAACTTAAATTCTAGAGGAACTTTGAGATGATAACCATACCTCTGTTTATGTGTAGTTTATCATTATCATCTTGATTAGATGAGCAAAGCAGACATACAGAGAGCTAGGGCACCTTGTACAGTGGGGTATCAGTATGGATGTGCACGCAAGCTGCCAGGGGCCAGCCTCATCCTAATGAGTCCATTTATATTTTAGCCATGCTTGGATAGTGCTGGTTTTCAGCTAATTGCCTGCTTACATGCATTCAAACAATGGCTGATGTGTGCTTAAGGACCTTCCCTGTCTGGCATTACTTGGATTAGGGTATTAGCCTTGTAACTGGCCAGTGCTGCTGCAGAGTCTTGTATTTCCATTAGTGAAATAGAATGTTGTAGTCATATCCATGGTAATTGAGTGCTAAGTTCATCCTCTATAGGTACCTACTTTCCTTCCAGTACCTGAAAGGAACCTACAAGAAAGATGGATATTTTTGGAAGCACAAGTTGTGATAAGACAAAAGGGAATGGATTCAAATTGGAAGAGAGTAGGTTTGGATTAGTCATCAGGAAAAAATTCTTTATTGTGAAGCTGATGAGGCGTTGAAACAAGTTGTCCAGGCTGTCCCATCCCTGGAAGTGTTCAAGGTCAGGTTGGACAGAGATTGGAGAAATGTGGTTCTGGCGTAAAACTTTGATGGTCTTAAAGGTCCCTTCCAACCCAAACCAGTCTGTGATTCTGTGATTGCATAAAATTTATGGTTACATGCATATTCAAGGGCCCTGAGCAACCTGATCTAGGCGTGGTATCGCTGCCTGTGGTGGGAGGATTGGACCTGGATGGTCTTTAAGGTCCCTTAAAACCTAAAACCATTTAAGGATTGTGATTCTGTGGTGATTCAGAATTAGGCAGAAGGATGTTTGTATGTGCAAATGGGATTGCTAAAATAATCATCAGGACAACCCTGGGTGCCTACTTTCTTCACAGCAGCATGGTAACTAAAATACACCAAAACTAGATTGGAGACTTAAAGTAAGAAAAACTACTGGTATCTACAAGTTCCCCATTCTGCAGGCTGAGTTGCCAGATACTATGTAGGAAGGAATGTGTTCTCCTTCCAGATTAAGGAGCTTTGATGAATACAGCTACTCTGTGTCAATTACTATCCTTTCATGGCCACTATGAGGAGGATGTGGGAGGAAATGGGCAGTCTTAGGGCTCTTCCGCTTGAGAAATGTTTCCAGAGCACATAGTTTGGTTCCTTGGTTTTGGAGCGAATGCACCTTGGCTCCATTGTGTCAAAACTGATCTTTAATGAAAAATGCAGCAAGATGTAAAAGGATGAAAAGTCTTCTTCGGGTTAACTTTTTTTCAGTGCTCCTGAAGCTGTTAAACGATGATTTCCTATAGTTTTGTTTCCTACAGTTTTCTCTTCAGTTGTGGCTGGAGCTCTTCCTCCAGCTGGTGCATTTATTTTGTGTCTCCAGTCAGGATTACCTGGCCTCTGGTGAGTGTCAGTTTGTGCTTTGATTTTTATTTTTTTCCAGTGGAACACGTGGAGGACATCCCAGCTCATACTGACAGAACTGATGTGATCTTTTTCTAGTCCTTCATGCAGTTTTCAATAGGTTCAGTACACCCCAGTCCAAAGCAGATGTGTTGCTACTCCATGTGCACTCAACCATTGTCTGCAGTTTTGTGATGTGACACCTCTAAGTGCTTCAGATCTATTGCTTTATTAGAATTACTGAACATTAGAGCAGAGGATGAGAGGATTGACAGGTGGATGTACTCATACCAAACTGATTTTTTTAAGTCTGTGGCCTTACCTTCCCAAAGAGCTTTCCTGATCAAAATGTAATGGAAGCTTACAAGAAGACTACTTATTGCTGGATCCATTTTTTCACATGACTGTGATGAATCCCTAATGCCTCTGTTACCATCAGGAGTTAATGGGAATGTTATGACTTGGTTTGTGCATGGTGGGGGGTTCTTTCTCTGTTGCAGAATGAATGAAAATGGTGACAAATCCAGTGACTTGGAGCAGGATTCAGCACTTGAGACACAATATTTGAAGCCAGGTATCTGAGGTTCATTTACATTTCCTCTTGTGCTTGAGGTAGGCACAAAGCCTCCATGTGGGGGTAAACATTTGCTTGTGTAGCAATTAAGGCACAGAGGAAGGCGAGCCACACTCCCTGGCAATTTTCACAAAATTGGATGAATTCTAAAGGTGCTATGTTGAAACAGAGACCAGAGTACATACACTAGGATAATTTTGTCTCTCAGAGGACAGGCATTACCCTAATTCTGTGTTTCTGTGGAAGCTGGCAGTGGTGGAGCTCTATGATGGAAGAGAGGAATGTGTTACTCAGGAAGCCCAAGGAGCTGTGCATCCAGCTTAGGTCTCACAGCCCTTGGTGAGTGTTGGGTAGAGGCTACAGAGTGCTGCTGTGGGAAACTGCCCTGCCTGCTTGAGAGTTAGTGGGGAGTTGACCTGTTCTGGACTGCAGAGGAAAGCTTGAGTCATTTAATCATGCTACAAAAAGCCCAGAGCGTACAAGTTTGCTGTAATGAATGGAGATATCCCAGTTTCATCAGATGATGCTGTCTTGAAAAAGAAAACGGAAGGGGAAATGCTTTCTGCTGGAGGATGTTGTCTCTCTAAAACTGTCCTATATCAGTTTGGGAGTTGCCTTGCACAAAAAGCTTGGACCTTAAATGTATGAATGCAGAGGACTATTAAGCACTATTACCACTGGGTGTTAGGATGTTCATGTACTTTATAATCATGCTTCTAATATTCCTCTTTATATAAATGTACTCTTGACCAAGACCTTAGTCCCTTTCTGTTTCACATACTTCCTTGTTTAAACTTTACTCCACTGAGTGCTGTGGTAATGATCGCACCAGCGATGCCCTCTAATGATTCTGCTCTTTCTTGGTGTGGTCATTTCAGATGATAAGGTGGCCTCATGTGGCTTTTGCAACTAATTTGTACTTTGTTCTTCCTATCAGGAGAACGGTTTTCTTCTCTGTTTCCATCCTTGATGTCTCTCAGGAGAGACCCTGTAGGATAGTGCATTTATCTGGAACTGGTGGTGGGGCAGGTGGTGCTGTCTGTGTTCTCTAAACCCATCTCTTTGGATCCCCTGTTTTAGGGGAATCAGATTTTCACCAGGACTGAACAATCGAGTACTTGTATTCCAGATATTCCTGGAAAAAACTTTTCTTGTGCGGGTAGACAGTTTCAATTGAAATTCTTTCATATATGTTTATGTTGGCTTTTTACTGAGCCCCTACCAACCTTAGATGTCCATACCAGCAGAGATCTTGCTTAAAATCACTAAAGAGTAATTTTGCTCCTACTCTGCAATGGCAGGAGAATTTCTTTTATCTGTGAATGAAGTCAAGAATGAACTAAAGATGAACCTTTATTAGAAGTCATGATTTCAACAGCAGATTTAATCTCAATGACTTTTGTCTAGGTATGACTCTTCAGTTCTTGTCTAGATTTAATGAAATGCTAGTCAGTTGTAGGAAATGGCCATTTTTATCTCAGAAGATACAATATCCTTAATTTTTTAAAGGAAGTTTCATTTTGCTTTGATAAAGCAAAGACACTTTGAAACTAAACAGTCTTTTTGAAAACTTCCTAAAGTAAGCAAGTGATGCTCATATAACTTGTTATTCATTGTGCTCTTTTATTATTGAAGCATCTGCTTCAAGTTATTTTTCAGCTGCAAAACATAAAAGAATCTTAAAATGTGACAAGGATTGTACATTCAAATTTACAGGTGAAAAAATTATTCTAGTTTTCATTATTGCTCTGTTTGAAGATCTTTAAATTCATTCTTCTGGTTCTTGTTTTTAATTCACAATGCATCCTTTTAAGAAATATCTTGTTGTGTTCATTGGCTGTTAGTTAAATTGCTTCCTGTTTCCTGAATGGGAACAATTTTCTTCTTTGAAGCAACTGTATTCTTGAGAATACTAGATTTGAATTCAGAAAAATAGGATCTCTTTGTATTTGTGAGTAAATTACTTATGTAGTTCTGCTGAACAGAAGGTGAGAGGAAAAATGCAATAGGAAGATTCCAGACTTGTGTTGATCTGCTACGTCATCACAAAAATCAGAATTACTAGTAATTTGTCATCTCTGTTGTTAATTGGTGTTTGAATTTGTGTTAAATTGGTCTTTTTTTGGGCCCTCTGTGGGTCATGATGGAAATGGGATCTTCTCCCAGGTGCTATTTCAGCAGAAGCTGGATAACGTGGCTTCCAATCTGATCAGCATTAAAAGCCGGAGCAAGTACCTTACGTGGTAAGGGTGGTATCTTAGGAAGGGTGTTTGTCAAGGAGACACTAAAGGCGTTAATGGTGACAAGGGGGTTGTAAAACCTTTGTAAAGCTGTCCCCAGTTGTTTAAGGTGCAGATGCAAGTAGTTACACACGGCAGTGTTCTGCCATTAGCCCAGGTGCAGCTTTCAATATGAAACACAAGCCTTTTGTTCAGACTTATATCACTGTGCTAATGCAACCTGTTAAAATAATGATTTTGTGTGGAAATGCGATTCTGTTTGCAAAGCACAGCCAGGTTGTTAGTTGTAACTCTGACAGGAAGCTTTTTAAGTGTGTTCTCATGGCTACATTTAAAAAAGCTTGCTTAAAGCTACTTTTCAATATGTATGAGTCTCAAGCCTGTAATTTTTTATGAATTGGTGATTGTTCTCAGTTGAATGCAACTTCTTCAAATTGGAAATCTCTAGTGTGTTTACTATCCATCCTGTATCGCTCTTCACTTCCTGAATAGTGTAGTTCGTATAACTTGATCCATTGTAAATTATTTTCCTGAGATACAGTTAAAAAGTGAAATAATTTAAGTTCTGAATTGTCATGTCGCTTCAGGTACTTGTAAAAGCAAAAAGTAAAGCTTGAATTGTAGTTCTGTCAGATCATGGTGCACTTGAATGGTGGTTCTTACTGCGTTCTACTTCAGTGCTGTTTCATTATTACCTTTGGTAATAAATACAATCAGCCTGGCAGCTGGTGGCTGATGAATATGGATTGAGGGTGCTATATGAATATCAGCAGTATTCTGGGTTTTGGAATCTGGAAATGCATTTTCCATCAAAATGGTAATGAAGTATTCTTTAGAAAAGGTGGTAGAGGCAATTAACAAGGTTAATGTGGTCGTGTGATTGTCTGTTAGTATTTCGCTTCTTTCATTGAGTGCATTTGGAGCTAGTGAAGATGAAATCCAGACTAGTTTGCCCTGATGAGAGCCTAACAAAATCTGACTACAACCACAGTTGTAGTAGTACAAAACTGGGTTGGTTTGGTAAGGCTGGGACTATTCAGGACTGTCTCTGGCACTGGAACCATCACTGCCCTCTCAGCAGTCTTCCAGCCAAGGTAGGAGCAGGGCGCAGTGGCATAAACACCAGTGTTGTGTTTAGGTAGAAGAAACATATTAAAAATATCTCTTTCATGTTGCTGAAAGAAGAGATGAAAAAAAAAATTCTCTCTGAGGCATCTTCCTAATTACTGTTGGATACAGTGATGTAGTTTATTAAATTAAGTTGTTCGTGGAGGTACTGTTAGGCTAGAAAGTGGTTTTTTCCCTGGAGCAGTAACTTTCAGCTTCTTTATCTGAATTTTCCAGTGTCACCAGGTTTTGTGTGGCAAACTTAAGCCTGCTTGAAATCTGTCTGCTCCTCCTAAATAATTCAGTTAACACCGTGAGAATCACTTGGGGCATCTCGGTCTTCAGTGGCTTCAAGCTGGAACCCACTGCTGCAGGGTGTCTGACAGTGCTGCGGCTTCTGGCAAACGACCAAAAATATTCCCAGAAAGAAATTTAAAATATGGGGTTTAAGGTATTTGAGTAGGTGTTAGATTATTTGTAAATATGTCTGTCTTAGCCCATGAAATCAGGCAACTGGGTGAATCCAAATAATTAGTTTTAATTCTTGGTATTCTAAGAAAAAATTACCTGATTTGGTTTTATCTATAAAGAACATAGTCTTGTAAGTCATTGAGAATGAAATTCCTGTGGTGGTTAAGACTGTTAGTAAAAGTTATAACGAATTAGACAAAGCAGCAGATAGGCAACTATGTGCTTTTCTTTGTGTGGTGTTTTTCACAGAGTTAGCTTGAAGATAAGAAAAGGAAGAATGTATTAGAATGTGGTCTAGTGGAAGGTATCCCTGCCCATGGCAGGGGGTGGAGCTAGATGAGCTTTAAGGTCCCTTCTGACCCAAACATTTCCAGGATTCTCTTATGTGATCTTTAGATGACTGGGTGGTTTGCTGTCCAGTTTATTAATCCCTGTAAAAGTATTGTGTTCCTTCAGTAGTTGCTATAGTTTAGTCAAACTTTAGGAAAAAGCATGCATGGTGTTTTGGGTGTGCGCTATGGGTTCTGGACGCACAACATGTATCAGAGGAGGGATATTCAGCTTAAAACTTAGTGAGTCTGGGCAGTAAAATCACTCTCTTAAAAACTAATTGAAACACAAAGCAGAAGTGCCTGTTTTCATATAAGATTTCCTTTTCCCTACAGGAGGTTTTGGAAGATCACAGCAAAAGTGTAACTGAAGCAGAAGTGAGGGCCATGTGCTGTGTCTGGCACGTTTCTGGTGTTTGTGCAGCTGGTTTTGCCCACTAGCTTTGTCCTGCAGCTGAGTATAGAGGTGCATGTATGTAACTTACTTCTTTTGCTGACATTATTAAAAAACAAAGCATAAACCCATTGATAAATAATTTGAATTTTGTGTAAGTTGATGTGCTGATTAAGTACTTCCCTCCAAGTTATTTCTATGAAAAACCTATGAAATGTTTCTGTGATTTTAATTCTATGCATTTAAAAATTATTTTGACACAGTTTTTTTCCCAAATAGACAACAATAACACCCAAACCACTTAAACCATCTCCCTCTTTGAGATTTCATTGCTTGGAGATGCAACTTTGTTTTGGTTGTACACCAGGTTTGTCATGACCTTGTTGCAGCAAAAAGCAGCAAAGTGTGCTGGTACTATTCATTAAATGCAAGAGGATTAACATTCAGTTTATTTCCTCTAAAACCACAGAACTATCAGGAAATAACTAAGCCTTAAAGTTTTAGGTTTGTAGAAATGATTTCCTCCTAATGCGTGTACTTGGCAGGGGGGCAGTGGAGGAATTTCAGAATCCTGTTATGTAAAAGAGAGTCAGAGCCCTGGGAATTATGTTTAATGGCTTGTTTCATCCTTTATTGCTCTAAAGAATTCCTCAAAAATCAGCTGACCAAAAGTACCAGGGAAGTATTTTTACCTCTGTTGCTGCAACTATTATCTCTCAGTAATTTCACTAATCTTCTTTTCAGTGAGATTAGATTGGAAATGCTTTGGTGCAGGGAGGACTTGTTTGTGAAAATTGCTTGGTGCTGTGGGTGCCATCGAGGGAAAATACCAGTAAGTAAACAAATGTGGTGTTCCAGCGCTAAGGAATGTATTGAAAGATGTACTGCCTTGGCTTTCCTTCTAGTTGTCAGTGCTTCCTTGGAATATGACGTTTGGAATGTGAACTTCAATGAATTGTATTTGTCATATTAAAAAAATACTCATGACATAAGTTTGACAACAAAATTGCTGTGGTTTTCTTTCATAGCGAGTGTTGGTCCCTGTTTAAAAAAAAAGACAATATTTAAAAAAAAAAATTGTTCTAACCCAGACTATGCTATGATGATTCTATGACTTAAGATCTGACATATTCAGATGCCACTTATGCATGTACTTTTTGTTTCACATGGCAATAATATGCCATATGTACAACTAAGGTATTTTTAAAATGTATTCCCTGCTAGATAAGGTATGAACTGTGGATGGGTGTGTGTAGCTGGGGGTTAAACCATGCAGAACAGCTGAGGTAATAGCTTGAGCTGTGTCCTCTTACACATTTTGAAAAAGGCAAGTAGTTATGTCCTTGACACACCTGGGTACTATTATTAAAGTCTATTTAGTGGTTTATTTACAGGCAGCAACAAAACAGTTTTACTCAATACAGGGCCTGAAGTATTGGTCATGTTGTGGAATTACAGACTACACAACTTGCAGGCTTTCCTCTCTGCCCTAGTTACTCACTCTAAAAAAAACTAATCCTTTGGATTTTATTTCCCTCTCTGTACAGCAGCAGTGAGTAATTACTTTTCTGTAGTGAAGGTAGAGATGCTGGAAAACTTTAATTAATGCTCATTAGGAGAAGCTGCTAGCACCTAAAGGAATTCATTAGAGGAGGCCTCTTAATGTTCATCAGAACAGCAAATAAATGCATTGAAGTGTTATTTACACTGTACTATGTGGTATATTTTTCTGTTCTGCAAAATGTTTCAGAATATGTGGGTCCTCCACAGCCAAGGATGTTTTTTAGCCTCTTTAGTGTCCAGATTCAAAATGAAGTTTAGGTTTATAGCATAAATCTCTTAAATCTCCTGTCACTTTATCAATATGGAATTGAGGAACTTAGGAGAAAAGTTACATATGTTGGCTCAGCCGTAAGGTACCACACTGGGCACGCTTCACTATGACTTAGTTTGGGTGGCTGAATGGCCTTATTAATTTGAATTTTTCATGTTATCTTTCTACCATAGTAAATAGCTCGCAGGAGGTGCTTGAGAACATGGTGACAACTTGTTTTGTGCCCCAGGGCCCCTGCGTAGTGCCAACAGGAGTGAAGAAATAACATCACCTGTAAGCTGACATGCAGGTTTGGGTGTCTTGGGTTGGAAATAACCTTGAACTTTCCTCCCAGAGCAGCCCAGACAGCAGGTGAGATGCCCTGTGGCCGCAGCTCTGGTTGGCTTTTGGTGTCTCCCTCTTGGTGGGTGCTGGTCAGATCTGGTGGGTTCAGAGTCTGCCCTGAGTTCATTTAAACTCAAGTTGTGGTTTGAACCTGAAGCTACAACTTTTTCTAAATCAGAGGTATTTTTATTGTTGAAACAATGTTCTTAGCACATTTTTTTAAACTTAAGTTATTTGCACAGCTCTTCATTTCCAGCTGTTAGCTGTCTGACACTGGAGCTGGCACTTGCCTCATAAAGAAGCATTGGAAGCATTTGTGTTACTCCAGCAATTCCTATCTGAAATACTGAGAATTGGAACTCTATGGAGACTGGAAAACTCTGTTACTGTGCTGTGATTCGCATGGTTTTAATAGATTTTGACACAGTCAGATCTTACCACAAATTCCGTAACAAAATACAGGCAAGACATGTGTCTGGTACGAAGCAGGAGGTTATTTACTTTCTCTGGCCTTTTCAGAGGGAGGGAACCTGAAATGAGGGAGCATGAAAACTATTGTGTAGATGAGCCCCTGTTTGAAATGTGGTGTTGGATACTGCTTAAAATGGAGTTATTTTTATCAGACATTGGCAGCTGGTCGGGGGGCAGTGGAGGATGGGATCTCCGGGGTATTCATTAACCTTTTCATCAGTCTGTATTTGTACACAAGTGCGGGTAGTGTGTCCACAGGGAAGTTGGAAAGTATTCAGAACTACCAATTGTTCTCTCAGTGAAAAGCCTACTAAAAATAGGGTATTCTTCCATTCAGGCATCAAAACCCAATCTCTTATGTGAAGTGCCCTGCTGTAGGAATAGTAAAAAAGCTTTTACATGAGGAAGTTCTTTCTGTGAGCTGTTTCTTACAGTGGGTGAAATGCAGCAAAAAGAAAAAGGACTGGAGTCACTTTATGCTTTATTGAATTACCTTTGGGTGGCAGGAAATTTGTTTGAAATCCTTATTTATTGCCTTTTGGCAAATAGATTTTTTTTTTTTTCTATTTGAACTATGTTCTTAAGAGGTCTGCTGCTCTTCCTGGTGTGGGGCGGCAAAGATGTTGGATATTAAGGAAACAGCAAAGACAGAAACAGTGTTTTCAAAAAAACATCCAGTTCTTTGACAGAACCTGGTGTTATCTAAAGATTTTGAAATTGGGACACCAGAATTGGGTGCTCACTTCAGACTGCAGTGATCTGAAAAGATTCAGCATTCGTTGTTTCTTGGCAGTCTAAGTTTTAAATGCTGAATGCAAGGCTTTTCTCAAATTCTAAATGCAAAGTGCTAGGCTTTTCTTATTTAATGAATAAGCATAGATATAAATAAAAACTGCTTTTTGAGGTAACAATGTGCATCTGGTTCAAACGCAGAAAATTTGCCTGCAACTTAGCTGGACCTCAGTGCTGTGGCAAATTATGTTAAGAAGCAGAGCATATTTGGAATTTTGCTGTGCAAAGACTATTCTTAACCTGCATGCTGGACTTGCACTGTTATTTTTTAGAGTAACAAATGATGCAGTTGGCCCTCTCCAGTCAGACGCTTCTGGTACCATAAATCTTCCAGGTGCCCTGTACTGGGTGGATGAGGATGTGCTGCACACACAGCACGGCCTTGGCTTCACCTGATTGCTCTGACAGTGCCTCTGGGAAAGCCTCGTTAAGTCTCTTAATAAGAATTTAAACTGGCAGGTAAAGACAAGCTAATCTCTATTTCATCCCATGATTTATTTGAACAGCAAGATGTCTGTTTCCTTTTCTTTGCTGTTGCCGTAGATCTGCCAATGGGGACTGAACAATGAATTTGGGAATTTTAATGGATTTATTTAGTAACAATCAAGTGCTTGCTATGTAATTGCTGACTAATTCTGACTCAATATGAAGAGTAAAATTAGGAAGGGTCTTGACTACATTCCAGTCACAGTTTTGTGAAATGATTAATGTGGTTAGGACAGGTGCCTGCTGTCAGATTTGTCCAATGTAATTCTTACGCTTGTAGGTGCAGCATGGGTTTTCATCACCTAGCTGAATGTTTTATTACATTGGTCAATTGATATGTAACATATACTGGTATTCAGATAAAAATATAACCTTTTAAAACTCTTACCTTCAGGTTCATGTGTGTCCTGGAAGTGAGGAGAAAAGGGACTGTTTTAAAAAGAGCCATCTACTGAGGGTAACAAACTCTGTGCTCTAGTGATCATGGAGCATTTCAGATTGAATACTGCAGATCCTGTATGGTCAGACAAGGATGATAGTAAAGGAATGATGCAATAAATACAGGAACAAGTTCTGTGCTGTTAATTCCTGTTGGGTTGCACAGCCATAGCTGCCGTCTGGTTAATTGTGAATTGCGAACAGAAATTGGAATTAGCTTTGCCTTCAAAGCTGTCTCTTTATTTGAAGTGCTTTCTTTCAAGGATTCCATTTCTGTGTCAGTCTTTAATTTAGTGAGCTCTCTAAGCAAATATAAATGACTCCAGCCTTTGGAAACAGCTCCATACAGATGCTGATTGGCGAGTTTCCCTAGTGGAATGCACTGCACTCTGAATGCATTGAAACTTCTGTTATTGTAACTGAGGACTCTTTCTGTCTCATGACCTAGACAGCATTATTATTTTGCTTACAACATTCACCTTGTGCCAAACATGGCTGTGCAAACATTAAGTTATAGAATTGCAGAATTGTTAAGGTTGGAAAAGACCATTAAGGTCACCAAGTCCAGCCATCAACCAGGACAAAACCATGTCCTCAATCAATATGTTTTTTAAAAACCTCCAGGGATGGTGATTCCAGCAGTTCCCTGGGCATTCTTAATTGAAATAACGCAACTGGTGCAAGTTAATCACTGAATTTAATGGCATATCAGTTGTTGCAGATGTCTGCTGGGGAGCAGTTGTTTGCTGCCCTGTTCTCTAGACTTTGATTCTTGTTCACTGCTGAAATGTTTTTTTTTTTTTGTCATTTATTGTACTTGGAGAATGGCTAGTAGGTAGCTTTGAAGCTGGCCAAAGTGACTGTGCCCTGACTACAGCCGTGGCCCTATAGGATTTTCTAAAATCAGATGGTTTCGGTTTTTGAAGTGTGTTTGTACATGGCTTGTGCTGGAAATCATAGCATAAAAATGAAGTTACTGTGGATTTGTTGCCTGTGTTCTTTTTCTCTGCCTTGAGTAGTTCTAGTTTATTGTATAGAGTAGTGGAAGAAGTTTGCTCTGTAGTTACAGATAATTGGAAATACAGCTGTGGTGTTCCCCATGTAGAATGACCTCTCCATAGGTGAGGAAGTACTGACACATGCCAGCTAGAACTGAATCCATTGTACAACTGACCACTGAAGAGCAAGTCTTCTTTTAATGTTCAGTAAATTCCGATTATGAAAATCAAATTTATCCTTTTAATGAATAGGTTATTTGCCCATTTTTAATGTGTCAATCTCTTAAATGCAGGTGGTCCGAACACTTTATTGCAGAAGTATTTCTTGGAAAGAGATCATCATATTGCTGTTATATTGGAGTGGTTGTGTGCATGGCCAGGAGTTGGACTTCACAATCTTGTTGGTTGCTTCCAGCTCAGGATATTCTATGATTCTGTGATTTGGTTATTAATATGAAGGTGTATGTTTTAATAGCTGTTGGTTACCAGCTTCTTTTTCCACATACTGACATCTTCCGTTGAGACACTTCTGTTGCTAACTACAGATAGATAAGGAAAAGAAATGCTGAGAAACAGATGTTGCAAGACCAAGTACCCAGCTGTGTGCTAACAAAATGAATGTCATGGTGATTAGTTAACAATTCTTTGGCAGGCAGAGGCATATGTAAAACAGTAAGCACAGCATGCGGAAATAATAATATTAATTTAGGAAAAAAAAAAAAAAGGAAATTTCTGAACATTAAACATTGGCAGCATCAGTTCAACCACCTGTCTTCCTGAAGAGCTGACTGTATTTTGGTAAGTCATACCAAGGTCAGCCAAGCTGATTTTAGAACTGGTTTTAGTCATATTTTCCTGCAAACTGGTGATGGGGAAGTCCATGGGTTTTTCAGGTTAAATGCTGCATCAGTAATGAGAAGAAGTCTGTCACCGTCAGCTGTCTGGGTTTGTTAGAAATTCCAATGACTGTGCCAAATAGTGAGGTTGAGCACCTCTGGCAGCTCTTTGAACAAGCCATGGCTGTCAGTAGAATCCTGCACCACTCCCAGACATGCTTTGGAGCTCATCAGTCAGCACCTCTGGTGTATTTGTGCCAGGTTGGCTGCTGTGACCTGTGTTCCTGCAGGAAAGGGCTGTGATAGGATGTGCCAGCACTGCCTGGGCAAGTCCAGCATGCTTGTACTTCACTAGAAAGCAGCTGTATCTCAGCAACTGAGCAATTCCTCTATTGCTGGCATCCAGCTCCTCACTTGTATACTCCTTGGAGAAAGCACTCTTTTCATAGTTAATTGAAAATCCTGGGTTCCATAACTAAAAAGTCTTATTAAATGAATAGTGATGAAATAATAGGCTATCTTGTGCAAGCAGAAAGAGAAATTCCTTTACTTTTTAATATTATGTGATGATTAACTGAATATGTAGGGAAATGGTTCTTCTTTTACTTGATTACTTAAACAACCGCCTGTGATAAAGATTGTAAACAGAGGCTTCCCTGGAAAATTGGGTTATAATAGAATTGGAGTTCATGCAGTGACACCAGAGGGATTCATGGATGTGATAGATCAGCATGGATCAGTGTCTCTGCTCTTTGTGGGATGCTGTGCTGCACACTGGTGTGCCCCTGGCCCTTGGGTGTTGCAGCACACTGAGTAAAGCATCCCTCGGTGTAGAATTGCCGTGTGAACTGTGTGAGTCAGGCACTGACATTAGTCATGGTTGGTACACATCTGGACTTCCAGTGATTTCACTGACTGCCTGTGTTGTGCAGTGAGCACTGTGGGGGATTGTTTTCCAATTAAAGTGTGAGATGTCTCTAATACTGCTGTGACACAGCACTTCTATGGGTTTGATCAGAGGAGTGCTGCCCTGGCATGTAGATCTTGGTGATTCCAGGTTCCTGAGAGTCCTGCAGAGTGTGGTGAGTCACAGCAGTGCAATCTGCAGCCTTAAGCATCAGCTGTCCCTTGGGAATGCTGCAGCCCATCCTGCAGCAGTGCTGGGATTTCCCAGGCTCCTTGAAAAGCCGTTTGCAGGAAGCTCTAATTCCTTCATAAAGGTTGCATAATGACTCGTTTGTCAGAGCAGGAATTGCTCCTTTACCCTTGTGCTCAGGGGGGCTCTGTGGTGGTGGGACCTTGGGGAGGGGAGATCTCATGGGAAAGTGGCATTGAGAAGCCACTAAAATGCCCTTGGGTGACATTCCTGTATGGAAATGATATAATATAATATAATATAATTATTATATATAATTATATATATTATTATATATAATATAATATAATATAATATAATATAATATAATATAATATAATATAATATAATATAATATAATATAATATAATATAATATAATATAATATAATTATTATTGTAATTATATTATATATAATTATATATAATAATATTATAATATAATAATATAATATAGTAAAGAGGTGTTATACTTGCAGGCAGTGCAAAGCAGCTATCTTCAGAATGAGGCTGGTATTTAAAAGCCCAATTTGCTGTTGTGTAAGTTAGTTATAGGTCCAGCTATGACAGTCCACCCACTGCTGCTCCGTGACACAGCTAGAGGACACCTCTGCTGGGAACATTTTCTGTTTTCCATGGTGGATGGTCACCCCACAGGTTTGTCTGCTCAAAGGAGAACAGGCATGCAGCATCTTTGTCAATAGTGTTTTCATCAGACTCCTGCCCTGCCAAACTCCATACTGAAATAGGTTAGTGGGCCTAGACATTATGCAGAGTGTAATTGCATATCTTGATTCCTATGGAAAGTAGGCTAAAAATAAACCTGTCTGTGATTTGCGTAAATTCTATTCTAATCTGAATACTCAAAAAAGGTCTTGACATGTGAACATGTACCCTTCTGCTGGGAAAGCAGTGCCAAGTCCCAAGTAGATTAAATGGCTTGTGTAACAGAGCAGCTGCAAGGACATTTTTCTCTGGGGGTGTTATTGAAGTGTGTCGTTCTGTATAGCTGCACGCTGCTTAAGCAATGCGATACGGTATGTTAGACACACGTCACATCTGAAACATGCTGCACTCTCTGGACAGACAGAAGGATTGGCAGTTTCTGCCAAGCACTATGACAGGTTAACCTGCACAGGTGTGCTGTGTGCGGTCCCTTGTTGCACTGTGACATGGAGTAATATTAAACGTCAGTAAGTTTGAATTTGCACATAAGCTGGAGATTTCCAAAGGGAAGCATTAATATTAGAACAGTCAGGGGACTCAAGTAACATTTTGTTCAGTTGGATATGTTAATTGTGCTTTCCAGACCAAATGGGTTTGTTTGCTGTCTCAGTAAAGCATTTTCTGTAGTGTGAATAAATTAAAACCTCACATTGTAAATTTAAGGGAATGAGTGGAAGATTATTTATAAATTGGGAAAAACAAGCCATAGTTAGCCCTAGGAAAATCATCTCCATTGTCCAGATTACTTGTCTTCGTTTTGGTGCTCCACTTTTCAATTAAGAGCAGACTAAATGATTTATGTATTACTGTAACCTGTGGCAGCTACAGAGGACTACTATTTCATGGCTGTAGCTTCACAGTGCAAGTGTTGCAGCAACAGATACTACTTACCCAGAGTAGCCTTTGTAGTGTATTGAGCTGCACAATGATTAAAACTCAGCGAGGCCTTGAGTGCATAGTTAAGGAGTTTTAATAAAGTGCTATTGTTAAAACAATTTTATATTTTAATTTTTTTAACTTGTCTTTGTATTACAAGTTCTGATTGTTGCTTTGACCTTTTAGAGTGTTGTAACATCCTTTTAACATGTTTGAACCCATTGGTGTGTTGCTGTACCAGCTCTATCACTTGCATGGTGGTCTGAGTAGATCATGATCAGGAAATGGCCTCAAGTTACACTGAGGCCAGGGTTTATACTAGATGTTGGGACATTTTTTTCCATGGGAAGGGTTGTAAAGCTTTGGAACAGGCTGCCCAGGGAAGTGGTGGAGTCACTATCCCTGAAAGCATTCCAAGAAACATATGGATGTGGTACTTCAGGACATGGTTTAGTGGTGAACACAGTGGGTGCTGGTTGATGGTTGGACTTGATGACCTTAGAGTTCTTTTCCAACCTTAACAATTCCACGTTCTGTTCTGTTCAGTGTGTTTGATTCATCTGCTGTTGTGGTGTCAAAAGCCTGTTTCCTTTTGTGCTTTACGTCCCTTTGTCACTTTGAGAGTCATAATTAGATCTTGTGAATCACATTTGGTTTTTGTGAGATGTTTCAACCTCCCAGGCTGGGCTCAGGGATTTTTCCATGCATCCCTGTAAATCCTTTTCTCTGTCTCAAACCTGACAGTGGCAGAGGCTCACAGGGTGCAGTTTATCTGGATCCTTGTACTTTACCATCCCTGTCAATGCATCTGACTTGAAATGGAAATCATGGGCCAGTTTACCCCATTTTTGAAAATACAGCAAATCTTTATAAATAGGCAAAATGTTGTTAATCTGTTCAGTGTTTTTTCACTTCTTGAGAAAATATCAAATTAAGGGGAAGTCTCCATATATAATAAAAAAGGTCAAGCTTCCCTTGTGTAAAGTTATTTTGAATTTTTCTTTTTCCCCACTATAAGTTGAAGGAAATGGTTATGTGTGCATTTTATTTGAAGCCCATTCATTATTTTAAATTACTTGAGTTCTGTGTATATCTCCTTCAGCGTCTGATCTTCAATCAAAAACAGCTGCACAGACTTTTCAGCCTTGCTGTTCTCCCATTTAATAATAGAACATTAAAATACTTGGCATTATCAGAGTAAACCCTGGTCACTGGTAATTCTCCTAACTGTATTCCCATAGTTAATGGATTTTTGTGTGCATGCGATGTATTACTGTAATCATATCTGAAACTGGTGTGTGTGAAGCTGGAGTCTGAAAGTTTTAACTACTTAACTCAAAAGAATTTTCATTTAAAAATCTTTAAGGTTGTAGGCAATTCATTAGGCTATGCAGGTTTTTTTTACTGCCTGTGCAGGGCATAAAACCAACTTTAAATGCTGCCTTTCTGTGGAAGTCATGCATTGGCTGAGAATGTCTACAGATGCAACAAGATACAGAGAAGGAAAGTAGAGACCTGTGCTGGAGCCGTGTAATTGAGTAGTATTGCTACCCTACATACGGGTTTCCGAATGCAGCTGATCTCAATTTCCTACTTTTTCCTTAGTTCCAAAGTGGTGCGTGACCCCGCCCTGCCATGTGCTGGCTGGGGATGCCCTGCGGAGGCATGGCCATGTCCCAGGAGCAGATGGAAGGGAAGGGGCTGGCATCTGCCCAGAGCTCTGCTGATGCTCTCCCTGCTCAGAATGTGTTTTGGCATGTGAGCTGAGTGCTTGTGCATTTAGGTGGTTTAAAAAAAAAGCTGTTTGTTGCTGGTTGTTCTTAGACCAGAGCTGCCCTCTGTGGGTGCAGGAGAGTGTCCCCCCACCCTGCCCATGCATACGCTGGAGCAGGCAGGGAAATGAGCTCAGGGTAGGTGGCAAAAGGTTAACAACCTCTTGATTTCACAGTGCTGGATCACAAAATCCCAGAATGGTTCAGTTTGAAAGAGACCTTAAGGATTGTCTCATTACATAGGCAGGGAAACCTTCCACTAGACCAGGTTTCTCCGTGCCCAGTCTAACCCAGCCTTGAACACTTACAGCCACAGCTTCTCTGAAGAACCCGTGCTAAGGCCTCAGCAACGTCATGGGGAGGAATTCCTTCCCTCTGGCTGTGGGAAGCCATTGGCCCTTGTCCTGCAGTTCAGGCTTATTCTTCATTTCCAAGCTTCTGTGGTTCTGGTACATCTGTGAACAATACCAAGTGTTAACTGGGTACCAAGTGTTATTTTCCTACACTGCCCGAATGGCACTGGCAGCTCTAGCTAGATTTTTTTTTTTCATGGCAGATAGGAACCCACCCATAGATACTCACACTCTAGAGCCTTCTGTTACAGGTGACTTTTTCTATACAGACAGAACTAAAATCCAGGAGGATTGTGTCCAAGCTCCCACTGTTTACATTTGATATGTTGTCCCTCTCAGCTCCAAGTATATTTTGGAATGAACAACGTGTGATTTGCCACTCCTTCTTGTGTTTCTCAAATACGTTTTGGTGACATGCCTTTGAAAGGATATTTCAGTTATCTTTAGAACTTGAAATGCTTTAATGATGAAATTTCGTGAGCAAACACAATTATATTAGTTTTCCACTGGTTTACTTACAGTGGCCAGGTTTATTGGGAGAATCTTTCCAACCCTGTAGGATTTCCAGGAAACAGCACAGAATCCTGAGATATTCAAGAATGTGGAATGAGAAGCTTTGTCTCTCTGAAATGGTCACCACCTCAACTGAGGATCTGAAGGCATCCTGTGAAGGCTGGTGTTGAACACCTCTTAGTTTTTAGTAATGAGTAATCTAAATCTGGAGGCTTAAAAAGTCAAAATTCATAGTTATTTGTGGTTGTGGAGTCGATTTTCTTGCTGGCAAAAGTAAGAAAATCCCCAAAGTCAACTGGGATGTACATTCTGTAATGGAGTTTGTGGTTACTTTATTTCCTTAATCTGGATAAACAGGTTTTCATTTCTTTCACTAGTACTGTAAACGCCCTGTCAGTATTTTGAGCAGTCTGGTAAATGATTTATTAATACTGTAATGCTTATCTCTACCATAATTTCTGTAAGTTAGGCAATATTACCAGGAATTTATTGGATGGTATATAGCAAACTATGACTAAACAAGCCTTTTGGTATAATCCTGTCTTATATTTCTCAGCTTTTGGGTAGTAAATGAGTTTGTTTTAATGGATTATTGTGGCTGTGAAGAGCCTTGAAATGTAATGCTTCACCTGACAAGGAACTTGCCTACATTTTGAAGAAGCTGCAGTTTTTCAGGGAATGAGCAGAAGTTATTCTGAGTCCATAATGGGGCCAAGATCTCTTTTCCCACATAGGTCACTGGTTCAGGCATGGTTGTCACCTCACCTCCCAAAGTGGCCTGGATTTTCTTTTGGGAGGGAACTTGTCTCTTCCACTGGCTGAGTCCCAACTCGGGTTCCTACCTTCATTACCTGGAAGGGAGACAGGGAGGTGTTGAGTGTGAGCATGCCATGGAGCCCTTGGTGGCCTGGGACACAAGCTGCCCGGCATTGCTGCTAGTCTCAGCCTTTCTCCTCAAAAATCCCAGGACTGTGGGCCCCCTTCCCTGAGGAAAAAGCAGGCTTCTGCCCAGGAGTCCATCTATGCTTCTAACCCACAAAATGGGGAAGCACCTGCTGACTGGGTTGGACATTCTCAAAATGATCTAGTCTCTTTTCTGTATTAGTTGTAATAATTTGAACCTTGCACCTTCTCCTTGTGTTGAGAACATAGGTGTGTATTTGCCAGGTCACAGTGAAATACTTTCAGGTGAAGGATGGCAGGTACTTATGGCTGCGTCACCACTGGATCTTTCCAACCTCTCTGCATTTCATAAATGCAGTGATTCTCTTGCATGCTTGGAAGTCATTCATTGTCCTCAGTGAATGAACGTGTTCGGATCTGGAACTTATGTGAAATCATCGTATGTTAGTAGTTGTTGGGGAATATTATAAAGCTAATGTGTTACACAGTGATTCTAGCTTGTGTTTCCTAGCACTGCATCCCTGATTTGTGGAGCTGAACGTTTCTTTAAATGGTTTTTGCTTGATCACATCAAAAATCACTTAATCTTAGTGGGTGTATTGACAGCCCAGTTTAATTAAACAGTAGCTGTTTTCCACTTGATGAGCCCTGAGAATTCCTATTTTAGTTAGACTGTGAGTGAAATCATGGAGCTGCTTTATAGCTCTCAACGTATGTTTCACTGGAATTTTCATAGTCAATGGCCTATGGCAGCCTCAGCTTATGTAACACATCATACAGCTGAGCGGAGCCCTTGGATACTCTGGGATTCTGTTCACAGTGTGGAATTCCAAATGTACCAGATGATACTCTGGTTACATTTCTTCTCTGCTATGTTCTGAGTGAGAAAACAAAATTGCATCTCAGTATGTAATATCTCCAATTTTCACTCTGTGCTGTTCAAACTCCCCTGGGGAGGGGAGTGAGGAGACTTGGGGGGTGGAATTAAGGGGATCAGCAGGAGGTGGCGGCAGATCACTGCGGGCTGGGCCAGGAGAGCTCCCTCCTGCCCGGTCCTTGAACTGTGGGGGCTGTGTTTTGGTGGATGAGAGGCTGGGTGTGCCCTGGCTACATGCACTGGGACCCAGAAACCAACCCTAGCCCCAGCCCCCTTTTGTCCCCTTAATTTGTCTCCCTAATTCACAATGCTGTGTTTTGCTGCACTGGCACTTGGGCCTTTTTTTTTTTTTTTCTGCAGTCACTTAATTCTCCTCCCCCAACTCCAGTGGGCATATCCTCATCTGATCAGTCCTTTTTGGTTAATTTAAATTAAAACTGAAAACAAGAGGCCTGTGCCTGTTCATCTGGCAGAACCTGAGTGGTATAAAGTATATTATTCCTCTTGACTGGTCCCTGTGTTGCTGGCATCATCCTTTAGAAGCAGCTCAGCAGCACAGCAAACACCAACCCAACATTTATCAGGTCATTTTGGAGAGGCTGATACATGAGGTTTTCCTAAAAGCCTGTGTGAAAAAATGTAAAAGAAGCATGCTCAGCTCCTGGTGGGAAAATAATCTGACTTTTGCCAGAGGTTGCCTAAAGCATCCTTACAATTGCTTTATTTTTCTGCTTTCTAATGCACACCATTCTCTCTGTAAATTTCTGTAACTTTTCCTCTGCCCGCTATTTTGTTTGACTTTTTTCTGTTTTTGCCAGGCAATCCTGTCAGTCTTCAATTCAGTCATCTTGGTCTCACAATATAGTGTAGTCTCTAAACTTTTAATATAAAGATTAATCCCTCAACATTGGTGTATCCTTTGTAGCAGCCTTGCCTTTACTTTGTCTTTAAACTGATTTGATATTTATTGAAAAGGGTTTATAAGCTTTTAAAATTTTAGACATAAAGAGGGAAAGATCAGTGAGTAAATAAAGTCTGTAGTTCTACATCCAGAACAGATTCTCACATATTGACTGGTTTTTCCAATGTGCAGTACTCTGAAAGTAGCCGATGAACAGATCCATCTGCCTCAGTGAAATATAAGTGTATTGATCTGCCTAAGAGAAATATGCTGGGATTGCTGAAGTGCATATCTGGCTTTGACAAGGAGATGGATGGACCATTTTAGCAGCAAAACATTTTTTTTAATGTTGAGGAACTATCTTATCTGCAAAGAATAAAGTAATTTGTAGTAACAACAGGAAAATACTTTTCTTGCTGGAGATTACCCCATTTGTTTCCATATTCCACGATGTGTTGTGCTCCTTATGCTGCAGGAAGCAAATCCAAAATTTTATGAGGAACAGTTCATGCTGGTGAAATAGGGAATTGAGGTGGGGACTGTGGAGTTGTAGTGCGTTCCTGGGAAGGGGTTGGTTGGAGAACTGCATTAGTGGGAATTGCTGTTCCTTGTGTAATTGCTGGACAGCCACAAGGACAATGCTGAGGTGTTGTCCTAATACTGCAAAATGCCTTTTATGTGTTTGGAAGTAATTTTTAAATAAATGATGGTGTTCAAGGGGATGAGAAGTTGATTTCATTTGGAGCTCAGGACTTGTGTTCAGCACAGGATGTGCTGCTTGTTCAGAGGGTACGCTGGGCTTATTCTCTCCTTGCATGAGGGTTTAAGGTGATTTTGTAATCTGTGGACATCACTGACCTCTCTGAAGGGCTGATAGATAATCTTAGTTCTATTTTGAAATACTCATCGTGACATGATTTTGTTTGTAGGGAAGAGGGTGCAGGTTGAAATTCAGCTTGATGTTGGTGAGTGGTGGTTGCTGAGGGTATGTTTGAGAGTTGAGAACAAGATGTGGAATGCCTTCACTTTGGCTAAAAGGGAAGGGAAAGTATAAACTTGCCACAACCAAAACACGCAACCAGCTTTGCAGAAGTGACACATGGTTGGGAAAACTTGGTTAGTGGTGGGAGGATTTTGATGGTTTGGATTTTTTCCAAATTTTACATGTATGTAGGTACGGTAATTGGTTGAAGACGTAGGTGAATGGGCCTTGTATGAGGACTGCTGTGGGGTCTGTGATCTGTTTGAGGTGGTCTCCTCGACAACCTTGAGCTCATAGGCTTCAAAGGCTCCCGTCAGAAATGCTTCTGGGGCAGGTTTAGGCGTTTCATAACCTGTTAGTGATGTAATTTTACAGGAGCAGTTGTCTGTTCCAGCCTTTTTCCCTGCTGTTGTGCTACACCAGCATCCATCTGCTGCTGCCCATCTCCTTCTCTAGGTTTGGAGACAAAGGTTGAGCTTTTTCCCTGAAGCCCTGAGCGTTCTGCTGTAGTGCGTAACTTAAATTTACCAAGGTCACTGAACCCTATTTACTGTGTTTTCTGGGAGGCTGACAGGGTACAAAAGATTGGTTTGTACCCTCCTGTCTGAAGGATGAGGCAGTAATACAAGAGCTCAGTTATTTGTGTGCTGAAGGGGCCATGGTTCTCCAGTGATGTGACAGATTCACTAATGATACCTGACAGAAGTATTGTAAAGGACTAACTGTAAAAAAACCCAACTCCCTTCTATTATGCAATGTTTTTAAGAAGGAAATATTTTCTTTTTATAATTTGAAGAATGCAAGTTCCCATGTGACAAAATATTGAACTCAGGTGACTGGTGAGTAGGTGTAAATTGAATGGAAACTACTTCAAAATGCAGTTAAATAGTTTCTTGTCTGTAGAGACTTTGAATTTTGGTAATAGGTTTTGTATTTTAATACTTTATATTGATTTTCAAACAATTCCAGACTATTGTCACTGCCTTGTTCGGGAGATGAGGGGGACTGGTTGTTAGTCAGCTCTGCTTAAAACCACAGTGCCAGAAGAAATTCTTCCCTGTGACGGTGGTGAGGTCCTGGCACAGGGTGCCCGGACAAGCTGTGGCTGCCCCATCTCTGGCAGCATTCAAGGCCAGGTTGGATGGGGCTTGGAGCAATCTGGGATAGTGGAAGGTGTCCCTGCCCATGGCAAGGGGTGAAACAAGATGAGCTTTAAGGTTCCTTTTTGACACAAACTATTGTGGGATTCTGTGATTTGATAGCACAAAATGATATTTTCCATCAAGGTTGTTGTATTTAAAACAAAGCAACTCTTCTAGCTGCGTGCTTTTTCTGAAACTACTATAGCACTAAAACACAGTTCTTATTGTGAGATCCTGCTTTACAGATTATTCTAATTTATTCTTTTTTCTTTCTAAGGAAAAGTCATCAACAAGGACTTGCGCCACTACCTAAGCCTTCAGTTCCAGAAGGGCTCGATAGACCACAAACTTCAGCAAGTGATCAGAGACAATCTCTATTTGAGAACCATCCCTTGTAAGTATGTAAAGATCAGCCTCATTTCATCTGTTCCTGCTAACTCCCACATAATTTATGAGTTTGAAATACCTTCTCTCTTAATCTGTTTTAGATTTTACCTTGTAGTGGAGACTTCTGGCTTTGCTACAGTAGCTTCACATCTGAAGTTGCCATGAATTGGTGCGGCCAGTATGGACTGAAAACCAGCAAAAACTTGAGAATTCAAAGTTCAGATTGTTTCAGTACTATCTGTGTGTGGCTCTTCACAAATTTGTCAGTAGTTGTTAGAATGGCCCAGCCACCACAAGAAATAAATCTTTCGCAGCATGATCAAGCAGTGCCAAAACATCCTGAATTTTGTCAATGTGTTATGGTTTTTTTCTTCACAAAGAGCAAACTGAGGCCTTGAGTGTCAAGTGCATTTGGCAGAGCAGGGCAGCTGGAAGGAGGGTGGGAGGAGGGATTGGATGCAGAAGGGGTGACAGTGGCAGAACGTACAGGCAGATTGTTTGCTCATCCTAAGAAGACTGATTAAAAAGGCTCATCATTGACTGTTTAAATATTCATTACACTAAAAGCTTTGTCAAGTAAAGTTTTTGTATCTACAGGAATTCTACTCTCTTCTCTCTGAGCACACCTGAGAGTTAGTGGCTTTCTTAAACTGCATTTCATTATTACTAGCTTTTATTTACTAGCCCTTGTTCATGCTGCTGCCTGAAAAAAATGATACATGCTTTTAAAATGCTATTAGGTTGTAGGCAGTAATGAATTGTAATGAATCAGTGAAGTTCTTTCAGGAGAGCTTTAATTAAGCTGTTATAACTATGGGAGGCTTGTTTTTATAGACAAAACACTTTGAGAACCTCTGCATTAACACAGCAGTTTACTGATAAAGTTTACCTTCAGCCAGTGGTTGGAGTGTGGCTGAATTATACCCTGAATCGTAGGTTAAAAAATAAATTCTGTGCTGAGTTATGGATTTTGTGGCCCAAAAATCAAATGTACTTAGTCATGATGACCTCATTGCAAATTAGAGAGTTGGTGCTGGTGGAAATAGGGAAAGATGCAGCACCCTTACAGCTGGGTTAAAATAAAATAACCCAGACTGGGATTGCGTGTCGTCAGCTGCCACAAAAGTTGGTTTTGCTTCACTGACCATGAGAAAGAATTCTCTATTAATTGCCACCTCACTGAGCTACTTCTCTCCTCCTCCCCCAATACCAGAAGTGTTGTTCCTATATAGTTTACTGTCTCACAGTTATTGTTCACTTGTTTACCAAGAGTTGTTTTAACTCTTACTGAAGTGACATAATATTTGTATAAAGATTTGAAAATACATTGTTTTTACTGACCTGTACAGCAGGCAGCATTTGGTAACAAGCAGCATTTATGTGTCTTACAAGAGTGTTTTCTCTGTCTTTGCAGGCACTACAAGGGCTCCCAGAGATGGGGAGGTCCCTGGGGTAGACTATAATTTCATTCCTGTTGAGCAGTTTAAAGCGTTGGAAGAAAGTGGAGCCTTACTAGAAAGTGGAACATATGATGGTATGTCAGTGATGTTTAATGGAATGGGAATAAGGACCCAATACTTGTGTCCAGGTGTAGCTCCTTGTGGTACCAGCTTTCCTGCTCACTTGATGGTCCTGACAGTAGTAGAGAGACAATAGTTAGTCTGTTTTTGGGTTACTGTGAAGAGGAGGAGCAATCTTGGTTTAGAGCTTTCTAATAATCTGCAGATTGTCTTTCAACTGCTCTTAATCCCGCCAGATTATTTTCACTGTTGCATTTTTGGGAAGCATTCTGAAAGGGTTTGTTTGTGCCTGGTACAAATTTAAGAGAATTTAGTCAATTTTTTGTACACCTCAGAGAACGGAGCCATGTTCTCTCCTCTCAGGTGTGCATCAAAGAGAAATTCCGACCCAGCAGAGAAACTAAAGCATTTTTCAATGAAAAGTTGAACAGCACTAGACCAGATTGTAGGAAAGTTGGGTTTGTTAAATGTGCTGAGGAAAAACATTGTAATGGAGATGGTGATCAATCTCCTGAAAGGCTCTGTGCCTCTTGTTTTCCTTATCCCACACTATCTGTTAATATTGTCCAGTCTGTGGAAATCTAGTAAGCAAATTTAGGCTAAAGTAGTAGGTTTTTTTCTTCATCCCTGAGCCACACTTTATCTGACTGTCCCCTCTCTGAGCCTTGCCATTGCTTGATGTTTGCAGAAGGGTTTTCTTTCTATATGTATTTCCATGGTCAAAACCATATCCAGGCACTAAAAGTTACTCCAGCAGGAATTCTGGGAAGCTTCCTTGCTTTGTGCTCAATTCCGTAATAAAAATCATATGAGCAGTCAGGAGAGAGGTCAATTGCTGAAATTCTTTTCCAGGAAACAGCAGATGATTCCTTTGTACTTCAGATTAAAATATTGAAGGAAAAATCTGTTCTTTTTTCTGAAGTAAAAATATCAGCCTATTGATATGAAAATGTTGATATGAAGCCATATCAACATCTTTGTTTTGCAAGTGTATTGTCAGTAGAAAATGGCAAGTGTTAAAAATCAATTACTTGTTAACTGGTTTTATGGAAACAAATGCCTTGTATCTGCGTAAAAGTAATTTGCTTTTTGACTTCAATATTTCTGTTGCTCCGAATCCATCTATTTCTTTAGAAAATTTGTAGCAGGATAAAAGTTTTCAGATAACCTCTTGTTTTCTGACAATTAGTGCTGCATTAGCAAGAAGTCAGTGTATGAAAAAATAGGCTTTGACTGTTGATTGGGTTTTGGTAGTGCTGATGTCTTCTTTGAGGCTTTAAAATGTCACCAAAATACATTTGCGTGGGCACTAAACTGGTAACAGCCACTGCTAGTGCCTTCAGCAGTATCTGTGCTTCAGTGCTCCTGATTTCTGTCTCATTTTCAGGTAATTTTTATGGTACTCCAAAGCCTCCAGCAGAGCCCAGCCCCTTTCAGCCTGATCCAGTGGATCAAGTTCTTTTTGACAATGATTTTGATACTGAATCGCAGAGGAAAAGAACCACATCCGTCAGCAAAATGCAAAGGATGGAAAGTTCTCTCCCTGAGGAGGAGGAAGAGGAAGAAAAGGAAGCAGTTAATGGCAGTGGAGGGATAGGTTGGTTGACAAGGGGAGAAATTCCCTGGAGTATTGTATGAATGGATAAGGACTATACAAAAAACATTTGTGCTTCCTTAGTTTAGGTGAAGTATGAAGGCAGTTTCTGTTCAGACTGGTGCTTCTATTTGATTTTGAGATGACCTTTTAAAAAGAACCAGCTGTTCTCCCAGCCAGATGTGCAGTTGCATCATAAAATGCACTGCTGGTCAAGAACATGTGGTGCTGGATATGGACCAGAGCCAGTTACACGAGCAGGAAGGAAAAATTTGTCCACTCTTGAAATAACAGAGTCCTTCACAGCGTAGAATTCATACCCTGAAAATGTTACTGTTGAATTTTGAGGCAATCACTGAATTTGTACACAGGAGATTTTAAGGCAGTGATTGGTTGAAGGGGCAACATTGGCTCATACTGTAAAATTTTCAGATTTTGCCTAGGGGAACTGTCATACAACCTGAAATCACCCAAGGGGGAGCTTGTAGTGAGAAACAAAGCCAAGCATGTTGAGACTGGAGTGGTGTCCAGCAGGACCTTTCTGGGATTGGCAAGATGCCCTTTTCCTTTTGCTGCCATGATTACTCATCTGGAGGGGGGTGAATTGATGGTGGAGAGGAACTGTCACATTGCATTTGCAGTTGATCCTCTGTGTGACTGTTTAGGACTGTGTTACACTGACCAGACCTGACCTAGTCTTGTCATCTTCAGGGCTGGCAACACCACAGAGGGGCCAATGGTCAGGCTGGTGGTTGGGTGAAGGTCGTGGACATTGTCATGTCACAGAGGGTATCAAGCATAACCTCAGTTCTGAAGGATAGAGACTTCTATTTAAAGTTTCCTGCCGGAATTTTTGGGATCTTTTTTCTGGTTGTGGCTTGTAGCAAGGTGTTGTTTATTTTACTGGCAGTTTGGGTCTTCTCTACATTTCCTTCTGATTCTTTGAGGAATATTAGTAGGATTTTTTGATTGTTTTATGGCATTACAAACACTGTTATCTCTGTAGAAATGGCAACAGAACATAGTCAACTTGGATTTCTGCCAGTGTTGATTTTTCAGAGTAGGCTCAGGCACATAATACAAGGTTAATTCTGTTTGGCAGGGGAAGAGCAGAGTTCAGTGTTTTCATGTCAGCTTTTCCAAGTTCACAGCTGAAAAAATGCACATCACATAGAGAGACATGTTTGACATCCACTCGTAGCCAGATTAAGAGGGTGGTTCTTTGTGAGAAACAACATAAGCATCTGACAAAAACTTTCCCTGAACAACTGCAGAAAACAAAGAAAAACATTCAGATTCTCCTGACTGGATGAAACCTGTTCCCAGCTACAACCAGACAAGCAGCAACATGGACTTCAGAAATTATTTGTCAAGGGATGAGACCCTGGAACCACTACCCAAGAACTGGGAAATGGCCTACACAGATACTGGCATGATCTACTTCATTGAGTGAGTAACTCAACTCCTTGGAGGAGACAAATGCTGGTGGCTGCAGTCTGGAAAGCTTGCTCTTTCACCTCTCTTCTTCTCGTGCTGCTTCTGTTTCTTTATGAAATTTACTATTTTCCTACTGTTACACTCCTTACTCATTGAATGCTCGGTACAATTCCCATTGTGCAGGAAGACCTTATGGTTCCACCTGCAAAGTCAGTTTGTTTTTTCTAAGTTTTGTATCTCACAAATACAAAGCTGACTGAGTATTGCTAAGTGACACGTGACACGGAAACCTTCTCTATGTCAAATTTCCTTGAAATTTGAGACCTTGTTTAGCTTCTCTTCTCTGCTTGTGTTCCTTGGCTGGGAATGGATATTTCAAAATACAAATAGCCCAGATGAAAGCCCAGGGTAGGAAAGTAGCTTTTGTGTGCACATGTAAAACTGCCTCATTTATGAGTTCTAAGGAAAAAATGAAACAGAAACCTCTCCTTCCAGAGAGTTTAGCATATGAGGAGGCTAGACATTTTTTTTTTCCTATCAGGTAGAAACAGCTGCTGTTCCCATATGAGCTTTTGGGGGGCTGGGGGGAGGATCTCTGCCTCTAACACTTCCTGTGTGCCCTGGAGAGTCCCCAGTGTGCTGGTGCCTTTTCTTTTTAGCATTTTGTGATGTGATTGAGGCACAAATAATGGTTGTATTATCTAAAGTCTACATTTTCCTACAATAGTAAATACTTGAAGGAAAGTTTCTTCAGTGTGAGGGAGTTCTCTTACTGACATGTGTTCTGCTCTACAGTCACAACACCAAGACAACGACATGGCTTGATCCCCGACTCTGTAAGAAGGCCAAAGCTCCTGAAGATTGTGAAGATGGAGGTGAGATGTTCAGAATGCATTTGCCACCTGTCACTGATAAATGTATGAGTTTATTCCAACTGGATACGTTCCATTACTTCTGTGGAAGAAGCTTCTCCTGGGTAGATGTGACTCTGGAGCTGGCAGCATAGTGCTGAGTGTCACCTGTTTGGTGGCAGTAGGAATTTACATAGGACTGGGGGGGCTGGGGGGAGGATGTGTGCCTCTAACACTTGCTGATGTATTTTCCCTGAAATAGTAGAATCTGGCCAAACAAAAGGTGTATCTGCATTCCTGAGCAGAATATGAGATGTTTTGTTCCAGTGTCATTCTTAAGGAGAAAGCTGCACGTGAGTGATGATCTCACTGGAAACAGTTGTATAGGAGGAATATGGCAGAAGAAGGTCCATAAGTAACAGAATATAGGAATAACAAAGAAGGTGTGGCAAAATACATATTGCTGATGATAACTATTGCATATGACATAGTATTTGAATGCAGAGGCTAAGGGAGCAATCTGACTGATTGATTTAAATTCCTTCAAGACTTCCAGGTGAGTAGCCTCCAGGCAATTTCTGCAACCATTTCCTACACAGGTGGGCAATTTAGTCTGCTAGGAAAGAGTATCAGGTAGCTCTGTCTTCAGCAAATGCCTGACATGTTCCAAAAGCTGAAGCAGGCTCAGAATGGTGTGTCATCCTCCAAAACTGCCCAGCCTAACAGCCATGTATCCATAATGAAGCCAGCTGGAGCAATGGCTCCATACTGCTGCTTATTAAACGTACATGCAGCTCTTTAAACAGAGATGCAGGATATCCAAATGAGTAATATTTAAATTAATGGACCCATTGGGTCTTTAGTCAGACCCTGTGGAGCAACACTCATATTAGTAATTGGTAACATGCTGTCATGTGCTAGGGAAATTCCTGTTATTGTCAAACTTAGGACAGCCTCAAACAAGATTGCAGGGCAAATTTATCCTTAAAATGTCTGGCTGACTATATTCATTATTCTAATATTTAAATTTCTATGGTCAAGATAACTAGAACAATAAACTTGATAAGCTGACCTCTGTGGTAACTGCTTATTACCTTCAGTCAGTCATGCGCTGCTGGCACCCTCTTACCAGATGCTGAATTTGCCATAAAAAGGAGCCTTTTGCATGTAATTTTCAGTACAGACGGGTCTTTAAGTTTATTATATGTTTTAAGTTGTGTGATTTCATTGAATACAAGGCTCATCATTTAGTGCAATAACTACCCTGGTGCCCCGACAAGAAGGAGTAAGAGTTGCAGGGCTTCAGATTCCCTGGAACAGACTTTTACCTTTCATCAGGGAAGAAAACGAGACCTGAATTTTCCTCATATTTTTCATGAGCCTAGGTGTTCTTTAATGAAAACTCTGATATTTGTGGATAGTTTTCCCCTGTAATGGAAAATTCGGTCTTTCTGATTGCAGAACTTCCTTATGGATGGGAGAAAATAGAAGACCCTCAATATGGGACATATTACGTTGAGTAAGTGCTAATTATTGAATTGGCATACATAAAAAATTGAGCATGAAACTCTGAAGTCCTTGATCCCCAGTAAGTAGAGATTGTAATGAAGTGAAAGGCCGGGTTGGACAGGGCTAGGAGCAATCTGGTCTAGTATCCATACTCGTGGCAGGGGGTGGAACTGCTGGATGGGCTTTAAGGTTCCTTCCAGTCCAAGACATTCTGTGATTCTGTGAAACTATTAAATATATCCAGGAAAAACAGTTCTTGGGTTGCAAACTCATGGCACAAACTTCTGGTAGCATGGGCATGAGGGAAAATCCACAGTGTGACCTTAAAGACTTAGGGATTGTTTTTCATTTGGGGAAAGAAAGCAATTTGCAACCAAAATAATTTATAGATGGAAATGATCTCATATCATTTTTCCTAGCTTAACAAAAACAGAGTCACTTGACTTAAGAGTGGCACCTGATAACTTTAAAGAGTAAAAATAACTTGTAGATCATTGCTGTTTTCAAAAAGCCAAGTCAATAACCACCAAACTGCTGCAGGACAACTCTTTTGAATCTCCTTCAGGCCAGAGGAAATTAAATCTCTCCTTAACCATGGAGAAGAAAAATGGTAGAGTTGAAAATGTAGCTTCAGAGAACGAGCAAACATTTTTCACTTAGCAAAATTTGAATTATGCTCAAATTCGTTGGTTTTCCCCTCCTATGCTGTACTTCTCTATCATCTGCTAGGGAAAAGGTGATGCCTGAGTTTGTAGATAGTATAGGTCAATGGGTCAAGAGAAAAAGCAGATTTGCTCAGATCTAAACTATCACAACTCTGCCTGGCAATTAAAGGAGGTAAAATTTTATTTGCCTCAAACTAAGTAAACCGCTGGAATAGTGAGCATATTTTCAGTATTAGTTATGAGAGGTTTTTTGTTCATTTCTCCAGAGCATTCATCTGACATAATAAAAAACAGTGTTTGTAGATGTGTTTTTTTGGGGTTGTCTTTTTTGGGAAGGAGTCGGGATGTTTTCTGTTGAAATCCTGACCTACCTTTTGTATGTCTGCAGTCATATTAACCAGAAAACTCAGTTTGAAAACCCAGTATTGGAAGCCAAAAGGAAAAAACAGCTAGGACAGACTGATGCTGGCCCTTCCAAATCAGGTATCACTGAATATTGTGTTCTTTGTCACATATATTTTTATCTGCAAGTATGCTTTATAAAAATCCCATTCTGGAATTCATGAAGGCGTCAGCCTTGTCTTTTTGCTAGCTATTGCAATGTTACCCTCCAAGATATTTTGGGTTTTTTGAAGGATTTTTTCATGTTAAAATTGAACCGACACATTAAGACTGCTTCTAAATAATTTTCGTTGTTCTGAAGCCGGTTCTCATAAACAGCTTTGGAATATCTGGAGGGTTAGAAGAGCCATCTGGAAGTGCAGGTAAAGCCACACCTGGAGTTTTTATGCTTTTGATCTACTTTAAGCTTGGTAGTCAAGGACAAAAATTGGGAATTTGAGGTGGGAGGTTTGCATACAGCTCTGTTGCAATTTGTTCAGAAAAACTCTTTTCCATGCACTGAATTCAGCTGGAAAATGAGTGTAGCACTTCCCTGTCCGTTTATCCTTTAGAACTGCTTCAGAAGCTGATAAACTATAAACAAGTCATTAACCTTTGTGACACCTTGAAAACCAGAATTAACCCTGGCTTACTGCCCTCCTGTCTCTGTATTCCATAATTCTAAAGGACCGGGAAGGTCTCTCTTCACTCGAGATCCATCCCAGCTTACTGGAGCACTCATAAGGACATCCCTGAAAAAAAGTACTATGGGATTTGGCTTCACAATCATCGGAGGGGACAGGCCTGATGAGTTTCTTCAGGTGAAGAACGTGTTACAAGATGGACCCGCTGCGCAAGATGGAAGAATTGCTCCAGGTCAAGTGTTATTTCTGTAAACTTCTACTTCCTGGGGTGCTTTGGAGAACACAGCTTGAGGCACAGGAGGTTGGAGGACTCCATACACATCCTCACTAAATAAAATATTTTCATATTTGTGAAAGATCTGTGCAGAGCAGTGGCTGAAAAGGAAAAGAAGCAGCATTCTAGATAAAAATTGACTTTAAGGGCCCTTCTGAAGATTTCAGTACTTCTGCTTTACCAAAGACACTTATCTTCATGTTTATTCATAGAATGGTTTCTCTGTAAGCGAAGTAAAAATAATGTGTTTGAATCCTAGTCTGTTTTGCCTTGTTGCTGCCAGAAACCATGACACCGATTATTAAAGCTGCAAAAGGCCCACAGCAGGAGTAAGGAAGCAAAGTTGTGTGAGCTGGACAAGGGAGGAGAGAAGAGGGATGAGCAACCCATGAGGACTTATGCATTTTTTCATGGTTATTACATGTGTAATTAAGTTACCTGTAACCTTACCATAACCTCTGGTTTGCATATTAGAAAAGGTGAAATGCTTCTTTGCCTATAACATAAACACTTACTCTTGAGCAAATGAGTAAAAGAACTCATACTTTGAATGATAAATACTATTAACTTACAAAATGGAACAATTTCCTGTTTTGTTGCTGATGTATTGTTTGAACTTGTTTGTATGTGGTTCATTTTCCACCTTTGCAAAAATGTAAACAGTCCTGCAGAACTGTTGGAATGGAAAAGACATGCAGCTATTCTGATTGTAATTCATGGAATAAGGGAGATCCTGTTTTACTGATGCCTGGGCATTAAAGGGATAGGACAGTTTGCAGGACATATTGTACCTCACATGCAGAGTTTCACATCAAAATTATGAAGACATGAAACAAGGTTTTGGGATCTGAGGCCCACATAAGTTCATTTTGAAAATGTATTCTTAGCCACGTGTGGCAGCAGTGTAAGAGTATGTGTGTGTGCACAATCCTAGCTTAAGTTCAGCCAGACCTAAAATAAACACGAGGCCGAAAAAATCCGATTTATTCTGCATTGGGTTTAGGATGCTCTGCAATATGAATTAAAGTGGAAGACATCTGCTTGCTGTAGTGTGCGTGCTCTGCTTCATCTCCCGTGGCTGTACAGTATCATTTTTTAAATCTGCTGCAGATTAAACTTTATATATTTAGCACACTGTGTCCTGAGATGAAATAGAATAAATGCAAGGAGGAAATGCTTTTTGACAATATTAGCCATGAGGTAATATCCCAGACACTAGTTATTAAGTTGTTATTAAGTTATTAATTTGAAGACAGCACTGTGATTTCTGCAAGGTAGGCTTTTGTGGAAGGTTTCGCTTCTGTTTTTGACACCGTCAAAATTTCTTTTGTAACAGGTGACGTCATCGTGGACATAAATGGAAGCTGTGTCCTTGGCCATACCCATGCAGATGTTGTCCAGATGTTTCAGCTCATTCCCATCAATCAGTATGTGAACATGACTTTGTGTCGTGGGTACCCTCTTCCTGATGACAATGAAGACCCCGTGGTGGATATAGTGACAGCCACGCCTGTCATTAATGGTCCGCCGGTGGCCAAGGGAGATGCTTCCGTGTCCAGCCAAGATTTAGTAGCGGCAACAGTCATGTTGGACCAGAATGGGAAAGTGTTGGTCAACGGTCGCCTGAACGGCCCTTCTGTGGATTCAGCAGAGCAAAGGGTCTCCTTTGCCTCCTCAGGAGGCTCTCAGCCAGAGCTGGTCACCATCCCTCTGATCAAAGGGCCTAAAGGCTTTGGGTTTGCCATTGCAGACAGTCCCACAGGCCAGAAGGTGAAGATGATTTTGGACAGCCAGTGGTGCCAAGGCCTACAGAAAGGGGATGTCATCAAGGAGATTTGCCATCAGAATGTGCAGAGCTTGACCCACTTGCAGGTGGTGGAGGTGCTCAAGCAGTTTCCAGTCGGAGCAGAGGTGCCTCTGCTTATCTTAAGAGGAGGTACAGACAAAATTGCAGTTGTCATATTGGTTATACGTTTTTAACAGTCCTATTTTAGTGTGATATCTAAATTGTGTCCAGTCTTGACAGCTAAGCAGCAGTTCATTCTATCTCTGAGCTATTATGTTCTAAGTTTGATTTATACCCCTCACTATTTAGGGTGAGAGCATGTTGCTGGGGTTTTGTTTGAAGTTTTAGTTAGGTTTTTCTTTGGGTCTTTTTCCCTCAACAATTATATGGTGATATGTTTATGCACTGTCTCTTCCAAGTCTCTGGGGAGTGCTAAAGCAAACATGTGGTCTCCAGTGTAATGCAAAGCATATGATGGACTGAGATTTGTGCGGTTCTTCAAATATATTCTAGTAGTTGTGTTTGTAAAGAACAGGGGATTGCACGAGATGGGAAGAAGCATTAGTGAAGAGGTGGTGCTGATCACTGGGAATAGCAGAAAAAATTCTGTTTTCCTTTGCATATTCATACCCCTTCCTTGATTGTCAGTCACAGACCAGAATGCATCTTCTCCCCAGAAACTGTAGTAGACAGTGTCCGTCTTTCAAAGGAAGCTGAATCTGAATGAATTATGGGGCAGCTCATGGCCGTTCAGTGTCCCTTCAGGCTTTATTGTAACCCTGACTTCGGCCACTGCTATTTGCAAAAATCTCTGGATCTTTTTCTGTATAAATACTACTGTTCCTTAATCAGCTAAGGAAATAATTAGATTTCTGTGTGGCAAGTGAAATTCCTTCAGACAAATTCATAAGTCTCCTTATCCCATGAACTGAGGGGTGACTTGGCTGACCAGCTTCCAGCAGAAGGAGAAATGGATATTCTTCATTGTTGTAAAGCTTTCCGTTCTAATTGAGACTTCTCTAAAGTGGTGGTTTTGGTAACTTTGCCATTTAAAAGCACAGTGTATCAGCTGCTATTATTTTTACCCCAGGGGCAGCTGATTATATTGCTGAAATGTTGTTGAAACTTTTTGTAATCTGCTATTAAAGTTACTTTCTGTTTTCTTCAGGTCCACCCTCCCCTACTAAAGCTGCCAAAGGAGTGAGTATTGGTGATGTATTTAACTTGTTTCTGACCTGCTTTGTAATCTCATTTACTCTGGATTTTAGTACCTGTGATAACCTGCAAGATGGTTTAGCAAAACCACATCTGCTTGGTAGGCAAAAATTCTTCGTCTAAGTTAGAGTACCCATTAAAAGGGAAACAAAATACAGTATCTGTTTTTTTCATTCCTAAAGGAAGTTTATGATCCTTTGATTCTTCTCAGTCCTCGCATAGAATTAATGGACTGGTTAGTGCTCTCTTTTGGAAATGCTGATCTTTGGATCCATATTTTCAGCAAGTCTATGGAGCTGTACATTCCTAGCTCAATACTCATTGCTCTTGGAATTTTGATCTGTCAGGACATTGTTAATATGTATTAGCTCAGTAAAGAATCCTTGGTCTTAATAGAACAGTCTCTGATTTAATAATGCTGATATTAATGCTTCTGTTTATTATGAAGGTTTCTGTTGTAAATTGGACTGGTCGAACACAGATACTTCTTTATAAATGCTTCTTGTACAGAGCAAATCAGGGCAATTTATGAAAACCCCATTACCAGAACATAGCTGTAACTTCTCTTTCTATCTTTATCCTGCTGTTTGAGTGCAACCTTAGTTGCGTCCCAGCAGTGGAATGATGCAAGCACACATGTTCAGCATGCTCAAAGATGACTGTGCTCAATAAGATCTTCAGATTCAGTTCCTTGCAAGCATCCACCTGCCCGCACTGAATAAATCGGAGCAGAAATCCCTGCAGTTGGAGGGCCCTGGTCCTGTCAGCATGGATCCCATGGCAATGTGCTAAAAATAGTTTGGACTTGGGTACTGGCATTCTATTCCAGCACACATACAGCAGCAACAACCCACAGAGTGCTTGATGCTCAGTGGCATTAAGCAGTGTGGCAAAATAATTCACTTAAAAAGGGCAAGTTCTTGTGTTTATAAACATACAAGAAGTGTCAAACTGCTGAATGGCTCTGGGCAGTTTCTTCTGCTCTTGGTGAAAGGGCAGATCTACATCTGTTCTGCTCCTGCTGTGGTTTGGCATGCACTGCCACGTGCCAGCTTTCCAGGCTGGATTTCAGCGCAGAAGAAATATTTAGAGTTATTTTGTTGCATAATTGATTGGGGATTTAGATGAGGGACCACATGTGGGTCCTTGCCTCATGAACAGGAGAGTTGCAGCTGTCAGATCATGAAAAGACGAAAAAGGCAAGTTGTTAATACCTCACGCTGCCCAGGTGTGTCCTCCTGCCCCGTTGTATATTGCTCCAGCAAACAGCTCATGCTAGGAGCACCCCTGGTGCTTGTGGGGAGGAGCTTGGCAAAGGACAGGAGGCAGTGCTGGTGAGGAGTACGTGTGCCTTTGGTGCTGGATTGTGGCCCACAGCCAGGCAGGCACCTGACAAGGATTCGGTGTCTTCTTCAAACATGATCAGTCCTTTTGACCCACTTCATCCTATGTGTTGGTAACTACCAGCATCTGCCCATCTTCACTCCTCTCTGAGTGACCTTAAAACTCAGTCACTTCAAACTCTTTCCAATGCTAGTCTCCAGTAGAAACTCATGTACAAGTGAGGAAGACTTAATACTCTGGTCAGACATATCCACTGGAAAAGCTGTAATTTTGTTCCTTTCTTCCTGTCTATTTCTTCTGCATGATGTTCATTGTCTTTTCACACACAAGTGTAGTCATGCCTTTATTTAATGTGGATTTTGCATCTGTGGGCTGTTTCAGAAGGACAGGCAGGACAGTTCCGGGAGTTTGGAAGCTGTCAGCGATACCATTCCGCAGCCGATGCCCTTCCCGCCCTCTGCTGTGCGACCAGGCTCTCCTAAACTGGACCCGTCTGAAGTCTACCTGAAGTCTAAGACAATTTACGAGGACAAACGTAAGTACATCATCCTAATCTTGAAAATACTGTGTTATGAGGGAATTTTTTTCTCTTGTTGCATGTGCAGTAAAACTACTGAGACTTTGTTGCTAAGTTTGTTAACCTGCTGTGGATAAAACGTTTCAAGTAATGCATCATTCAAACAGCAATCAGAAAAACAAAAAGGATAAAGTTATGTTTCAGCCGTATTTTCAGTAAAACAATTAATTGCAGAAATAATGTCAAGGGTGGTTCTGAAGTAAACTGCAGCAGACCTGCTTATAAAAGTAGTTCTGAGTTGTGTTACAGAGTGGCTTTTATCCTGGTCTGCTGCACAGATGTAGTAGAGATTTCTGCTTTGAAAATTAATGTTACTATTTTGGAAAGAGAATATCACTGTACTTCTGGTTGCTGTGTTTTGTCACTAGAAGACTCAGAGTGTACCACCAAAGCATAATCCTTCAAGAACTCCTCAATATCCAGGATAGCTCCTTACATGTTTTGAAATACTGTTTTTCTTTTTCTTAGCTCCAAACACAAGAGATTTAGATGTTTTCCTGAGAAAACAAGAGTCAGGCTTTGGTTTCCGGGTGCTTGGTGGGGACGGACCAGATCAGCCTGTAAGTGAAACTGATCACAGTTATTCACAGTATTGCTGTTGGAATAATTCTACTCTGTCATCCCCATTTCCCATCATCCCATCCAGGCAGCTCAGTGATGGCAAAATTGATTGATTCATACCTGCCTTTCAGAGATCAGGAATTAGTCCTCATTACCTTTATTTTTTCCCCTCTTCGTGGACTCCATTCTCCAAGGTTCTGCGCCTTTCCCGCTACCGAGCCCATCCTTGGCCGCAATTTTCTGTCGGGCCGAGGACACTGGTGGTGTTTCTACAGCTGTTGCTGTGTCTCGGAGCCCACGGAAGGGCCATGCTGGTCCCCAGCCTTTGCCCATTGTCATCTGATCCCGGTAGTGATCAGTCATTGGTGAGCTGTGCACAGCAGCACATCCTGGGAAGCAGCTGAGTGGAAGGAAGTGGTTGCTCCTTCTGTCAAAATTTCATTAGGCTGTTCCTTTTCTTGCTGCCCAGTGAAATGAGGTTTGAGATGGTGACACACCCCTTTTATTCCCTGCTTCTCCCACTGAATTTTTAGGCGTGCATTGTGTCGGAGGCAGCTGGGCAAATGCCAGACCAGACACCCCTGGATGGTCTGCTCTCCAAGGGCAGGTTTTAGGAGACTCCCCTGTATTTTCAAACATGCATACATTTCTCTTTGGGAAGAAGCTCTAAGACTTGTACTATATATCAGGGACCTTTCTTTAAGCTGTTTAAGTGGAGAGAAAAAGCTTTTGGAATAGATCTGCGTAGATTGTTTTCCAATTACAGTGAAGGAATTCGGTTTTTCCATTCCCAGCTGTGATTCAATGCTAGCCTTTTTTTTTCTTTCTCCCTCACTAATATGCATTTAAAGTAAAAAGCAAACACAGAGGATGTTACTTCTGTTGCACTTTATAGCATTTGTGGTGTTTGGTTTCCATAACACCCATAGCTGTTAGGAAGTGTGGAGCTGATGTCTTGAGTGCTGTGTACTGATGAGCTGCCTGCCATTCTTAACCTCCAGCAATACTAGCTGTGGTTACCCTTAATCTTCCATTTAATTGAAAATGATTGTAGCATGTGAAATTGAGTGTGGTGTTCTTCTCTGTATTATATTTAGTAGCACTTTTTGAGGTGGGGGGTAGGCAGAACTGTTGGTGTTTGAATTCATTATCTAATTACCAAAAGCTGAGAACTGAAGCAACTTGAAATGTGGAACTGTCTATAAACAACTTTTCAGAAACAAACTTGAGTTTGTTCAAAAGCTTTTATTTCTTCCCCAGTCATTCTTCCTCAGTCTTGGTAAAAAAAAAAATAAAAATAGAGTAGATTGAATGTCAGAGGGTTTTGTGTCATAAATATCTAGGAAATCATATATATAAGTACATGGTGTGTGCTCATTTCAAAAATTTTTCTTTCTAATAAACTGGCAAACATGCTCAAGAGAGAAGAACTGACAAAAATATAGATTAAAGATTTTTGAAGTATTTAGTGAATGCTTTGAGACTCCAGATTGTCTCCACTAGATCAGCTTGTGCAGAGTACACTTGCTGGCTGCATTTCTGCTAGAGCTGGACAGTGAGGTAATCTTTAAAAAAATGTTCCCCAAAAGACCTCTTCTGCACAGATTCACGTGGATTCCAAACACTGTGTTCTGATGAACTCATGTTCTTTTTCAAACCCCTGGACTCTGCTCACAGATTTATATTGGAGCCATAATCCCATTGGGAGCAGCGGAAAAGGACGGGAGGCTGCGTGCAGCGGATGAGCTGATGTGCATTGATGGAGTCCCTGTGAAAGGGAAGTCACACAAGCAAGTTCTGGATTTAATGACCAGTGCTGCACGAAACGGGCAGGTGCTGCTCACTGTCCGGAGGAAGATCTTCTTCAGTGGTAGGTGTCTGCTTGCCTAGAAAGTGCACTTAGGGCTTGTAATCAAATCCACTGAAGTTGCTCTGGAACTTAATTACTGTACTGGGGCTGAGCAGCCTGAGATTGAGGAAGGTGAGCTATAACTCTTAAAAGGAGAAAAGCAGAATTTAAGAGGCTTGGACTCTGTTGCTTGCTAGCTTGCACTGCTCACACAGGTAAGGCTCTGAAAGTTATGATGCAGGGGTGGTTTCTTCAAACCTTTTTGCAAGTAGTAGTTAGAACAGCCATTAGTGCTATGAAAATTGCATGGTAATGCAGTCTGTTTTCTCAACATCCCAGAATGGTTTGGGTTGGAAGGGACCTTAAAACACATTTCTTCCCACACCCTGCCGTGGGCAGGGGCACCTTCTATATGCTGTATTCTCAAGTCTTTTAGCATTAGGGTGTAGGAAGATTAACTGTATTCAAACTAGAGCTGTTTCAGAGCAAGATCTTGAGATGCCACAGTTTTAGATCAGTGTCCAGATCAACACTTTAGAGAAGATTAGTCTGTGACTCCATGAATGACAAAGCTGGGGTGGGATTTACAGCTGACAAGGGCCCCCTGCTCTGATTAGTAACTGCTGTTGCCACCTCATGCTGTTACTGACAACTGAGCTTCAGGGTTGTGCTGAAGTTGCTTTGTGTGATTTGTACCTTATTTGTTGTTTGTCTGTTCCCTGCAAGGGGAAAAGCAGGCAGAGGAGGAGGAGCCGCAGCCTGTCCTGACACAGAACGGCTCTCCTCGGCTGAACCGTGTCGACTTTGCCAACCAGCCATGCCCGGAGGTCTACGACGTCCGTCTGCAGCGAAAGGAGAACGAAGGATTTGGCTTTGTTATCCTCACCTCCAAGACCAAACCTCCTCCTGGGGGTAAGTGCCATGTCCTGGTGGCTCTGCCTCTGCTTAACCTCGCTGGGGCATCTCCACGGATATCTCTTCCTGTGCAGTGCTGGTGTTTCCCTCATAGTCAGCTTTCACTCACACTGGCACAGCCCAGCCAATTGAGTGTTGGTATGTCTTTCTTCATACTTACGCTCTGTTCACCCAACTGTGACAGAAATGCGGAAAAGGGAATTTATAGCTCACACAAGAGTGTGCACTTGTCCCAGGGCAGCATTTGGGATGTAGATATTTGTCAGGCTCTAGTGATGTTGCATTAATTCATTGGCATTTTAATGGAAGCATAGTTTCAACTGTGGCTTTATATTACCTATAATCAGGTAAGAATTCTTATTCTGGAGATCTGAGGAAGTACAGTGTACAGTATTTGGTGGAAAACTATGAACTTGTTACTGTCTTTGAGTGTGTTTGTCTAGAAAGGTCATCAAAATGAACAAGTAGTCTGATCTGGTATTGCAATTTTGAGATATTGACGCGGCTCAGGCATAGTTGGCTCTAGTTCTGCCTCTGCGTTCGTCTCTGGGAAAAGGACTGAAATCGAACTTTTTGCCTTCTACTTCTCAGAACATTTCTTCTGTTCTCCAGTCTGTCTGTTCTGGCCCCAGAGCTTTGGTTTCTGGAGGAGTCTGTGCAGGGCATGGTGTCGCTCTGGGGTGAACTGAGGGAACCAAGGCAGGAGAGCTGGAGGAAATCTGAGACAATTATTACAAGTGCATATTCATCTCAGAGACTAGGAAAAGCGGTCAGGTCTATGCAAATCTGATGTAGCACCTTGCTGGCCTTGCACAGGCTCTCTGCTCAGGTCCTCACCTGACTGAATCAGTCGCCGGCAGGAGAATCCGTCCCCAGCAGGAGAAGTTTGATATATTTTTAAAGTGTGTTAAGGGTTAATTTTTGTTTGCAAGTAGGAAGAGCTTGCCCATGCATCTGGATGTCTGTGTTACAGGGGATGGCCATAAGTCTCTCTGAGCCCACACTGTCTGTCAGGGTCGATGCATGAAATGGAAAACTACACTATATATGGTAAAACCAACTGTTCTGGTGCACTCCAGGGACATACATTCTCACTCATCCCTTTGCAAATATGATCCATTTCCTTCCCATGTTTTCCTTCAGGCACAGCACCCTGTACATGACAAGGCCATGCTGTGTGGTTGGCATCTCCATTGTACAGGTGTGTCCTGTACAAGCAGTTTCACCCTTTGGAGCAGGAGAGGAGGGACAAACACTGATCTTTGCTCTGTGGTGACCAGTGACAGGACCAAGAGAACAGCTGGAGCTGTGCCAGAGGAGAGTTAGGTTGAATATTAGGAAAAGCTTCTTTGCCCAGAGGGTGGTGAGGCACTGAACAGGCTCCTCAAGGAAGCAGTTACAGGCCCAAGGCTGCCAGAGCTAAAGCAGTGTTTGGACAACACTCTCCAGGCACAAGATGGGATTTGTTTGGATTTTGGGATGTCCTCTGCAGTGCCAGGAGTTGATGATCCTTGCGCGTCCCTCCAACTCAGCATATTTTGTGGTTCTGTGACTGGCAGTTCTGGGTCTATGTGATGCTTATCTGATGTGCACGTGGTAGAATTCTTGAGGCTGCCCTGTGCAGGGCCGGGATTTGGATTTTCATCCTTGTGGATCCCTTCCCGCTCAGGATATTCCATAATTTTGTGAATACTTACAGTGTTGCTGTGCCTGTTCTTGTTTCTTAGTGATTCCTCACAAGATCGGGCGGGTTATCGAGGGAAGCCCGGCTGACCAGTGTGGGAAGCTGAAGGTGGGTGATAGAATCTCAGCGGTAAACAGCCAGTCCATTGTGGAGCTCTCCCATGACAGCATTGTGCAACTCATCAAAGATGCAGGCAACGTGGTGACCCTCACAGTGGTGGCTGAGGAAGGTAAGGAAGGTGCCACCACGCTATCAAAGTTGGGTATTTATCACTGCTGAAGTTTACTGGCTTAAATGGAGCATTTGAAGATGTTTGGAAATTTAGGGGAGTAAATCTTAGAATATCCTGAGTTGAGTGGGACCCATGGGGATCATCAAGTCCTGGAAGTTGAATAAGTTGGAAGCTTGTGTGTTTGCTCTGGAAGAGCTAAAGGCAGGTGGGATAGAGAGAGGAGCTGCCACAATAAGGTGCTTGTACCCAATAAGGGGCTAAAATTAATAACAGTGCAATGAAGAGTGAGAGAAATTCTCATGTGTGAGAGACAGAAAATGCCGCTAACATAGAAACATCCTGTCCGGACCTTGTATTCTCCAGCCAAAGAGAAATGACCCCTCAGGGGGCTGCAGCAGCCACAGGATCATGCTTAGCGAGAAAATCTCTCCTCAGCTCAGGGGCCCGGCTCCTGTTGGTGCAGGTCCTGCCAGAGCTCTCTTCCCAATGAGGCCAGTGCTGCCAGGATGCTCTGTCCCTGCTCTAAGGCCACAGGGACTCCTGCTTTCCAAATCTCCATTTAAACCATGAGTTTTTGCTTTCTCCCATGTTAAAACACACAAATTCCCTAATGCTGCATCCCTGCAGCAGAAACATGCTGCAGTTCTGTCTGCCAAAGCTCCCCTTTGGAAAAGGGTCACATCCCACCCCACAGGAAAAAAGCCTTGGCAGGGTTTTCCTGCCAATCTTGCACCTGCAAAACCTGCTGGGTCACCTAAGCAGCAAAGTTACTCCTAGATACTGCAAAGTCCCATCTTCGGAGACTGTGGCTTAATGACGGCTCCCATGTAACACTGCATGCACTGTGATATTGTTTCCAAACAAAAATGTAAATATATAGAATCCAGTAATTTGGAGAGAAAAGCTGTTTTCCTGCCCTGCATTTTTCTTGAATGCTGCTTAATTAAGTCCATATCATTATTTTGTCAGGAAGTTGGCTTTCTTCACCTTTGAAATAAGACTTAGGTAGAGCCAGGCTGTGAATAAAGCCAGCAGATGATTCTCTAATTTCACGTTCATTGCAAATATTTAACATGCCATCTCAGCCTGTAACGCAGGATTTCAAAGACCTAATATTCCTTTTTGTTAATGCTTGAAGTAGAGAGACCTCTATAAGTTGTTATTTTTCTATTAAGATTTTTATTTTTATCAAATCTGGTTCATTCCAGTTTGAAGGGACACACTTCAAAGCAGTTGCCATGGGTGATGTTTATAAAGCAACCGAAGTTTGAGTTGGTTGAATTAGATCTGTTTTCTCTGCAGCTTTTAGTCATCAAATACAGACTGATTTGGGTTGGAAGGACCTGAAAGCCCATGGGGCTGCCATGGACAGGAACACCTTCCACTTGTTTTCAAAATAAATTTTCTGAATATCATATTTCTACCCATTATTTGTGTATGACCTTGCATGGACTTTGTGTAAAAACCTTTCCCACTGCCTCAGTTACAGATTTGGAGCCAAAATACAGAGAGAAAAACACAACGTGGGGAGACTCAACAAAGAGAGGAAAGAACCCCTCAGTAGCAGGTGGTATAACCAGAGAAAAGATCAGTCAGAAAAAATCTGTGGCTCAGAGGAGCTGGAGTTGGTGTGTTTGAGATGTAAAGAATTTTGTGACAGTGAAGGAGAAAGAAGCAGAACTGGTCTCAGTGGAGTGGGCATATATCTCCACTTTAAAATTCCCCTTGATGTAGCTGAAGAAATAAGAGTTTAGCTCCCAGTAGAGCCCTGTGTAGTGGGGGAATCCAGCATGGATGTGGGCGAGTCGAGGCTTCACACACTCAGGGACAGAGCTGAGCCTCACAAGGCTGCTTCACACCCAGGAAAATCCAGGATACAGCTCCAAAAACACAAAATGCCCTTTTTGCTGGAAGCTGTTGAGCCTCGCAAGGCAGACACCCTGACAGAGTTTGCTGTTCCCTAGCTTTGTCCTCTGAGAGTGGCAACAAAACCTCTGCCTGGTCCCCTTCCCTGGCCCTAGGCTTTCACAGGCCTGTGATCTTTGCTTTTCATGGGATTAAATGAATTCCCTTCATGCGCCAGAAGAAATTCTTTAACATTTTTCACAAAAGCAGGAGCCTGTCAGCTTTTGTCATGAATTAGTTGGGAACACACGAGAGGAGGCTGCAGAGAGGGCTGCAGGATTTGTACAAACAGATGGCGTTTTTCTTGCCCATGCTTCTAAATTAAAAATCTGAGGAGTAAAAGTTGACATTTTGTCTCTAGAGAAAAACCTCTTTAAGGCATGTCATGAGAACAGCATCAAGCAGATGTGTGGAGGGCTCGGGAGGTCTCTCATACCTGAGGAATTCAGTGTAATATGCTTTAAATTTCTCTCCCCTTAACATTCTTGAGCACTTTTTTGTATTTTAGTGGAATTTGTTTGTTCTTAATTAAGAAATGCAGTGATGTGCTGCATCTAATGGGGCTGGAACGTCTCTAGTTCTGGTGCTGGGAATTACTGATTGCTTTCTAACCCTTTCAGGGAAAAGGAGTTAATAGTTTATATTTCAGCACAGAAGTCCATCTTGGGCCACTGCTTGCCATTCAGGTTCCAGCTAAGAGGCAGGTTTTTGCATAGGCTGTGGTTCTTCATTCTTAAGTGAGAGTGTCAGTTTTGTATCCTGAAACATGGGGCTTTTTCCAGAAATGCACTGGATGTAAAGTGCACACTAACAGTATTTTCCCTGGAGGGAAAAATAATAGGAAGTTATTTTAAATTGTTTTATCAAAACCTTTTTTTTCACTTAGCTTTTGGGAGAAGGCAAAAGACTTTAACATTCCTCTTGACTGCCTGCCAGTAAACTCCTTCTTCCAAGAGACCAGTTCCTTACCTGGAGCTGGGCAATGGAAAACTGTTGTGCCTTAAATGAGTTGGCAATTTCCCTTTATTTGATGGGGTCTTCACCTCTAAATCCCCATTTCTCCTGCAGATCCTCATTCCCTTACCTTAAAGAGGGGTATTTCTCAAATGGACATTGTTCTTCATCTCTTAAAAAATCTTATGATAATGAATATCTGAACCAATTTAATGGATCTAATCAGCCCTGATCCCCTCTGGCATTTATTAAGTTGCTAACAGGCTAAAACCCTTCTGTTCGTGTCAGGATCCGTACAATTGTGTTGGTATTTCCAGAGGAAAAGCAGAGTAAAAGAATAAAGAATTAGAATTCCTAAGAATATTCCATGGAACTGATGAGCTGTACTTGTGTCCCTGGCTTGGAAAATCCTCTCTCCATTGTGCCCACATGAGCTTGGTTCAAGGTGTTGTGGCTGCAGTTCCTTGGGAGCAGTAGCCCCCAGCACTGGTGGTGACCATTGTCCTGGCTGCAGATTTGTGAAGTTGTGACTGTTGATTTTGTTTGGATTCTAGAGCAACGTGGTCCTCCATCAGGAACAAACTCAGCCAGGCAGAGCCCAGCTCCACAGCACCGACCACTGGGATTGGCACCGATCAACCCTGACAGGTTGGGAAAAAGTGGCTGGGAATGGTGGGAAAAGCTTGGCCAGAGGGATTAATGTGAAGGCAACATTCACGTCCTTTCACCTTTCCGTAGGGGAGCTACAGAAGGTGAAGCTGGAAAAGAAGTTTCTAATAGTTACCGGCTGTCCTGGCCTGAGCACAAGCACATGGCACAGTTGGATGCTGCTTCAGGTGTTGGCAGCCGTCATTCCCAGGTACAAGAATCCATCTAGAGGGTGTGGAGACACAGGGAATACTCATCCATCAAGGCGCTCTAGTGGCTTTACCACAGAGTTCTCAAAAGCAGAATGTTAAAACATTTCCCTGTCGGATACATACTGAAGTGTCTCACAGAATGTTTTTGCTCATGTTTCAAATGTGATTATCTCCTATGGGTAGTTGAACACTCATTATAGCTGTGAAAGAAACGCAAAATGCTTGTAATGGAGTGACTGTAGACCCTTTGGCAAAGTTTCTTCAAGAATTTTGTGCCTATCTCAGACTTAGAAGGAAAGATGTTCTGAATGTTTGGACTTGGATTAAAACCATTACCCTGAGTCATCCCCGAGCTGGGATGAATGCTGTTTAAGTGCTCAAAATACAGAAATATTGTGATATTTTTCTAGAAAAACAGAAGGTTAAATCTGCCTACAGGTCCTCATCTCTCTCTTTTTTTTTTTTTCCCCTGTGACTTCATGCACAGAATGCTGGCTGTTTCCCAGTGGAGTTGGAAAGGGGCCCTCGAGGGTTTGGATTCAGCCTCCGAGGAGGAAAGGAATACAACATGGGCTTATTCATCCTCCGTCTGGCTGAGGATGGGCCGGCAGTCAAGGATGGGAGAGTCCACGTAGGTTTCACTTCTCTAATCAATTTGTTGATGCAGTTGATACATTAATTTATCCAGAGTGGCAACAAACTTGGATTTTCACAAGCACAGGGTCCCAGAACAGCATCTGAGCCTTTGCCTTTCTTCCAGCTGTCCCTGGAAAAAGGGCAAAGCTGGCCATGGGCTTTTAGATGAGACGACCATGAACAGCTCTGGCCGTCCCAAAGGAATTGTCTGCTTTGCTGGGGTTACAGTAGCCTCCCTGAGTGTGAGTAGCAGGTATTCACGGGTATTTTAGGAGCCCCAAGAAGAGATTGCACAGTGCACCAGAGAGCTGGGAGGAGAATCACTGTCCAAGTCAGTTAAGTTTTGAGGAATGTTTGTGTGTACATTGTGCTGTGGCTGTTCTATGCCATTTCTGGAGACACAGTCCTGATTTTTTCCCCAAATATTATGTTAATTCTTGCCTTTGTGTAAGGAATTCACTCTCAAATATTGTAGTAAAAGCAAAGTACATGGATACAACAGAAGGAACAATGGTAAGCGAGACTCTGTGGCTGCTGCCCAGGGTTGGATTTTCAGAGAGTGAAGCATCAAGGTGAGCCAGGTGCCCATGAGATGCCATCCCTTGCAGTCCTTGTGCTTCCCTGTTGCTGGCACGAGGCTCTGCCTCTCTTTGTCCTCTGTTTGCAGAATGGGGCTGGCACAGATACTTGCTGTGAGGCTTAAACGGATGTGGAATTCTTAGTATTCCTAACTTCTCTTATCCTGTTCTTCACAGTAATTAGTATTTTCCCCCACTTGCTTGAGACACAGCACAAGTTTAGCATTCTGTGCTCATATTTTTTCTCATTGTCCTCCTTCAAGTGATGCCACATTGAGCTCCAGGGCTTTGCTTTTTGGGCAAAGCAATGAAAAAAATTGTTCAGCCCAGAGAAGAAGAGCCAGAGGTCAGACCTCACCGGGGTCTGCAGCTTCCTCCTGAGAGGCAGGACCAGTGTCAGGCCCTGGAGGAATGGCTGGAGCTGTGTCAGGGGAGGGTTATGTTAGATATTGGGAAAAGGTTCTTCCCTCTGAGAGTGGTCTGGCGTTGGAACAGGCTACCCAGGGAATGGTCACAACCCCAAGGCTGCCAGAGTTCAAAGAGTGCTTGGGCAATGCTTTCAGGCACAGGATGGGATTGTCTGGGTGTCTTGTGCCGAGCCACATCTTTGATCTTCCCATCCTCGATGCTAAGCTCCTCCCAGTGCTGGCATGTGCCAAGTTCCCAGCCCAGCCCAGAGCACGAATGGGCTGAGCTCGCCCAGCCTGAGGTTATTCACATTTTTAATTTCTTGTCATCTGGATGTGGTGTCTCTTTCTGGTTGTACTTCAACAGTGTGAGGAGGAACTTCTCATCCAGCTGAACTGTCCCGGTGTGTCTCAGACCCAGCCTGTCCATGAAGAGCCGGCAGTGACCTCCTTTTGCAGAGTGACTTCAAAAAAGGCCAGGAAGCCTCTTTAAGCTGCTAATGTTACACACCACTGACATCTGTTGGCTGCTGTGTGCAGTGCCAGATAGGCTCTCGCTCCCTTTTTTCCCCCCATTTCCCTTCTTAGTTTTGCCTAATAGAGAACTATTTTTGGGGTATGCTATTCCAGCCCCTTTCTAGCAGCTTCCAGCCCCTTTCCAGCAGCCAGGGAAATTAGCGCTGGCTGAAATTACCTGCCTGGTACCTGTGAGAATTGTTTACTGGCTCTGAGACCTCACCACTGATGTGATCAACCGAAAATAACAATTCCTTTCCCTACGTCAAATCCGTTTGCGTGGTGTTCAGCTTGGCAGTGGGTATAGAGAAGGTGCTGTGTCCTCTCCTGCATAAGGTGACCTCAGGCAGATGTGATGTGGTTGATCCATGTGCTACCTCCACAGCATGATCCAGGATCAATGAAAATGTATTCAAGCACATCCTGTATCTGCCTCATCACTTGTAAATAAATAGAAGATGTAGTTAAGATCTCTGGAATCTTTCCTGAACAGACAACCTCTGTGCACCTCTGAACTCCCAGACCTTAGGATGACATTCTGCTTGTAATCCATGGAATGGTGTCACTAACGCCCACTGGATTTTAGCACGAGAAGGAAAACAGAAGCGTCTGCCTCTGTTACTTTTTCTTTCTAAATTAGAAACCAGTTCACAGTGTCAGAGATTCCCAAAAACTAATCTGCTGCCCTTGTTTCCTCAGGTTGGTGACCAAATTGTGGAAATTAATGGAGAGCCTACCCAAGGAATCACTCACACACGAGCCATTGAGCTGATTCAGGCTGGAGGAAATAAAGTTTTGCTGCTGCTGAGACCAGGGACTGGACTGATACCAGATCACAGTATGTTGTCTCAAGGGCTTTTTGGTTTTGAGGGTGCAAGGCAGGGAAGTAAAGTGGGATGAGGAGATTCTGCTGCTTGTTCACTGCAGTAGTTGGCAGTTGCCTTTGTGATAGCTGTGCATTTATTATTGAATTAAATTGAAAATTAAAATATAAAAATGGAAAAATAAAATATCTATTTTCAAATACAAGGTATATTTGGGGTAAAATTAACACATGACAGTACGTAGGAGTATTGCACAATCTGAAATTATTTCATATTTCTAATTAGCTTCTCAGCTCTGTCCAAACTAATCAAATTTTTCTATAAAAATATGGTGATTAACCCTGATTGCCTTTTAATTTAAATGAAAATTCTCCATGCTACAGTATTGTTAAAAGTTTGTTTCTGTACGTATTTACTTCTGGTTTTAGCCTTCTAAGTTATGAAATGCTTTGTTTTTCAAAGTCAAAACTTCAGGAAGTAGGAAAGGGCTAACTTTACTCTCCAAAGTTTGATTCAAGGTGATTTCTGTGTCTACAAAAGGAAACCACAGCTTTGTAGGCCAAAAAAAAACCCAACCCTAAAAACCCAGGAAGGACAGCAGAGCAAATGTTTGCAGGACCCACAGAGTTCAGAACTGGTGGCTTTGTGTCTGACGCAGTCCCAAGGCTTGTGTCAGAGACTTGTGGCAGTGGCAGCAGCAGCATTTTAAAGCAAAGAACATATAACTTCCTTATTCTTTGTAAGCCCCGATGCTGACACCAAGGTGCTGATGGCTAAACTTCCTAAATTGTAGGGTCACTTTTTCTGGTAAGGAGTTTTTCAGTCACAGTGACCAATGCCAAGCTTATCCTTTCAAAATCCCAAACACACAGTTTGAGCTACCAAATACTTTGTGTGTTCAGTCACTGGCATTACTTACTGGCATTCACTCAAAGGGTAAAATCTGCTCAGAACCGTCTCAATTGCTTTCCTCTCGAGAGCTAGAAAAGGGTCCTGAACATCACTGCTGGCCAGTCACAGAAATTCCCTGAGCTTGAGGTAGAAACAGAATCAGACAAAAGGGAACCTCTGGAGCATGTCCAGGCCAGCCCTCTGTCTAGAGTGGGGCCTGGGATAGGTGAAGGAAATGGTGGAGTGGGGAAGGGTTTATGGCCTCTTGCCTTGCTGTTAATCCCACATTTCTGATTGAAGTCTTGCTTGCTGTACTCTGTGATTTTTTTTTGGTATGTACTTCTGGGCTTTTTCTCTTCCTCCTTCAGGTTTGGCTCCTTCCAGTCTGTGTCCCTACGTGAAACCTGAGCAACATTAAGGGCTTTCAGTGCTTTTCTTGGTTTTTCCTTAAAGACTTGGTAAATCTGCATGTCTTGTTTCATCTCTTCCTATTTTTAAAGTGCAAAGCTATGAATAACCCCAACTTTTCACTGTTTCAGATTTCTTGAGGCATAACAGTTCTAGTTTTTTATTAAATAGTGTAGGTCAGGGACTTTTTAATTTGAAATTTTGCTTTGTAGGCTTGAAAATTGTTTTGATTCAAGACCGTGTCAGTCCTGCAGGGATCTAGCATTCTGAGTACTAGATATTTTTTTCTAAAATCACATCCTCAGGATTGTTGTAGAACAGCACAATACAGAAGGCTGGCTAAATAAAGCTTTGAAAGTATGCTGCTCCATCATGTTTTTTGAATTAAACTCAGTAGTTTGCCAATGGTTAATTTTTGTGTGTTTAACCAAATCTCTTGCCATTTGCTTCCAGGTGATTGGGATAGCTACAATCCTGCTTCATCAAATGTAATATATGAAGAACAGTCACCATTATTATCTTCATCTTCCCATTCTGCTTTCCCATCTGAAATGTGTTATTTAGCAGTACCAGGAGAAGCTTCAACCAGAGTTCAGCTGTCTGAGGAACTGGAACAAGCAGAACTCACTGTGCCTGACAAGATAAGCACTTTAACTGAAAACCTGTGTGAGAGGAAGCCTCAGTCTTCTCCCCAGAGAACAAAGAACAGATGGGAATGTCCCTCGAGCCCTGGGTTTGGAATCACTCAACGTAGTTCAGAAGCAGGGACCAGAAGGGGCAGATCTGCCAGTCCAGCAAAGTCAGAGGCTGCTGAAGGATACCCTCACATGGGATTCCACAGCCCTGGGAAAGGGGATCCTGAGAAAAACAATGTCTCATGTAAATCTGACAGTTCCAGGAGTGAGAGTAAAACCACAGGAAAAGGGATGAAGAATAGTGACAAAAAGGAGTCTTCCCATGGAAATCGAGGAAGGTCAGCAAGTCCCCAAAGGCATCATGGCAAGCCAGGAAGCACAGAAACAGTGGGAAGGATCCAAACATCCTGTTCTGTTGAGCAGTTGAAAGGTGGGAATGGTAAACCAGAAGTCACCAGGAAAGAAATGAAGCAGAAGACCCCAGGAAAGACAGAAGGGTGTTCTGCAGACCAACACTATCCATTGTTTGGTGGGAATAACCTTCCCTTTAGGGACTCCAGGAGAAATGCCTCTGAGGATGATTTATTAACCAAGTCCAGCTCTGGAGACACAAGTTCCAGCAGATTCAAAACCTCCAGCCTTTCCAATATCCCACTGCTTTCCATGGAGAAACAAAGGAGGGTGGAAACACAGGAAGCTCTTATGCTGAACAGACGCCATGGAGAGAGACACATGGAGCTGCCTAATGAAACCAAAGATGGAACTTCCCAACCCAAGAAGAATTCTCCAGTAAGGAAAATACTGATAACTCCCGGGCCGTGGAGGGTCCCCAGTGGCAGTAGGGGCACCCCAGCAGCAGGGGTGCCTGGAAAACGGGTGTGACTGACTGAGAGACACTGGTGTTTTTTTTGAGAACAAACATGTTTTGATAATTTTCCAGTAAGGGTAATTTAAAGCATTGGTTTTTCTCACACAGTTGTCTCTTTTTTTTTTTTTTCCTTCCTCAGAAACTGGTTGTTGGGGGGAAGTATTTGATTTGTTCGTAAATTATCTAAGCTCCATGAAGGACTTTCAGATTGCTTCAGTGGAAACTCTTCCTGAGCTGCTGTCCCCATGTCCCTTTGCAGGTCATGTCTGCTGCTCCCAGTGTTGCACTGCTGCAGCTTACCCGAGTATTGTGAACTCTGAACAAAGTTATTTAATGCCTCTATTGCCAATGTGATCCTGGCTCACTTCCTGTTGTTGTGCCAAGCTATCTACTGAATCCAGTCAACCTAACCCTTCCCACATGGGTTCCAGTCAGCGACAAGGCAGGTTTCGGTGTTTTCTCTAGAGCGGGTTGCATGTTTACATCAGGAAAACCCACGTGTTCTTGCTGGGTCAGGGAGAACACAGGTGAGTTGGTTCTATCAGTTCCAGGACAGCAAATGAGCTGCTGATGCTGCTCAGTTCATATGTTTCCTGCAATTTTTATACCTAATACAAAACCCTGGTATATGTATTTGACACAATTTTGTAATTTTGCTTTTTCTGACACAGCAGAATCACTTTAGTTCCTTGATTCACAGGGATTTGGGTTGCAAACATCCGTGAGAAGAAAGAAAATTCTGGGTTCTGTTAAATAACACAATTCCTTTGGTTTCACTTGTGGCACCATGACACCCTCAGCCTCAGTGTGGAGTTCATACTGAAGTCCCATCTTTAATTATTTAATGCTAGTTAGGAATTGGGTTTTTTTCTCCTCTATAGAGGTAAGAACCGACCTTAGGACAGAGCAGCTTTTTCAGTGAAGGTCTTGCCTGTATATTTTAGAACTCTCCCCTATTTACTATGAATGTGTGATCAAGGAGCGTTGGTGACAAACAGGATACAGGAGACACACCACCTATGGTTTGGGTTGGCAGAGATGTTTTAAAGAGGGATGTTACCGCCAGAACCTACCGACACATCAGTCTTTTAGCTGTAAGAACAATAGAAATGGAAGGGGTTTATTTTATTTGCAGTTCTAGTGATTATTTCCTGTCATCTCAGATTTTTAACGACTGGAGAAAATTGGTGAAAGAAGGCCCTTTGCTGGAGAAAGAAGAGTAAATCATTGAGCTTTACTTAAAATACAAACATGATTTGCTCTTTGCAAGTGAATATCTCATTTTGGCTTTGAAACATTAAATGTTTTTGAAGGCTAACAAAGCACAGTGAGGCAGTTCTGAGTGAAATTTTTCATGAGTACAGCTGAGTGCTCAAACAGCTTTTAAACAAAGACTTTGGGAATTCAAAAGGCTTTAAAGCAGCTCTGAACTGTGCTCACCTGCTCAACACCAGGGTTGCTATGTAGCATGACACGTACAAATACTCCCTGGGTGGAATATGACTGTGAAATATTTAATACTCTGAAGTAGCCTGTGTAGATATTGCCCTGTGTTCTTCCCCAGAGGTTGGTTGATGTTGAGCTGTGTGCACTTGGCCTGACCACTGAGTATAGTGAAAAATCCAGTCCTTTAATTCCAGATTAATTAGTCCCACTGAAATTATTTCCCTGCCATCAACTCCTCTATTTTTCTAAATGTTCATGTGACCTGATAATGTCTTACCTGTGTGTGGTTTCTCCTTCCATAGACCTTGTATCTGTACTTCCTGTATCAGACTTAGCCATGTGGCCTTGGAATGCTACGCAATGTATGGATGTACTGGGTGTAAATGTTTATATATTGTACAGCACCTTTATACAGACTTCTGAGGTTCTGACTAGAGAGAGACCTGTAAATCGCTCATTATTTTTTATATAGACATTAAAAACAAATTCCAGTTCATGGCCTGTTGATTTTGCACTGTCTAAACCAGGTTCTTGCTTGGCTTTCAGGGGTGTCACGCAGGTTTTACTCACAAACATGCTACTCTTCTAGAAAATGAATGCAATTGCTCATTGGAAGTCCTTGATCCCCCGTTCAAAAACCAAATGTTCAGCAAACATGGTATAAAAACCATTAAGTCCTGTCAAAACAGTACCGTGATAAAGTACTTGTCCTGCAGGTTTATTGGTACATTTTGCTATGTAAAATTGTCATCTCCTTTTATATCTCACAACTTTTCCTTCTATAGAAAATAGCTGTAAACAATTTAGTACCAGCTGCAGCTCTTGTATGGCTTTAGTGCTTGATGTCCCACACCAATTCCTACCGGTTTCAGTGCTACCTGCCAGGATTCAGCCCCATTAATCCAGTTTTTCTGTGCTTGGCATGGGATGACATGATGAGGCCAGCGCATTCCGGATATTGTACAACAATAAAGCAGAAGGAAAACTTCTGATACGTACACTGAGAATCTGTTTAAAAACTGAATGCCAGTTCCTGTTGTCAGTTTGCAGGAGGCGTTTGGCGCTGCCTGGGCAACCCGAGTTTTCCTTTGCTGTAGCTTTGGTCTGGGAGATATGGAGTTGCCCCCCCTAACCCTTACCTCCTCCCCTTAGCCGTCTTCTGTCATGTCCGCTTCTCAGCCCCCCACCCCTACTCGAACTTCCAGCCTGCTCCTGCCCCATCCATCTCTCTGCCCTTCACCCCTCCCCACCCCACCCTGCCCCATCCCTCTCTCCCCCCACCGCCAAGCTTTTAGTATAGTTCTAAGATCTCATTTTCTTTTAATATAATAGAGATCAGAAAATAATAAATCAGCCTTCTGAAAGGTGGAGTCAAGATTCTCATCTCTTCCCTCATCCTGGGGACCCTCAAACACCGCCACAATCACCGGCTTGAGCTGGTCTGGGCAGCACCAAATAAAATAAAATAAAAAGCTGTAAAAATAGAAAAATTGAAAATAAAAATGAAATTAAAAATAACTTAAAATTTAAAAAATAAAATTAATTAAAAATAAATGAAAAAATAAAAACCTGTAAAGTGCTGTACAGTGAAGTGCCGTAAAAGTTCCATAAAAGGAAGTGCCATAAAGCGCGACTGTCATAAAGTTGTGCCGTACAAGATGGCGGCGCCCTGACCATCACGGGGTGCCATACAACATGGCAGGGCCGTGGCCGTCGCGGACTGCCATCCCAGTCACGTGATGCCAAGCAAAGATGACGGCTTTCCAAGCCGGGTTTTTTCGGTTTGTGGTGCTTTTTGTGTGCCTTCCGCGCCTTGCCGGTGGCGGTGATGGCATCCTGGTTTGCCCATAGCGGGCGGCGTCGCATGAAATTGTTTCTAGGGGGCGGGGTTGGTGTCGGCATTTTTATCAGGCAGCTGGCAAGACGGCTATGCCTTGGGGTCTTTATGAGGCGTTTAGGGCCATGTAGACGCGGTGACATCATTAGGCGGCACTCTGCCTGCAGTTTGTTGGTGCAGATGGCACTGTACTTGCAGTGCGCCTGAGCAGATGGCAGGAGACAGTGTATAAATAAAGTATAAAATATAAAGTATCTAGCTATATGTCGTGTACAGATGTAGAAAATTTCAGGCTCCCAGGGAGTAAAGAGTTTTCTTTAAATCATTTTGGTTTTGGGGTTTTTTTACTGCCAGATAGGCTGAAAGTTTCTACTGCTGCTTTTTTATTCTAAAGCTAGAAAGGAAACCAAGTTAGAAAAACTGGGAAAGAAAGAAATAAAAGGAAAAAAAAATAAAGAAGGAAAGGAGGAAAGGAAAGGGAAAAGGAAAGGGAAAGGGCATTCGGGAGGAGCGGTGCTGCCTCAGGTCCTTCCCCACCCAGGAGCAAAGGACCCATTTGATGCCCTGGCGGGACTGCAGCTCCCGGGGGCGGAGGACAGAGCAGTGGCTGTCAGCACGAGACTACAACTCCCGGCAGGCCCTGCTGCCGGCACGGCGTTTGACGCAATGGCCGACGTGGCACATGAGTGGCTGGCGGGCCAAAGCGGCCGGTCGCCAGGGGAGCGGGCTAAGTGCGCAAACCCAGAAAAAAAACCTAAAAAACCCCAAGATGGACAAGAAAAAAAAAAAACAGAAAAAAAGTCCCAGAAAAACCTCCAAGATGGGCAAGAAAAACCCAGAAAAAAAACCACAAGAAGGGCAAGGAAAAATCAACAAAAAAAGCAGGAAAATCACAGAAAAAACCCCCCAGACGGGCAAGAAAAAAAACCAGAAAACTCCCACAGAATACCCTGAAAAAAAAAACCCAAGATGGGCAAAAACAAACCCAGAACAAACCCCCAAGACTGGCAAGAAAAATCAATGGAAAAACCCAAGATGGGCAAGGAAAACTTGGCGTAAAATCGGCCGTAAAGCGCGACTGTCGTAAAAGGTGCCGTAAAGCGCGACTGTCGTAAAATCGGCCGTAAAGCGCGACTGTCGTAAAATCGGCCGTAAAGCGCGACTGTCGTAAAAGGTGCCGTAAAGCGCGACTGTCGTAAAACTGCCGTAAAGCGCGACTGTCGTAAAATCGGCCGTAAAGCGCGACTGTCGTAAAATCGGCCGTAAAGCGCGACTGTCGTAAAAGGTGCCGTAAAGCGCGACTGTCGTAAAACTGCCGTAAAGCGCGACTGTCGTAAAACTGCCGTAAAGCGCGACTGTCGTAAAATCGGCCGTAAAGCGCGACTGTCGTAAAAGGTGCCGTAAAGCGCGACTGTCGTAAAAGGTGCCGAAAAGCGCGACTGTCGAAAAATCGGCCGTAAAGCGCGACTGTCGTTAAAACTGCCGTAAAGCGCGACTGTCGTAAAACGGCCGTAAAGCGCGACTGTCGTAAAACGTGCCGTAAAGCGCGACTGTCGTAAAATCGGTGCGGCGTAAAAGCAGCGCGACTGTCGTAAAATCGGCCGTTTTAAAGCGCGACTGTCGTAAAATCGGCCGTAAAGCGCGACTGTCGTAAAAGGTGCCGTAAAGCGCGACTGTCGTAAAGCTGCCGTAAAGCGCGACTGTCGTAAAATCGGCCGTAAAGCGCGACTGTCGTAAAATCGGCCGTAAAGCGCGACTGTCGTAAAAGGTGCCGTAAAGCGCGACTGTCGTAAAAGGTGCCGTAAAGCGCGACTGTCGTAAAACTGCCGTAAAGCGCGACTGTCGTAAAAGGTGCCGTAAAGCGCGACTGTCGTAAAATCGGCCGTAAAGCGCGACTGTCGTAAAATCGGCCGTAAAGCGCGACTGTCGTAAAATGCGTAAAGCGCGACTGTCGTAAAATCGGCCGTAAAGCGCGACTGTCGTAAAAGGTGCCGTAAAGCGCGACTGTCGTAAAACTGCCGTAAAGCGCGGCTGTCGTAAAATCGGCCGTAAAGCGCGACTGTCGTAAAAGTGCCGTAAAGCGCGACTGTCGTAAAAGGTGCCGTAAAGCGCGACTGTCGTAAAATCGGCCGTAAAGCGCGACTGTCGTAAAATCGGCCGTAAAGCGCGACTGTCGTAAAAGGTGCCGTAAAGCGCGACTGTCGTAAAAGCTGCCGTAAAGCGCGGCTGTCGTAAAATCGGCCGTAAAGCGCGACTGTCGTAAAACTGCCGTAAACAGCGACTGTCGTAAAATCGGCCGTAAAGCGCGACTGTCGTAAAACTGTCGTAAAATCGGCCGTAAAGCGCGACTGTCGTAAAAGGTGCCGTAAAGCGCGACTGTCGTAAAATCGGCCGTAAAGCGCGACTGTCGTAAAATCGGCCGTAAAGCGCGACTGTCGTAAAAGGTGCCGTAAAGCGCGACTGTCGTAAAAGGGGCCGTAAAGCGCGACTGTCGTAAAATCGGCCGTAAAGCGCGACTGTCGTAAAAGGTGCCGTAAAGCGCGACTGTCGTAAAATGCCGTAAAGCGCGACTGTCGTAAAAGGTGCCGTAAAGCGCGACTGTCGTAAAAGGTGCCGTAAAGCGCGACTGTCGTAAAATCGGCCGTAAAGCGCGACTGTCGTAAAATCGGCCGTAAAGCGCGACTGTCGTAAAAGGTGCCGTAAAGGGCGACTGTCGTAAAATCGGCCGTAAAGCGCGACTGTCGTAAAATCGGCCGTAAAGCGCGACTGTCGTAAAATCGGCCGTAAAGCGCGACTGTCGTAAAAGGTGCCGTAAAGCGCGACTGTCGTAAAACTGCCGTAAAGCGCGACTGTCGTAAAATCGGCCGTAAAGCGCGACTGTCGTAAAAGGTGCCGTAAAGCGCGACTGTCGTAAAAGGTGCCGTAAAGCGCGACTGTCGTAAAATGGCCGTAAAGCGCGACTGTCGTAAAATCGGCCGTAAAGCGCGACTGTCGTAAAAGTGCCGTAAAGGCGACTGTCGTAAAAGGGCCGTAAAGCGCGACTGTCGTAAAATCGGCCGTAAAGCCGACTGTCGTAAAATCGGCCGTAAAGCGCGACTGTCGTAAAATCGGCCGTAAAGCGCGACTGTCGTAAAAGTGCCGTAAAGCGCGACTGTCGTAAAATCGGCCGTAAAGCGCGACTGTCGTAAAAGGTGCCGTAAAGCGCGACTGTCGTAAAAGGTGCCGTAAAGCGCGACTGCCGTAAAAGGTGCCGTAAAGCGCGACTGTCGTAAAATCGGCCGTAAAGCGCGACTGTCGTAAAATCGGCCGTAAAGCGCGACTGTCGTAAAAGGTGCCGTAAAGCGCGACTGTCGTAAAACGGCCGTAAAGCGCGACTGTCGTAAAATCGGCCGTAAAGCGCGACTGTCGTAAAACGGCCGTAAAGCGCGACTGTCGTAAAAGGTGCCGTAAAGCGCGACTGTCGTAAAATGGGCCGTAAAGCGCGACTGTCGTAAAACGTGCCGTAAAGCGCGACTGTCGTAAAAGGTGCCGTAAAGCGCGACTGTCGTAAAACGGCCGTAAAGCGCGACTGTCGTAAAACTGCCGTAAAGCGCGACTGTCGTAAAACGGCCGTAAAGCGCGACTGTCGTAAAATCGGCCGTAAAGCGCGACTGTCGTAAAACGGCCGTAAAGCGCGACTGTCGTAAAAGGTGCCGTAAAGCGCGACTGTCGTAAAAGTGCCGTAAAGCGCGACTGTCGTAAAATCGGCCGTAAAGCGCGACTGTCGTAAAAGGTGCCGTAAAGCGCGACTGTCGTAAAATCGGTGCCGTAAAGCGCGACTGTCGTAAAATCGGCCGTAAAGCGCGACTGTCGTAAAAGGTGCCGTAAAGCGCGACTGTCGTAAAATCGGCCGTAAAGCGCGACTGTCGTAAAATCGGCCGTAAAGCGCGACTGTCGTAAAAGGTGCCGTAAAGCGCGACTGTCGTAAAACTGCCGTAAAGCGCGACTGTCGTAAAATGGGCCGTAAAGCGCGACTGTCGTAAAACGGCCGTAAAGCGCGACTGTCGTAAAAGTGCGTAAAGCGCGACTGTCGTAAAATCGGCCGTAAAGCGCGACTGTCGTAAAACTGCCGTAAAGCGCGACTGTCGTAAAACTGCCGTAAAGCGCGACTGTCGTAAAAGGTAGCCGAGTAAAGCGCGACTGTCGTAAAATCGGCCGTAAAGCGCGACTGTCGTAAAACTGCCGTAAAGCGCGACTGTCGTAAAACGGCCGTAAAGCGCGACTGTCGTAAAAGGTGCCGTAAAGCGCGACTGTCGTAAAATCGGCCGTAAAGCGCGACTGTCGTAAAAGGTGCCGTAAAGCGCGACTGTCGTAAAAGGCGTGCCGTGTAAAGCGCGACTGTCGTAAAATCGGCCGTAAAGCGCGACTGTCGTAAAACGGCCGTAAAGGCGCGACTGTCGAAAAACTGCCGTAAAGCGCGACTGTCGTAAAAGCGGCCGTAAAGCGCGACTGTCGTAAAATCGGCCGTAAAGCGCGACTGTCGTAAAAGGTGCCGTAAAGCGCGACTGTCGTAAAATCTGCCGTAAAGCGCGACTGTCGTAAAAGGTGCCGTAAAGCGCGACTGTCGTAAAATCTGCCGTAAAGCGCGACTGTCGTAAAAGGTGCCATGTTGCCGGAATCCACGTGTCGGCATGGACGCCGCCATCTTGCCGGAAACCACGTGTCGACATGGGCGCCGCCATCTTGCCCAAAACCACGTGCACGCCTGGGCACCGCCATCTTGCCGGAAACCACGTGTCGGCATGGGCGCCGCCATCTTGGCGGAATCCACGTGTCGGCATGGGCGCCGCCATCTTGCAGGAAACCACGTGTCTGCATGGGCGCTGCCATCTTGCCGGAATTCACGTGTCGGCACTGGCGCCGCCATCTTGCCAAAAACCACGTGTCGGCATGGGCGCCGCCATCTTGCCGGAATCCACGTGTCGGCATGGGCGCCGCCATCTTGCCGGAAACCACGTGTCTGCATGGGCGCTGCCATCTTGCCGGAATCCACGTGTCGGCACAGGCGCCGCCATCTTGCCGAAAACCTCGTGTGAGCATGGGCGCCGCCATCTTGGATTAGGGTTAGTTTTAATCGGTAATTTTAACAGTTAGGGTTAATTTTAAAGCTCTTTTAGGATTATTTAAGGATTTTTTTAAAGGTTCTTGGGGGATTTTTACGGGTGTTTTAGGGGCTTTTTAAAAGTAGGGCATTTTGAGTGTATTTGGAGGCTCTTTTTAGGGTTCTGTGGGGTGTTTAGGATACATTTTCTCTCTCTCTTTCTAACTTTGTTTTCCTTTCTAGCTTTAGTTTAAAAAAGCAGCAGTAGAAACTTTCAGGCTCCCTGGGACAAAAGGAAAAAAATAAAAAATTGAAAAATACAAAACAAACCCTTTACTCCCCGGGAGCCTGAAATTTTCTACTGCTGCACCGGACATATAGTTTTTATTCTTTTTACTATAAACACTAGATAGGAACCCCACCCTCTCCTAATCAGGACCCCCAGCGGACACCAATCAAGCCTAATCAGTCTCGCCTACCACTAGACACCACCCCTATACCCAGGCACCCACCCCGTCACCAAGCCCCGCCCCTAGGTCCCACCCCCCAAACCGCAGCACTGCCCTTAGCCAAGCCCGCGCCGACCTGGCCCTAGCCGCCCCCAGGCACCGCCCCCCGTCGCCGTGCCCCCGCCCCCCGTCGCCATGCCCCGCCCCCGGGCACCGACCTTTCGTCGCCGGGCCGCGGCGGCCAGAGGCCGCCCCGACGCCTTAGATGCCCCGTCCCGCGACGCCGCCGGCCTCACGCGAACCGGAATTTCATTCCGGCCCCCGGGGACCCGCGGAGAGCGCAAAAATCCCGGCAAAAATCGAGAAAA